>NC_088284.1:21558209-21866280 GCF_036013445.1 Caloenas nicobarica | reverse complement strand
GCACTGAGAACTTATTCTCCAGCCTCCCCTCCTCTCCTGTCTCGTTTTCCCAACCTATTTCTTTGTTCTCTGGGTTGCTTGTCACAGACAGCTCTGCTCACTGCGCAGATTCAGGTTTGTTCATTGTGCATTCTTTCTCCATACTTGAGTGATCTGATGAGTGGCCCTTTTAGAGTACAGGAAAAATATGTTCCTTTTCTGCATCACTGGTTCCTTAGCAGGCTTAAGCTCTGTGCTTGCAGGGATGTGCCTGCTCAACTCAGAGTTTGTGAAAATACAGGGAAGTTGCATTCAGTGTATAGGTACATTTCAAAACAAGACAGCAGTTTAAAAGCCTCGACCTTTACTAATCATGTCTGGACTGTAAATCTTCAGAACCTGGTAACCTCGTAAGTTTCACCCTGCTATCTTTCAGATCCCTATGCCAGGACTTTTAAAGAAAGAAAACATTTACCCAAGCAATGGCCAAACCATGAAATGTAGTATGAGGCAGAAAAAAGCAATGAGCCTATAGTTGTAATTTGACAGAGTAACAAGCTCTGGATTCTACAATGGGAAGATGAGGATAGTCTTCATCAGCAATCTTTCTTACTTTTAATGTGTCAGAATGAGAGACGTACCAAGATTGTGATTTATTATTTCAATATTACAGGTTCATGAAAGCTTTAAGCTATGCTTCATTAGATAAAGAAGATTTATTAAGTCCTATTAACCAAAACACACTTCAGCGTTCCTCTTCTGTTCGCTCCATGGTTTCTAATGCTACCTATGGTAGCTCTGATGATTACATTGGCCTTGCTCTCCCAGTGGATATCAATGAAATATTTCAGGTATGTATGTGATACCCTTCTGGGTTCATTTGCATTTTCATACTGATGGGTAGTCTGCTGTTGCATTTTCACTGGAAGAGATTAGATGGAGGGAGAAGAGGAAAAATGGCTAGGGTATATTTGAGGAGTGCATTTTAGAGAACAAGAGTTTCTTTTCACACACAATCACAGAATCTAACCCTATTTACAGAAAATCGCTAGTCTGTTTTGTGCTATTAGGAAAATAGTGATACAAACTAGGTTAGAAGAGTGTTAAACAATGGTAGCATAAACATGCTGTCATAAGATTTTTAGTCGACAGCTAGCTTTTACACTAAAATTAGTGTAGTCTGTGGACATTTGTTAATACCTCTTTAACCAACTAATTAATATGTTCATTTGTAAGTTATAAATGATGTGCATAATCACACAGTTAACTTCCCGCTGCTGTGATGTTGATAAAATATTACTTTATTTCTATGTACATAATCATAGTATTAAATTGTCTTTACTTAACCTCACAGATATATGTATTTAAGCTGAAACTAATTATTTTCTTTTAAGTGTCTTATCAATTGCCTTCCTCTTTCTACTTGGTTTAAACACACTGATGCATCACAGGGTTTGATATTCTGTTACCTAATTATCAAAAACAGGACATGGTCTATGTCAAAGGTAAATTGGTGGGCTTCTTATCTTTAGTTTACTTAGTTTTTGCCTTTCAAACCTAAATTACTTTCTTAACTAATCTCAAAAAATTACTAAAGCTAGAGCAAAGGCAAGGTTTGCTGTCATACCTACCACTATTCCACCTTTATGAAATGAATGATTTTTCTTTCTTCTTCATGGTCTTTATGGCATATCTATGTTGCCTCGTATATTCTCTCTCAAATCTTTTTGTAGAGTTGTGGCACGTCTTAACTTTACAACTTCTTACAGGCAACATTTTAGATGTCCTGGGTGTTTTTGCACTGCTCTCCCGAGATCTCCAGTAGTGTAGAGTGATATGGACAGATCATTAAAAGTCACTTCTGGGTCACTGGTTTCCTTGCAGTCTATCACCACTCTTTTAACATTTACTGACTGTTCATAAGCCTTGCATAATAAGTGTTCATTTACAAATGTATGTTTTTCTCACTTGACTTTTCTTTAGTACTCACTAGCCATTCTTCATTTCCTCTTCTAATTATATCTTTTTCCTGAAGTGAAAAATGGACACCACTTTATTTCTTCGTAAAAATCTGGTTTTCCTTGGTGTGTAGTTATCACCTGTGCTACACTTATATTTTCACTTGAATTATCCAGGTAAAGGAAACTCCATATTTCCAGAAGAAAACTTCACCTCCATTTGATGACCGTGGAGCTAGAGTCTTTGCACCTGATGCAGGAGGTACTAGTTTTTTTCCTCTTGTGTACCTTTCTGTTATTTATTTGGACATTGGGTGGGGTCTTGGTTTCTTTGTTGATTTTTTGTTGTTGTTGTTTTTCTTTACAGAAAAGGTTATTTTTAGCTGTTAAGTTTTGAGAGCTATGTTCTGGATTCAGGATAGCAGGCCGTTAATTCCCTCTTCTATTTAGTTTGAGATAATGTGATGTTGCTTCAAAACACAGCTTGACCCTGTGTTAATAAACAGTGAGGGAAAATCTATATCTCTTTGATTATAGTATGAGCTAATGCTAATCAAAGACTGGTAGTGGTACTGCTTTAAAGAAAGTAACAAAATTTAAGCTAAAATGGAATATGTATTTCACACACATATTGAGCTGTTACATTTTTACTTTCCTTCAATTACATGTGAATTTATAGGAACCAATAAAGGTATTAGGTGTATATTTCAGAAAGTAAATTTTGTCTTTCTGTGATGTTGCCATGACAGTTGATCAGTAGAGGTGACAACACATGGTACAAGAGAATTGCAGGTGCTCTGTAATGCCTGGCTTGTTCTGGAATGTGCTTTCTTTTTTACTCCAGAGTAGTCAGAAATCTGTAGGGTGTCAATATGTGTCTTTTCAGTAGGACAACTGGAAGCATTGAAACTGGTCCTAAAGTAGTATAGGGTAGCTGTTGTCTTGCCTGCTAGTTAATTGGAACTTTTTTACAAGCACTTTTTACATTCAAAAAGAGACACCTTACTGATTTTTTTTTTTTCCTATTGTCAGTGTAATATATGAAGTTGATTTTCTTCAAAGTGTGTTTCTGTAGTTTGCTACGTTTCAACATAAAGTAACTCTTGTCCAAAATTGTATTTGTTGGTATTTTCCACCCATGTCACTAAAGTGTCTTTGGCTTGTTTCTGCATTGTTGAGTCTAGTTTATTCTTACTATAGGCACTAAATCGTAGGTTTTTATATTGTGTTTGTGTTCATTGGTGCGCATGTCATTTAAACATTTGGTATGTTGTTGTACTAATCTTGTTTGACATTATGAAAGTTGGTAACATTTTAGTGTTACATGGGTGTTGATATCATGTCAGGGTTTACCACCTATCTTCTTACAGTATGTGTGTACAGCTTTAGAGGTTGAATTCTGTCCTTTGTAATGTTTTGCTACATATGATAAGCCAAGAATAAAATGTGATGTCTGTTTTCCAAATGGGAGCTTAACCACTTAAAAAAAAGTTTCTAGATCTTCCCATACACACCCTCCCCAGCCTTAAAAGGCTTAAGAGGGAAAATTTAATTGAAATCGTATTGGTTGCATGGTTTGGTTTTTTTCTGATGCCTAATTGCTTATCTACAGGTCTTCCATCAGGTACAAGTGATGTTGTCAAAAGCCCTTTCCAGATGCTCCGACAGCAGATCAGTCTCACAGAAATAATGAATACCAGCCGTTCGGATGCCTCTCAGTTTTTAGAAGATACAGAGGATACAGGGCTACAGGAGCACACAGATGAGAACTGCCTTTACTGTGTCTGTATTCAAATACTGGGGTATCAGCCTAACAACAAAGTGAACTCTTCATATAGTCGTGCAGGTTAGTGTTCCTTGTGGGGAAGTATGATAAAACTGAATGAAAATAATGGCTTTTGTTAATTTTTAAAATTGATTAATCTGTAAGGTTGATTTTTTTTTTTTTTTTATACTCACTATTGACCTTGAAATTAATTCTCCTTGATAAGACTGTGCAAGCAGTGGTATTTCTACGGTCATTTTCAGCTTTTCTATTTCTGCTGGTGTTAGTATGTCTAGGTGCAAATGTGGTGGGTTTTTTTTTTTTAAATCTTCCTAAGAGCTTATCAAAATATAAAATCTGAATATAAAATCTGAAGCCATAGTTAGTACTTGAAATCCATGTCCTGAAAACTGATACTTGCTGGCAAACTGATGAAAAGTCTCACTTCAAAGCAAGTCTGTACCATGAAGCAAAAGAAAGGAAATCTGAGAAGTCTGAAGTTGAGCAGTAATTTCTGGGTTTTGGTGACTTTTCTTCATATTTTAAGATTCAGATCAGACTCAGAATTACTTTTTTCTAACCTTCTGTACAGAGCTTGCTGTTACATGCCTTTCTGCAATGTTTGTAATAACAAGATAATCCAGTCATGGATGCTTAGTAGGACTTGTCATCGTTCTACAACAGTGTTACACATTCAGTTAGTAACACATAAAGAGTACAGTTGGCAAGGGAGATGATGTACAAAATGTGAGGAATAGCCCAAAGAGCTGAGTTGGAACTTGAGTTTGGTATCAAGAAGAGATGGATGGCAAATAAAATCCCAGTTGTACCCTTCCAGTACCATGAAGAGATTACAGGTGCGGCAGAGCACAGAACCAGGGGATGAGAGGCCATGAACACACTCTGTAGGAACAGAAATTCCCCTTGAACATAAGGGGAAACTCTTTGCAGTGTGACCTGATCTCATTTTGAGGTCAGCGGTTCTCTGAGCCACGGATTGAACTAGGTGGTCTCCAAAAGTCCCTTCAGACCCATGTTCTTCCATGATTCTGTCGACTGCGCAACAATTAAAAGTTTCAATTTTATGTTCATCATCTAAATGCTGAAGTCCATGGATAGTGAAACCCTGCAGAAGAATCTTACTTGTCACATCTTTCCATCAACGAAGCCAGAGCCCTTTTTGCGACACCTGTGATAACTGTATGAGCAAAAAAGTTATAGGTATGCAAGAGCGTCTTTATCATGTTATATAAAGTAGAGCACAGACATATCAATAAGAGCTCTATGTGTTATTACAGTTTTTAGACTTCTGTCAGTGTCAAGAGGAGTTGATTACTTTCATTCAAATATTTTAAGATTTTTAAAAAATAATTTTTAGACATTTTGAGTATGATTTGTCTAAAATCCAACATCTAGTTTCCAGCTGGTGTATATTCACAGTACATAGTGCATCAGTGTCTTGCGTACTTAGGATTGTTGAAAAATAAGAAAAGCATTTGAAGTGAGGAAAAGTGTGAATAATAAAGGTGCATCATCTTATTTATGTCAGATTTTTCAGACATTCCATATACTGACTGGTGTGGGCAGACCATACACAATCACTTAGATGTGCATTCCTCCAAATTTTCTGGAATTTCAGGCTGTAGTGATGCAGTATCCCACGGTTCAGCTGGCAGCACCAAGAGTACAGAGCTTGTATTAGGTAAGTTTGAAAGCCTTATGATTAGTAGAGACTATAACTCTTAAAGTATTTTTTAGGTGTTGTGGAAAAATAATATTTCATTTATACATACTGAAACAAAGTAATGCTCGTTTCCATGATTATTGAAAAAAAAAAAAATCCACCTTTGGATGATTTAATCAGTATACAGGAAGGTAGTCGCATTGTCCAGGGTTATCACAAATGGGAGAATATACTTTTAAACTCTTCTCCTTTTGCGATAAGGCATTTCCGTAGGTTATTAAATAGCTCTGTGTCTCTCATTATAAGCAAATTGATTGCCTTTTTTTAAATAAAATAAAATAAATGCATTTCTGTAAGGAGAAAGACTTTTTTTTAGGCTTGTATTTTACTTTTTGAATTATCATAAATTCTTATGAAGTACCTAGTTGCTAACTTCTCCAGTATGTGATAGAAATGGAATAGATAATCACTCGCCCAGTTTGTGACATGATTTAGTGGTAGAGACAGCACCGTAGCTGAATCTCGCATATTTTTCCATTTATTAAATGGTAGCTTACCTTTTTAAAATATTTCTTTGTTAAAATTCCTGAAAGCTAATTTTTTGAGTTTTAATTTCAATGGAAATACTCGTTGGTAGTTCAGAATACATACATAAGTGTGTGTCTCTATGTTTATGGAATGCTAAAACAAACTTATGTGGAATAAGATTAGCATGATCAAAGACTATTCTGTTTAAACTCCATACTGTTTAATTTGTTTTTCCAGGAGTAAAATCAATCCCAGATGACACACCAGTGTGCAGAATACTTCTGCGGAAAGAAGTCTTACGTTTAGTAATCAATTTGAGTAGTTCAGTAGGAACTAAAGGCCATGAAACTGGACTCCTGACGTAAGTTAAATACATTTTAGACGTTTTAGAACATTTAGTTATGTGTAGTGTCTAAGATCTCTGATAGTGATTAACCTTATTTCTGACTTCTCACAAAATTGTCAAGCAGATGTTATTGTAGGTTACTGGGAATAACTGGATATAATGTAAACGCTAAGCAAGGAATTTTATTTTTTATTTTTTTGCTCTGTCTTCAATTTCTTACTCTTCCTCAGTCTTTTTAAAATCAGTAATTCAACTGTAGTGATATTTCATTACATAACCTGTATATCATTCCTCTTTAAAAAAAGAAACAACTCTTTTTAGTTACATTTGTCAGATAAATATATATCAGGCAGGATAACAAAGTGAAAGTAACTTCTTGAGAAACAGAAATCTGCTTTGAGTAAGCATACAGCTACTGGAATTAATTTATAGAAAAAATGATGTTAAAATATAGGTATATAGACTGGCGCCATATATCGTAATAAAATCTGAATGTTTCTGGGCTAGTGGCAGTAGAAACTGTCATGCAACTGCTAAAAGAAAATGCAGAAATGCTTATTTTAGTGTTAAAAATGCTTACAGCTAATGAACTTAGTTTTTCCATATTTTTTATTACTACTGTACATGTGGATGCCAATTCTTTGCTATACTGTTTTCTTTGTACATTTATTATTTTAAGACTAGGTGGTCTCAGTGATTCTGTACTACTTTCAAATTTTATGATCTGTTTCATCTCATTAATATAGATTTCTTCAAGTTTGGAACAAAATAATGCTGTCTGTTCTGATTTTCTTGCTTTGTCAGATCCAGAATTAATACTGCCTGTTACTGAAGAGTTCTACTCTGTTAATGATGACAATCAAAATCTAACGGAGTGGGTTTTTTTAAATTATGGAAATCTCTTCAAGACTTATAAAATTTTGGGTTTTTTTCCTTTTCTGTTTTTCAGAATTAAGGAGAAATATCCCCAAGCATTTGATGATATTTGCCTTTACTCTGAGGTGTCCTACTTGTTAGCACATTGTACATTTCGACTTCCATCTAGAAGGTTCATTCAGGAGCTATTCCAAGATGTACAGTTCTTACAAGTAAGTGGAGGGTTCAGATGCATTGGATGCAACAAAATGTGCCAGCCGGGTGTGGGTTTCATGTTCTGAATAAAAGATGTTTTCAGATATGTCTTAAAGGATACCATTTTATCATGACTCTCCAGGAAAATCTCTGATGTTAATATTTCATCTGTCTTTTTCTTTTAGATGCATGAAGAAGCAGAGGCTATTTTAGCAACACCAACGAAACAGCCAGTAATCGATACATCAGCTGAATCCTGACGTCTGTCTCGTACCGTGTGTTGCATATAGACTTTCTGAAATTCTCAGACAACCTCTGACTGACTGGATAAAAAGCTTGGAGCATCATCTTCCAGACCATTCCAGAAGCTACTGGTACCTGAAGACTGAACTGAAAACTTTTCCTTCCTCAACCAATTACTATCCCTGTCTTTTGAGCCCTTTGGGGATTTATTAAACATTACCATAGTTTTAATAATAGTAATTACCAGTATATGCAAGAGCCGAGCACTGAACACCTCCACAAGTTTTCATTTCATTTTCTACCATAAATTAAAAAAAATAGGACAATGTGCAGAGACATCTTTGACTTCCAACTCTCTCCCAGAGAAGCAGAACGATGCCTTGTTTTTTAACCCCTGGATACCAGGAATCGGGGAGATGAGGGTGCGTTCTGTTGCCAGCAATGGGGAGCCGCGCTGTAATCGCGGACATCAAGGGGATTAATGTCAGCCCTTCTCTGTTGGGTTTTGTACTGTTTATAACACTACTTGGGGGTTTGTAACTTCAGACAGAAAGAAAAGCCTCTGTCAATCTGAGGTTTCCTTTAAGTTATTTTAATATTGCTATAGTTGTAAGTCATTTTATTAGCAGTCTCTCCAATTTCATTACATTTATGTACATGTATCTTACCTGAAGCAGTTAAGGATTTTCACTACAGTTTGAGTTTAGAAATAACAAATCATTTAAACGTAAAATGCTGAAATCAGATAGTTTTCCCTGAATTATATGCATGTGTTTGCAGTTTCTACACTCATGCTCATATTACAAGTGTTGGTCTTACTCTTAACTAAAATCCTTTAAAAAGCATGATTTGTATCCGATAAATGAATATTGTATAAACTAAAGACATTTAATCATTGCAGCTTTTGTGAGAAGACATAATGAGTGTTTTCCAAGTTCCATAGAAACAGCCTTTTATAAAAACAAAGGTTTATTTGAATTTTCAATGGATGAGTGATCAAGCATCATAGTACTAATATTTGTAGTGAAAAGCCTTAAGTACCAAATTTTGGAGCAGCAGTACTTATAATTTTATATTGGTGTTTAAGACTTGTTGCAAAAGTTTAATGATACAGTGACTGTTAATGACTGAAATAGTTGATTCTATCACATTACTAGTGAGGTTTTGAAATTAATGAGTGCAAGCTTAAAAAAAGAAAAAGGCAAGAATCACTGTCACTTTCATCATGGAGCTAAAGATTCAGAAGCCTTTATACAAAGGTAATATAAATATATGCAAACGTGTATATACCGTAGCATGGCCACCTTTGTTAGAATGCCTGTAATAGAAGGGGTTACCCTTTGATTTTGATATAGGTGAATAATTCAGCTGGACTGTACTAAGTAGAACGTATTTTTATCCATTCACTTCTACCATTTTTTATAATTGTGAGATTAATACTTAAGTGAAATTTATCCTTATGCTCGTAATTCTGTTCTTACTAGCTACGCTACTGGGGATTTCAATAAGTAGTCCTGTGAACAGTAAAACATGATTCCTAGTGAAATGTAGAATTTATTTGTTCTTATTGGAAGTTTAATCTTGCCACATAAGCACTGCTTTGCAGCTATCACTTCACTGAGTTCTTACATGCACTGCATACCACCAGGTTCTGGTAAAGCAGATTGTAAGTTGCTGCTCGTAGTCAAATGTAGTTCCTAAGATTATCTTTTCATGAGTTCCCACTGAAAGAAGGAGCAAAAAGAAACTGATTCAACTCTTCTATGGTCAGTGACAGAAATAATATATCTATGTGTCGAGGCATATTTGAAATGCTCTGAAAACATACCACACCAATAACTATTGGACTTCTCTGGTCATAAGAAATAAATGTTCTCTAAACCAAAATGTCAATCACAGTAGACCAAATAGTGGTATAAACTCCAAAGGAAATAACGTAGTTTTCCCAAAAATGGGGATAGCATATCTTATACAGTAGTTTCAAGCACTACCTCAGTTAGGCTAGAGTATAAGAGATTTGTTTGAATAACTAGATGGAGTTATATCAAACAATTCCATGTTATTTTCTGCAGTTAAAGCAAAATAAACAAGTTTTGTCACCTGTATTTAAAAAAACACCTTTGTTTATTTGTTACCCGCTTAACCCATAGCACTTAATGTAGAAAGAACCATAGGAAGGCCTCTGATTATAAAAGGGTAAGCAAAAGCAGTGTCAATATACTTTTGAAAGAATCTCCATCCTGAAATGCATATGTGTTCTGAAGCACTCGCTTGTGTGGGGATCCATGACAACAGAAACTTGATGTACAAATTATGGCTGCAAATTCAGTTACAAAACATGATTTTTCTTCTGAAAGTGTATGAGTGTCAGTAGATTTCAACAAGTATGCGTCAAGGATGTAGAGTCTGTAGTGTACATAACATACAACATTTCTAGAATTAATTTACATATTTACACATTAAGCTCACGTGACTTCCATTTTAATTGACAAATGAAGGGATGCTCTTATTGAAGGAAGTTGATATTCGCCTAGTTATAAACTGTGAATGTGTAATTCTATAGATTTCTTTGTGAAAATATCCCTTCCAAAGTTCTTGTTTTGGAGTTTTATTGGCTTCAGGATAAGACTTCAAAAGAAAACAGTAGTAAATAAAAATCGTGTTTATATTAACCCGAATAAAGAATCTTTCCACTTTAGCTAGAAAGGTTTGCAAGGGAAGCTGACAGACCACCTGCTTTGTATTTTTCCCATCCAAATGATTGGTGATATTGTCAAATAAATGGTAAAGCTAAATGAGAAAGCATACAGCGTTCGCTTACACTATATACAAATACACTGTGGTTGCTGTGGCAAAGAAAACTCCTGAGTGATTCAGTGTGCTTACACAAAATACTCAGCTGTGAGGCAAGAGCCTTTGTGGGAAGGAGAGGCTGGCTGTGAGACCAACTGCGTTTAGTCTAGTAGAGCAGCTGTTTGGTGTTCTTAGGCTGGTTTCGCAGTTGGTGGAATGGCAGAGCCCGTTCCAAAGGGCAGAGAGCCAGCCAGAGAGCTCCTGCTGACTTCCCTGGGGCCCTGTGTCTCTCCATGGGGTGGGGAGGAGGAGGACAAAGCTGGGAGCTGCAAGTGTCCTGCAGAGAGAAGCCTTTTCAGCTGCCTGAGATCAGAGGTGCTGAATGCTCCCAGCTGTCTTTGACATGGCTTGGAGTTGGAGATGATGAGGCTCTGAGGTGCCTAACTTGAATGTTGGGCCCTTGGCATGTTATGCTTAAAACAGTTGCTTTTCCTTGTCTGACAGTTCTTATTTGACCTGACATGTACCCTAAATGGACTCTTCATTAGGTTTTATTGTGTTTTCCAAGACACAATGAAGTCCTAAAGTATGTGGTCATTTAGGGCACAGTGCCTTGGCACACAGAGGTAAGCTACCCTTATAACTATTTCCAAAAAGGCAGCAGTGAGAATCCCACTCCTCTTTTTGTCATTTTATTTTGAAACATACGTAGTGGCCTTGAACAAGTGAGTTGTAATTTGCAGTGAGAGAGACTGAAAAAACCTACAGCACCTTTACCAGGTGCCTGAAGGGAAAGGTAGCTATTCAAGAAATGGGTAAAAATTCAAGCCTAGTGAGAGATGAAAGAGTTGTTGCTTCTTCTCAGACTGTGTCCTGGTCTCGGTATTCAGCTTTTTGGGCGGAAGGAAGCTGATGTTACCTTGTAAGTGAAGGAGAGCTCAGGCCGAGCAGTCACAGCGGAGGAATTCTCACCAGGCTCCGGAGCATCTCTGAGGTCTCTTCTCACCTCCTGGCAGGGCTTGTGCACAAGTTCTCTTGCTGAGAGCTTCCCTGGAGCCAGCTGAAAGCACATCCCATTAACACTTCTAGTCTCATGTGCTTATTAGAGGTATACTAGCTGAGAGTAAAATCTGAGAACCATAAAAGACCCTCAGGAACGCGCTACAAACCCCCCAGCTCCTTGGTTTCTGTGTAACTCTTGATTGTCGTTCCCTGGATAGTTTTGCTTTCAACAGGTTTGTATGTCCATTAAAGAATGTAGATTTTCTTTAGACTGTTTTTCTAACAGACGGACAATAATGCCACAGCATGCAGAAATTGCACATTTTGCTTGAGTTGCTTTGTACAATATTTTGTTCGAGAAATGCAATTTATGCCAAAAAGTGTAACATGCCATTTTGTCCCTGCCTAGAGTGTTTTAGCACAAGATGCAATGTCTTAGGGGGAAAAAGGCAGACATTTTGTAGATTTAATTGAAAAATTGTTCCAATTCTGGGCTGTCAGCATCCCTAAAACTGCATTACAAGAGATTATCAAAATTAATCATTCTGAGGAGGGAAGGGATCAGGAAAAATCTCAAAACTTATTCTCCCTGTCGCATGTGGTCTTTATTTAGTAATACGCTGCTACATATTTGGAGGTTCTAGTGTTTGTAGGTCACTGAACAGACATTGAAATCTGATTTATATTGTATACCTGTAACATAAAAAGAAAAAGTATTTATATATTTTCCGTAAGAATATTGCATTGAGCTGTGTATAATTTAAACAGAGGCTTGTCCCAGAATGGTATTGCCCACCTTGATTTTTTTTTTGTGTGTGTGTGTTTCTTTCTTTCTTTTTTCTTTTTTTTTTTTCTTTTTATGGTATAGTATGTACTGTTCATGTCAATGGGCATTAAAAGCCTTCTGAAGCATAATCTTATCAAAGGGATGCATTGTTAATAAAATGTACTTAAACTTCTTATAGTTGTTCTGGTCTCATATATCTGGTCTCAGCACTAGAAATGGGTTGGGATTCTATTTATATTGGTAAGTTACTAATTCAATAGAACAACCTGAAGCCTCCCAAATCAACATTTGTCAAAATTATATTTTACATGCTTTGTAAGGTGTCTTATAAAAATATAATAGAAGGGGACTCTAGTAGTTTGTACACCATTTTTATTTTAAAATTTCAGCATACTGATACTGAGAATCAATAATTTTCCATTATGTGGTGGTTTATGTATTAGCACTTCAACAACAGCTGTGAAAGTTCAACTATAAACAAACAAAAGACAGAAGTTTACAGTTTTGAACTCATTCAACCATTAATGCAAGACAGATGTCTTAAAAATATAAGAATTGTACATGCTTCTCCACCTATGCAAAAACACTTTTCTAGTCTTTATTTCTAGTTGTAGTGCCCGGGCTGTACCCTTTGGCACGAAAGTATTATCCCGCTTGGAAATCCTGTTGTTGTGCTTTTAAGCAGAGGTGGTTTCACGGAACAGCTGCTGTCAGGGCCAGCAAGCAGAAAGTTTTGTGGATGGAGGAGACCCAACTTCTCATGCCCTCTCCAAGGCTCCTGGGACCTGCTCAAGTGTTTCCTTGCTTCTAGATAAAGAAATTTCATCAGTGCAGGATCTCCCTAGGAAAAACCAAGGGAGCTGAGGCCACTGTGTCTCACCCCACCATCAGGATGTCCCCAGACAACACACCCCTGTCCTTGGGCTGAATTACTGTGGCCAAGCCCCAGCGACAGCAGCTTTCTCAAAAGCGGGGATTTGTTACAGCCGCCCTCTCTGGCATGAGGAACTGCAGCATGTTGAAATTTACAATGTTTTGTAGGACTCTTTTGTCTGACTTTTGTATCAGAATTCCTTAGATGCATAACTCTTGATTTAGGATGCTTTTCAAAAAATTTTAAATAGGCCTTTTTTTGAAATGCACAGCTAGGTAGTTTTATTTCAGTAATGGCAAAACAGCTTTATTTTGTTTATTGGCATTTTTTTTTCCAGCAGTAATTCCTTTAAATTACAGAAGTACATATAACATGATGAAACACTTTGGAGAAGGAAATGTTCTAAGCTGCAAAGATAACTGGTATCAAACTTACAAATTCACTGTAACTCAAAGGAGAATAATGTAAAGGGAGGAAAAATCCCCAGGATGTGTCATCGAATAGGAGCAGCCTCCTCTCTTACTTCCCTGTTCTCCATCAAACTGCAGTTCAGCTACATGTGAGCAACCGTGTTTCCTTACTCTGCTGGCTGAAATGAAATACAGCAACTGGATTTTTTTTACTTAAGTAGTAAACCTGTGTGCAACCTACACATGGACACAACACAGTGTGTGTTGACTGGATGCCGTCCAGTTAGCCATCCATGTGCTTGTAGCTTTGTTTGTACCTCACCTTCACCTGCCTGAAGACTTCTCCCTCTGTTTGCAGCCAACGCTTGTCTCAGCCAGAGTCTACATAAGGTGCTGGTTTTCCTGTCATAACACAGCTGATGGACATTACAACACTATCTACAAACAACAGCATAAAACCTAGATGTGGTTCAGTATCAAAACTCATTTCTGTCTGCAGCTGCTTAGTTTTCAGGAAGCGTGATTAGCTAGTTAAGCAAAACAAGAGAAACTGCATTTTAATAAATTAGCTGAAGATCAAATTGTAAAAACACTTCTTTTTTTCCCTTTTGAGAACTGATTATTCTGCGCTCTAAGTTCAATTCTCTTATCTGTGAAAGATTCCAGACAGCAGCATAATTTGGCAAAACTAAAGGGTTCCTTTTGCACTAAGGAGGTTAATCTGATGAGACTTTCAGATACAATTCCAACTATTCTGCTCCATTGCAAAAGTACATTTTTTAAAAATCAAAATGGAAGACCAAATTCATAGCTACCTACCATAGGGATTCTGAGCATTACAATAAAAACCTATGTTACTCAATTCATGTTTCTGCAAATATTGCAAGACAAAAAGTATGGTCTCAAGAGGAATGTCTCAGCTGAGTTTCGAAATCACAGTTAGCAATGCCTCTCATCACTAGCTGAAGGAAGTTTGTGTGGTTTGTTTGGGTTATTTTATAATACATGCACAAGTTGTATTGGAAGATCTAGCTGTTACACCGCCTGAATATGATGTTCTTCACAAATGCATCCGATTACCGAGCCTGCCTACGTGGTTATTCAGGGCTTGCAACACAAGCGCAGGGGTTAATGCCCGAAGTTAAGTTCATGTACACAAAAGGAGAGATGGTGCCATGGTAACACCTCTGCAAACAGCTGTCCTGCCGGAAAAAACAGTTCTTTTACACTTGACTCCCTACATTTCTTGGTTTAGTCAAGAGGATTTTTGTTTAGGATTCCAAAGGGTCATTCTTCCAGGCAGAGAAGGCAGAAGTATAAGGAACCCCAGTTACCAGAAATGGGAGTGGCAGCCCAGTAACAGAGTCCTGAACTATAAAGATCTGGTTTCTATGCTCATATACCCACCAAGTGTAGAAGATGGGTGAAATTGGATTTTGGTGCACATGGTAACACTCCCAGCAAAGTCAAAGTTCCTTCTAATCTTTCAGTAATGCACCACACTGAATGCAGGTAGCCCCTCCATGTTGATTCCTTATGTCATTTGAGAAAGAGAAAACACAACCCACCCCCCTCCCAGTGTTACTGTGCTAAGGCAGACTCTGAAGTTGGCTAATGCTCATGCACTGGCCAGGAGTGACCAGGGCAGGTAGAATGCTGCAAGTGAAATATACCTACCTGCTTGTTTAACTTGCTACTCTAATTTCTGAATACATTTTTAATCTCTTCAAAATGTAGTAGTTCTTTGCATCGGGCTATGAGAAACTGCTGTGATCTAACCTCCTACATAATAAAGACCACAAAACAGGCTGTACATCTTATAAAATACCTGTAACTTGTGATGAAACCATAGCACCCATCATTCCATTACAAAAGTCAGTATTTTTAGTACTAGTCCTGAAGTAAGGGCTTTGCAGCATTAACAGAAGCTGGGCTAGTGAAAGCCTTTGTTGAAAGGAGAAGTTGTGGTTTAAGAAATTCTCATTTACATTGTGTAACCCAAACACTGGATGGACTTAATGGAAGAGAGTACATCAAAGCCTTCTCCCTAGGCAGTGCACATCTGTTTGTGAAATATACCTCAGACTGGTCTTTCTGCCAGCTGTTTCCCTAGATGTTGAAGCAGCATCTTCATTAAAAATATCAAAGTAGTAGTGTGGCTGGTATAACACTACTGACGGTTCTGGCTTGCCTGTCTCTAGTGTCTCTGGTATTTGATAGGGATCAGATTCATCTGCAAAATGAGAAGAATAAGCAAAATTTTCAAACCAAGTGTGAGTCTGAGGTGTAGGTGTGTGTGTAAAGGCTCTCTCTTCATTTTCATTAGGATAAATCCAGGAAGAATTGTGATCAGTCTTCTCTTCTGTTGTTGTTGAAGACAACTGGCTCCATGGATGCAATTCCTGGGTTTCAGCCTTATTGTCCACTGTTAGCATGTCAGGAATGCAGTCACTTATTTTCAATACTTTCTCAGAACCGATCTACAAGAGAATCATAAAACAAACAAACAAAAAATTACTCAATGAAAGAAGCCCAGAGTAAAGGAAAGTGATTACCTAAAGCACTTCTAATATGGTCTTATAAATTCTTTTAGTTTGGATTTTTCAAATAACTGAACAGAATTTGAAGGGAAACAGGTACAGAATGTTCAATAGAAGCTGTATTTTATGTGGAATTTATAAGACTATTTATTTAGAGATTTCCTTTTTAAGTTCAACGTGACTATATTTGAAGAAGGAACCATATCCCTCTAAAGACTTTGCCAGGTTTCTGCTGTGTGCAGTTTTCAGTCTGAACCACTAGCAACTGGGAGGCAGCAGCACGGGCTGTCAGGCTGAACATCTCCTCCCTCCAGTGCCAGAGTTCTGTGCGCACCAGCAGCAAAAATGGCAGCAGCGCCATGGGCGCCCAGGTAAAGACACGCTCCTCGTTTTGCGACCCCCTTGCAGACAGCGCGGCAGCAACAGCTCCCGGGTCGAAGGGCCCACAGGAGAAGGTGAAGGACTTTTGCCAGTCCCTTCCTCCCAGACAGATGCCCCTGCACCCTCCCAGAGGGCAGCCAGTGCATCGCTGCTGTGCCCCACAGCAGAGGAGCATGTGGGGCAGGAGGAGTGGACAGGTACAGTCCACAGGCTGCAGCAAAATATGGTATTGTCTGGTCCGTTGTGTTCAGATGGTGCTGGCTTTTGAACAGCAGTAATCCTGGAAGAATTGCCTACTGTATGAAAAGATCTAATTTATTCTCCAACTATGTTTTGAATTTTTGCAGTAACGGGCTGCAGAATATAAGCTGATCACTCGGAGTCATGTGAACATGAAAAGGAGAATTTTCCACTAAATGATGACAAATTGTGTTAATTTCTGCATGAGTGTCACTCATTTTTAAATGTAGTCAACACAAGAAAAATATTTTTCTGATACTTTACTGATCAAAGAATGGAAAAATTAAAAACACTAGATTTTCAGTGGTCTTACCTTAAACTCTTTGAAAGACAGCACTTTGCTCTTGTTAGGGCTAGGTATTACAGGACAGCAGCACTCCTTCACCCTGAAAATACAAAAGCAAAACAAATGAGGTTTTTTGTTCTCTCATCAAAAAGAAAAAAAAAATATCAGCAGAAGCCACACGTAGATGTGTACAGAAACAGCAGCAGATGATGAGTGTCTCAGCAATGCCACAAGCCAAATACAACATCCACAGTGCCGGACAGCCAAAGGAAAAAATGAGTGAGGCCTTACAACAGGCTGGAAGCAACAAGCTGCAGCTGTGGTTTGTGAATTACGCTAGTTACGTTCTCTGTCTACAACAGAAAAATGCATTATAATAACTTACCACTTCAATTTCCAGCGGCATATAGCTGCTACTAGTGATGGAACTATCACTAGCAGGACTAGAAGGTACAGCTTGTTTGCTGTGAAAGAAAAATACTTTAAAAATTTATTTTCAACTTTGAACCTGTTGAAGTCAATATAGCCTGAGTTTCTGGGACAAAAATAACATCAAACCCACATGGAATACCTGCCACTAACTCAGCAGTAAAACTGTGTGCTTGGTGGTTGCAGGATAGTTTGGCTGTAAGTTCTGGGATACAGCTGTAAGTCTTTGGACCTTGATTTCCTTCACCAAAATTGAATTATTACTACATTGCTTTTAATTTGCCCTTATGTTGGCATCTTAACTATAAAGGTAAATTTCCAGAAGTTAAGACAATTATAACCTCACTCAGCTATGTATTTTCGGTTTTCTCTCAGATCCCCAAAGACAACTCTTTATCATGAGGCATTGACAGAACATCTGTACCTCCAACTCGGATGGACTATAGCAAGACAGACACTACACAAGTGTTCATGCTCTCCTAGGATTTATGCTGACAGAAGAATCTCGTTATTTCTTTCTGGTTGGAAGGTGCAGCCTTGGGCTACATTTTCCATGAACAGTTGAGGCACAGGGGGAGCAGTGGTTAGCACTCACTTTCCCCCCTTGCCCTGTGCCAGTTAGTCTGTGTGTCCCCACCACACACCACAGCAGGGTTCTCCTTTTATCTTTTCTGGGTTAGTTAAGTTCCCATTTTGGTTCCCTGCATGGCTGTACAAATGCCTGTGCCTGTGCTAGAGAAGGCTGGAACACAAGGGCTGGAACACAGGTGCAAGAGGCAGAACCATGAGGTACCATGAGGGTTTAGACACTGTTCTGCTAGTTAGCCTAAAACATGAAGTCTCCTTGCATGAGCCAATGCTTCACCCTTTCCACCTCTCACCCTCCGACCCTAAGAAATTTTTCAAAACCAGGCGTCTGTGATTTGAGTCATAAGTTTCACAACCACAACTGCTGAGTGGTATTTTCAAGGGAACAGAACTACAAGCAAGTGATTTCCTCTTCTGCTTTGATGATCAAATCTGCCCAGTTAGCAAACTACAATGCTCAAGCCAACAAGCCTTTCCTATTGACATACAAAGGCGTTAACTTGGCAATGGATTTAAAGACTGATGAGAATAAGAACCAACATTAGAAGTTCAAAAGTCCATACAGAAATCACCTGTTTGCACAGAGGTCTGTAGTTTTCCCCATATCAGAAAACTAGTTAAATCCTAATGCAATTCTTCAACACATCCTAGCAAACAGGACTCGCTAGTTATACAAATGTGCACATAATAAGCTACTTCCCAGAAAGATATAAGGCTTAAATAGGATGTAGTATTATTTTAATTCTACAATAAAATGCATAGCTACTTAAAATTATCAAAAGGTCATGTCGGTATGCACATTTTGTTTATCGGTTGGGTCCGTCTTAAAGTGCATGCTGCTGTGGCGGATGCACTCAACTCCCCACGCCAAGCCAGCAGCAGTTTGGTTCAGGCTCCAGAGGAGGGAAGGGCCTGAGCCACAGCCAGGCCAAGAACTCTTTCCAGGAGACCCACAGGGAAGCAGAACGATACACTGGTAACTTGTGGGACAGGGAGTCTTGTGCATAGTTTTCCTAGTGTGCAATTTGACTACGAGTCAATCACTTCGTTCTATAAATATGACAGACCAGATGAGCCCACTTTGAGCTCTCCCTGATAAATAAGTGAGCTGTATGGCAACGGTCACAGGTCAGTGGATGAGCCCAATTTAAGTTTAATATTAATCATTTAGCTTAAGTAGATGCATACTAAATGTGACGAATTATTTAGAGATATAAGGTTGTATGATTTTCAGTATACTCTTTGCTTCATGTTACTTAGTAAGCTGGATTTGCTAAAATTTTAAGCTGTAAAGTTCTGCTCACATTTACCAAAAGCAACTACAAACTACACTGGACACTTAGAAGATAATGCCTATTTTGCACTTCACTGAAAAGAAAGGATTTATTCAGACAAAACAGTATCTGTAAGGTTATGGACAAAAAACAATGTCTACAGCTGAACAAAACAAAGGCCCATGTGGAATCAGAGAAAAAGATCCAATGAGAAGCAAGAAGACCTCAAACTGAAATATTGCTATTGGACTGAATCATGGTATGAATGGTTTGTAAAGATGTAGAAGTCTACGGTTTTCTATGCTCAGTTGGACATCTGCACAGGTACCCAGCTCAAGCCAGCCCTTCTGCTATTCTACTCCATTAAAATTTCTTTTTTTTTCCTGAGAATTTTGTTTCCTGAAAGTCTGCTCTGCATGCAGTCACAGAACTCTCCTGAAAAGTTTGCCACTAGGACTTTAAACATAGGCTCCAGAGTGAACGGTTGTCAGGGAGGGAAGGGGTCTGAAAGTCTGCTTCGTGAATGGATACAGGCACCTGGAGAGAAGGTAAGCAGCATTTGGCTTGGCATATTTCCCCCATGCAGTAAATAACAGAGTAAACCTGCCACCAAACTCTTTTAAGTCGTGCTTCTCTTTAAGAAATCTAAACATTGTCCTGCAGCAAGCAGAACCTTAAATTACTCCCCCATGACAGCTGCATTGATTTAAATGTTTTCCCTTGAGAAAGGATGATGATTCTAACCTCTGAAATCATCTCATCCTTCTGCCAGAAGACAAATTTTCCACAGCCAATACTCACAGTTGAATGGTGTATCTATGTATATGAAGTTCACAATGGGAGTCTCTCCTGCACCTGTATATGCTTTAACCACTAGTTTGTATTTTGTATTTGACAAGAGGTGTTCCACAGTGTATCTCTTTTCTTCTGGGTTTTCAATTGTGTATTTACATAGCACTGAATTATCTAAAATGAAACAGATAAGATAGCATCACAGAATCATTTGGATTGCAAGGAACATTAAAGACCATCTAGTTCCAGGCCCCAGGACACCTTCCACTAGACCAGGTTGCCCAAAGTCCAACCTAGCCTTGAACACTGCCAGGGATGGGGCATTTGCAGATTCTCTGGGCAGCCAGTTCCAGTGCCTCACCATTCCCACAGTAAAAAATTTCTTCCTTACATATGATCTAAATCTCCCTTCATTTAGTTTAAAACCATTACCCCTTGTCTTATCACTATACGTTCAGGTAAAACGTCTCTCTGCATCTTTCTTATAAGCCTCCTTTAAATATGAAAGGTTGCAGTAAGGTCTCCCCAAAATCTTACAAATCAGCTTAACCAAGATCACTAGACCACTGAAATGACAGACCACTTGCAACCCACTTTTTTTGCAATTTGCACACTTTCTTCTGAGAAGGATGATGCATCCTGACTCATTGCCAGTGGGCTGAACTCACATCCCTTCTAACTGCACTGTCCACAGCTTTGCCCATCCTCTGGCAGGCCACCTAATAACTTGCTGCCAAAAGCTGCAACTGTTTATTTTAGAGGTTTTTAACAGAGTGATTTGGGTTTTGCCATACCCTTTTTCTCCAGAATCTCATAGCCCTTAAGCTGAGGTCAAGTCCCTTAAAGATAATTGAAAGCAAGAAATGTCTGCCTAAAAACCCCTATTTTGCCTCACTATTGTGCAACTCTCAGACCCCAGAGAGAAAAGGGTTAGCTTCTTCCTTCTCAGTCACACCCCTTGTCTGCTAGCTCAGACAAACTGGAAAGCAGGAAGTCTTCGATTTAAACTTTTTAAAGTCTAACTGGGATTACTTGCTGAATTATGGTACTTCTATGGTTAGTTTAGTTCTGACAGCACCTCCTACATACGCCTCCTTCAGTCCAAAGTAAGCTTTTTAGCCTAGTACTAATCTAATCAGCAGAACGATGCGATACAGGGCATGACCCAACTGGAAGAAGAGGCAAGGAAAAAAAATATTCTTGAACATATTAGAAACATCTGAGGGTTATAATGGAACAAAGTCATCTGGAGCAATTTTGAGTGCGGATCAGGACAATCAGACACAAAAGTTTAAACGTGGCTTTGTGCCACCCCACAGCTCAGTTCTGCTGAAGGAACTTCACTGTAGAGGACAGCCACAAATACTTTCACTACGAAAGAATTTAAACGGGGAATTTATACAGTCCTCCAATTCTGAAAGAAATAAATCGTATCCCATCTGTTTCAAAAATACCCCAAATTCTAGTAAAACTAACACACTTCCTGTGACTCTCATCCAAGTAGACCACAAACAGATGTTTTCGAAATTCATCCAGAACTCAGATCACAGGAGGCAGAAACTTGACTCTGCCTTAGAGTAATGCGAGAATCCTTTCTGGAGCTCACACTGGAGTTAAAAGGAGCTATGGGCAATGGGACAGACGCTATAAATCCGTATAAAGCCACAACCCACCTACACCCACTAGCACTTCAAGCATGAGAGGGAAATCAAAAGCAGCAGGTGTTGAAATCTGTGTATTGCCTAATGAGCCAATTTGCCTGTCTACTGTGAACTTTCTAGGAAGCTGCAATATCAGCAACAGTCACTAAGTCTTTCACGTATATCAACAAAACAACTTCCTAAATCCCAGACCTCAGTTACCTGGAAGAAGATGCTTTTTGGATCCTTGCAAACTGCAGTCCTCTTGTATAGGTGACACGTAAACATGGTAGCCTCTTACAAAACCAGACTGTGACTCATTTGTGGGATAAGAATCCCAAGATAATGTCACTGTATTGAAAGTCAGTTCAACTTTTTCCACCTTAGGGTCAAACAGAGGAGCTGAAAGAAAGGAAATTCAAGTTAAACTTGCCGTTATACTTGAAGAATGTTTATCTTCTCACTTGAAAACTGTGTAAATTCCCATGTGGTGTTTCTGTTTACATCTTAGTTTTATTTAAAAGCTGAACAAAGCCAAAGCATTCCACAAAAACTGTCAACTTCACAGAGTCTTCACACAGTCCACACTGTACACAAAGCAGTGACTGCTAATCACAGCTTTGTTTAGCTATTCTAATTAACATGGACTCTACCCCGTCAGTGCACTAGTCAAATATCCTTGAGGTAGAGCCATGTACATTGTTGTACGACTTTTAAATGCTTCACTGCTGATACAGAAAGAAGGTGGCAAATACATTTTTATCTAGTTGCAGGAGGAAGGCTATGGAATTCTTTCACTTGTGACAGATGAATTTAGCAAATACACAAACCCTAAATATGTTGCCAACTTACGTAGCTCCCTGAGATAACCAGTCTTCTTCTTCAGTAAGGAGGCTCTATTACCAACAGACCCATAGATGCGGAAGTTGTATCTCACCCCCGGAACAAAAGCAGCTAGAAAATAGTGGAACTGATTACAAAAATAGGTTGTGGTTTGTCTTTTGGTTTTGCTTTTACTTAAATGCTTTCTACAAAGGTCTATAATGCATTAGAAATCTTTTTTATGTGCTATTAAAGCCATTGAAGGAGACACAGACTAAACCAATTCTTAGGATGCATAATTTGAATTGTACACATTTAGTCTGTCTGAAGGAGAGAATTGAGGGGGTGCTTGAATACATTTTTGTTGCTCTAGAGTATTCAAGATGAGTGCACAATATAATGAAGGCATCAAAGAGCAAGATAATTTCATTTCTGTTCCTGGCACAGGCAAAGGTCGTGTTTCAGACTGTTTAATGCAGACACATACCCATGCATCAGGATTCCATGTTATCCTCACTGACATCTACTCTCATTTGGATTAACCAAGTGCAAACCACTGAAGAACTGGACAACATTTTTTCCATGTGTGACCACACCCTTCCTCAGTGAGGAGGCATGTTCCTATGCATATGTATGAATTGAAGTGCAGTTCCTTTATTGCATATTGAAATGTATTCAGTCAAATTTTGTTCAAACATACACTTCATTCCAAAGTGAGCTCTCAGCTCGAGAGAACCCAGGAAGGCTATATTCTTGCAGCTCTGGAAGTATATCTGAGCAACTTTCACACAGCCAGAAAGGACTTACGTGTAATGGCCACCACTGGGATAAAAACGCAGCTGGTCCTCAGCAAGGACCAATGCTGAGACACATTATTTGTGGCACACTGTCAGCACTAAACCTCTCACTATGCAGTGGGTGTTAAATTGCTCAAATCTAAACTTTTGACCCATGTTACAGACAAGGCAAAGCTCTATTTTGCATCTCTCCTGCTAAAAGATTTTTAACTCCTTCATTAACCTCGCCATGCTCCTTCAAGATGTTAGTACAAACTACTCAGAAGAGTATTTTTCTAAAATACTATGCTGACTTCCAAGACTTAATGGTGCTGGCACATTTGTGGTGTCTAATTCATTTACTAGGCAAAACACGATGCCACATGCCTTTGAAGATTTACACCTGCACTACACAGACTTCCATATTCCACAGGATCTGTTTTCTAAATTCGGTTAATGTCCACGGCATAAATGATGGCTGCACAGACATCAGAAAGAAAAGCTGTTTGGCTTTCACCTGAGTTGATCAGAGCACTGGAGGTGTTGGGCCTGAATCTTTTCCACTGCAAATCACAAGGCTGCAACATCGGAAAGTTACACCAGTCGATAATGTAACTCTCATATATGTGTCTGGGCTCCCAGGAAATAAAAATGCCATCATCTGTACCATTAACCTGTTCTTCTTGAAGCTCTGAACCACTGAGCTCTTCTTCAGTGCCTAAGAATAAACAAAACAGTCTCTATTACTTTCCTGCATGAAACCTCAGATTAATAAATAAAGATCAATATAGTTTCTATCCTAAGCTATTAAAACAATAATAAAATAGTTGTATTCCTTCACTATAAGATGTATGGGCTCTTTCACATGCTGAAAGCTGTTCTCTTTGCATGCTGGATCTGACAGCTCAAAAAACATCCAGTAATTATTACTATATATTGATAAAAATATCTCGACTGCAGAAACCTGGACTCATAAGCAGAAAGTCACAAGAGGTTAATCACACACAAAGAGTTCCCTGTGAGGCACTAGCTGCACCTTCACGGTACCCGCCACAGGTCTGAGGTCCTAGTTTAAGGCTAAATGTGTTCTGCTCTGTGGATACTCTCTGTGGAAAACAGACTTTGTTATAGGGGATGGATCAAGGCATTTAATAGACAGACAGTTACCACCCTATAGGCAAAGTACAGCAATAATTTCCAAATAGCAGTGATGTCCGACAACAGGCCAGGTTAATTGGCTCCCCAAAGGTGATGAATTCTCCTTCAATTTACAATAGGTGGAAATGAAACTCTCATAATGGGTGTCTAAGTTTAACTGAAAATACTCCCGCTGTTACCTGTACCTCTAGGGATGATCAATACTGAAGGAAGTGAATAATTAACATCATTCTTTGCCATGATACTGACTCTGTAGGAATGGTTATCAATCAAAATTCTTGTGCTATTGTAGGCTGATGAAAAGGACATGTGTTCAGTCTTAGAGCCATCTTCTTTTTCCCAGATTACTTCGTATGAAATACTTCTTCCATTTGCTCGAAAACCTGGTGCTTGCTGAGGAAAAAATTATGTGAGTAGACACCAGTTACTCAGTAGACTTTGCTGAAAATATATGAGAGAAGCAATTAGAACTTTAAACAACCAATTGGATGTAGTATTTCTGTTAGAGTATAAATATTTGTTTCCAAACATGCATATACATGCTGGTTGAAAAGGAAACAGAAATCTCAGTAGTGGGATTTGTCATGTTAAAATGCTTAGAAAAACAGAAGTATATGTCTGAAATGCCAGGACAGCATACCATTATACGGCTACATACATTCTGAAATATGTTATATATAATATTTGTCTTAGATTCTTAAAAGATATTTTCATACTGAATTGTTATTAAGTGCACACAAACTTGTTAAAGTTCATGGGAGAAGTTTCCAGCTCCTTTTTGAAGGGTTTTGTTTCCATTTCTGTACCCATGTCTCACCTTCCAGAACAAGGTCACATTCCGCCCCCCCTGAACTTGTGTTATTTCTCTCCAAATGTCCAGTTTCCCTGACGGAGCTGCAATAAATAAAGCAAAACAAAGATGCTCTAGGTGCACAAAGGGTAAACTGTTTAATTGCTTCCTCCCATTTGAAGAAATCTCACCCCCAAAAGCTCTCTTTCCCCATCACTCCCAGGTCTTGCAAAAATATCCTTTAACTTCTTGCTCCCTTTATTCTTTTTTTTCTGAATGAATGTCTGGTTCATTTCCCTAGAAAAGTCTTTCTTTGCTTGCAGTTCCCAGGTGCTTGTTCCCACCTCTGCACAGGTCCTCCAGCACTTGCAGAACACTGTGACTCAGTCTGTCCATCCTCCCAGTCATCTGCATTTCCCACTGCACTGGATGAAATGGCAGAGATTGGCAGGTAGGATGAGAGCTGTTTAACAAGCCACCTTCTCAGAGTTCACTTAGCGTGCTTCTAATTTTATGCATGCAACAGGCCTCTGCTTTAGCTACATGGCAGAAAAGTAGCCAGCAGCAAACAGAGGTGGCAAGTGAAGAACATCCTTCAGTCTTCCCTTCTTGATAGGCTAGACATACTTGCTTCCATTGTTCTGATGGTTTGGGCTTCACTCCATTCACTCCACCTCCAGAAATGCTGAGCTGCCCCACAGTGTACTCTAGCTGTGTATTCAGTGTATGGCTGCAGTCCACTCAGGGTGATGCTGGCATAATGGAGGTGTGAGTCTGAGCTATTATGCTGCAAGACACAAAAAATGAGCAGTCAGAGCTCAGTTCAACCTAATTAGCAAGGGATTTTTGTCTGAAAAAAATAGTTCTTCCTTTAGATCCTATGACAGCCAGTTATGTTTGAATTGGAAAAGATAACCATGGAACAGCAGAAAAAAAAAGAAAAAAAAAAAAGCACAAGATCCAAAGCCTGGGAGATCCAAAAAGAGGTCTGAAAACTGCCTCTGTGTAACTGTCTGAGTAGGAGTCACTCACAGCCTGCCAAATGACTACTCTTTACATCAAGGAGGGAATTTAGTGCGATCTTACCCTCACCGAGTCTGGGTCTCTTACTCAGTTCATGTAAGCAGAATGCTGTTCCAGCTCTATGCACAGCAACTGCAGCTACCTTTTCTTCCCATTTTTTCCCAACCTTTTCCCCCACCCCTTCTTAAGAGGCAGGGTGAGTTCCAGTAAGAGTTGAAAACCGAGCATGCTTTAAGCCTCTCCTCTAAACTGTCTTCTGCAATGGCCAGCTGCAGCAGCTACTTGATCTAACAGCTCGAGCAATACTTAAGACGGAACAGTTTGCTCCTGATCTTCACAACGCCTTTTAACGTGCTAGAGGCAAGCTGCCCTCACAAGAAAAGGGCTACAGAGAAACCACTGTGCGTTACGCGATGAGTCAATCAACATCATTGCTTGTGAAAGAGGTGGAACAAGACAAGGACTCTACTCAAATAATCTTCAAGGACATGGAAGAAGTTGGGAAGAAAAACTCGTCTAGTGTTCCCTAACTAGAAAACAGACAGGGTCTGTCAAGTACAGTCAATAGCAGACAGAAAGCTCCTGGACTAATATAAAAAAAGCCTTCAACACACCTCTCCACCACTTGTGTGTAAGATGATAGGAGTCATAAAAACACGACAAATCAAGATTAGCAAAAGCTGACAGCAATTTTAAGTCCCATAATTATTTTTGTTTACTTCAGAATCTCAGAACTCATCCGCCAGAGGACAGAGCCACATATGCAGACAAGCTGCACTGTACACTTCAGCCAGCAGTCTGGGCAGTATGAATTAGTGCCAGCAATGGATGCCCATGTGAGCCATATAATCACTGTACAGCTTCAGAGCAAACAAAGCCAGAAAACGGACACATCAATGCACTCGCAAGATTAAGAGTGTATTCATATTGCTGGGGAATTATTATTTAATCTCATGTCAAAAAGATACTTGCTATGTTTTTGTGTGTGAAATTCAGGTTTCATACCAGTTCTACTTTCCCATCGGGTTGGATCACTTCAGTCTGACAAAAGAGCTCAAATCCTTTGTTTTGATATTTCCAATATAATGTGATTTCTGTATCTCTGCATTCTTCCCACAGCTGGCAAGGTGCAGCAGGATAAACTGCCAATAGAAAATCTGAGTTAGCTATTGTAAAACATAAAATATATGCAGAAGTATTTTAAGGTATTTTAGCTGAGTAGTAAAACCAAAAAAGAAATAGAGATTTTTCAGCCAGTCTAGGAGAAGCAGACATAAATTAGTAAAAATTAATTTCAGAATGTAAATGTTATACAAGATTAAAAAAACCCTTGTGCTGACTTGGGAATATTTTAGAACATCATGAACAAAAGGAAGAGTCAGAGACTTCTAGTGCAAATCCAGTAAAATTCTGTAATCCAGGGCCTGTCAGAGACTCCTGACGCAGTGTGGTGAGTAACATTTGCCACATTTTCACACCCCAGAGTCCATCCTCTTCTCCAGAAATTTTATTCATGAGTCTTACATTGACTCCTGCCAGTAATTAGCCACTGGTAAACAGTGATAATGTTACTTCCTCCAAAGATTTCTGAGATCCTTTACTGGTATGTAAGCAGTATTCAGTGAAAGCAGCAGGTCTCAAACTCTCCCATATTATCAGTCCAGTTATAAGGAATAAGACATGGCAATGTGAGTGAATGGTATGTTTACAGCTTTGGTCATTATCCTAGAACTACGTGGACCATGAATTACAATTTGAGGGCTTCCAGACTCAAAGGAGCTTGTGTTTGATACAGAAGATCCCAGCTACCACACACAAAATTGGAAACAATGGACTTCAGTTTTCCTTTACTTGCTGGCATACTTTAAGTAAGGAAAATTCTGCTGTAAATATGTCCAGGATCAGAGAAAACATACAGGACTTCACAGCAATCACTGTTTAAAAGGTTAACTCATCATAAATTATATATCATTTCTTTAACTTGTAACAATCACTAGAAGTGCAAAAAGAAAATTGTAGTAAAACTTTAATGTACTTATCACATTGAATGTAAGCTATTTTAGCCTGATGTCCCATGAAAAAATAGTTTATAATATTTTGTTTTCTCACCACGACCTGTCAGTTTACTCCTCCACTTTTTCTTCCTGCTCTATTTCTTCCACCCCTACACAATCAAATAATCAACTCTTAGGACTCTCATGCCTCTCTGAGACAAATTTAATAGAGGCAGGCATTTAACGCACGTTCCTACCAGTCCTACGAAAAAGTGTGTCTAGCAAAACTGAAATCAGTGCCCATGAGGAAAGAAGTGCTGCCAGAACACAGCAGCTACGCCAGCAGCCTTCCCGTCCATCAGCCTGTCAACCTGAGAACCAAGCGAAGCACAAGTTGCCTCCTGCTTCTTGCAACAGGTCAGGTGGCCACAGGACCTTGGGAACACAGCGGTGGGTGTGGTGGGGCTAGAGGACACAGACAGAACTGGAAATACTACTGGAGACACAGGAAATACCCAGGTGTTTTGAGGCAGAAGCAGGTAGGAACTTACAGGACCTGGGGCATACTGCCATAAAGGACACGATTAATAGGGAAGAAGGAACCAGAGCCATCAGTTACTGCACACAGAATAAGCTGTTTTATTTCACCGATGATGAACTACTCTTCCTCCCATACAGCAACACAGCAGATGTTACTGTCTCATATCAGCACCATCACGTCTCTCCTGGCAATAGCGGCTAACACCTGTACCACACCTCATTTGGAGAGGTGCTAGTCATTTTATTTACCTGCTTTTCAAAATGTGCATCTCCATTTTATTTTGGAGAGACAGTAACATCAGCAAAAATATTTCGGAGAAAGGACTGAATTCCTGAGTAACCTTCAGAGATATTTTTCTTGAACTCCCCATTTGATATCCTTGTATCATGTTGCTTCTCAGGCATTGGAACAGGCTGCCCAGGGAAGCAGTGGAGTCACCATCCCTGGAGGTGTTTAACAGGCATTTAGATGAGGTTCTTAGGGACATGGTTTAGTGCCAGAGTTAGGTTTTGATTGGATTCAATGATCCTGAGCGTCTCTTCCAACCAAGATGATTCTATGAGTCTATGATTCTATGCTTCCCATACTATGAAACAGCATCAGCAAAGCAGCAGATTTTGAAGCATTAAGGAGTCATTTCAATAACCAAATCTACCTTTGGAGTGAAGCTATTTTCTACCATTAACAGAACTCTGCAAAGCTGAAACTGAAGTGACAGCACACAACTATAGGACAGGAACAGGTAACTAATAAAAACTGTGAAGACAAAAATCAAGGGCTTCCATACTTCAAACAGGGGCACTCAAGTATTACGATCAGAAGGAGGACAAGGCCTGCAACAAAAAAACATCAACAAAGACATAGAAAAGACCTTACTTCTGTGAGTTACATCAAAAACATCCGTGGCAGTTTTCTTTCCGAGTGGGTTTTCCACAGTCATTGTGATATTAAAGATCCTCTGCTGGCCTATATCCCAAGAACATGAGCACTGCTCAGAACAAGTTACTGTGCATGGAATTGGATTTTGGGAAAACCTATCAAAGAAAGAGAGGGGGAAGAAGAGACGAAAACATTTTTCCATGATGTAGAATCAACGCAGACATTTAAATTTTGATGCTCTACTAGAATACAGCATCATAAAAAAATAAGGCTGAAGGGGACTAAAAGAATGCATCCAGTCCTTTCCTCTAGCCTGAAGTAGGATGAACAAAAGTATTCTTACAATTAGAAGAAAGTTTTCTGCAAAGTTTAAGTTTACTTTATCTTTTTAAGATACAGCTAAACTGCTATCATTTGAAGATAAAAGGATAAAGTAAACTTAGCTATAAGACATAGTTAAATTGCTTTTAGTGATTTCCTCATGGAAATTCTAAACTAGGTACTTATTTGCCAAGAACTAAACCATTCACATATGTACAATTATGCTTTTAAATGGAGCAGTAATTTAAAATACATCTTCTAAAGTCCCATTTTTAAATAACCCATCATAATATCTTAATGGAAGTGAATGATGCAGAGACCATGAAGGCATATGCAATGGTGACCTTCTGCTGAAATCTTTTGATGAAAGTTTGCTGTAATGATAAGGCATCTGTCCCATTTTATGAGTTCCACTTTCTCTGCATGCTCAGTGGTAAAGCCCCTCTCCTCTCCATTTAGATGTCTCTCTAGCAAGGAGCTGAGGGCCAGGTCTGATATGCTACAGCTGTGTAACCTTGACTGAGACCGCTAAGAAAGAGCTGTGAGAAAGTCTGCAGATAGGTTTTACTAAAACAAAACAAAACCCAAAAGCTGAAATTATAGACATAAGTAGGATATTTGAGAGAGAATTGTCAGCAGCTCAAGGACTCAAGAAGGAAAACAACAGCGTGTAAAGTTATAAAATTCTAAAGAAAAAGAACCAGGCAGGCTAATTGGGCTAACAGGTTTAGCTGAGAATCACCAGTTCAAGTCAGCATTAGTGTTAATGGATTGTGAACACACTAATACTCAGCCTACCAGCTGATTAAATCCTAGTTATCTGTTCTGTGTGTTACCCAATGATTACACTATATTTAAGCTATCTATATCCTGATCACAGAGTGCTCACATACCTGCTGAAAGATATCTAAACAAATTAACCCAAAAGAATGGTAATGACAAGCTTTATCAAGAAGAACTGGATCTGATGGACCTACAACTTTGTTACAGGTAGTCTAACTCAGAGTAGTTCTGCACTGCTCAAACTTTGTTAAGCTGATCAGGGAGCTGGAAAGAGGCAGGCAGCTAATTGCAACAAGGATAAAAAACATTTCCACAGATTATAAAGGAAAAAATGTGATCATTCTGTATAGCACAGGGCAGATTTAATATAACAATGAGGAGACTTACTCTTCAGACAAGGTATATTTTGGTGAATGATTTCCATAAAGGTAGGTGTCTCCTCCTTGGCTCCAAGTACATGTTACTATCCTCATGTCTTGAGTTTCACAGGAAAAATCATTTGGTGTATCAGGTGGTTCTTGTCAGAGGGAATAACCAAAAAAACACCAACAACATGGCAGTTAAGGCAAAAGTCATCAACCTTTTTACTATATTAACAAACTAGAAATAATGGGTATGTGCAAGGTCTGGTTTACCACAGATATTATTATTTCAGTTATAGTTATTCAATGACCACACTGCAGAGAACAATCAGGATAACACCATAAATTAATTGCAATCCAAAACCTTCTCTGTGTTATTACTTTTTGTAATATTAATACATTCATTAATTTAATCTTTATTGTTTTATATCCGTAAAAATTGCTACCAGCTTTCGAAAGTAGGACTGTGCTGAGTTCTTACCACATGCATCTAGACAATGAAGCTGAACTCCTAAATGAGTAGGGACATTTAAAAATCAGTCACCTGTCCTAGGATCAATCAATGAGATTAATCTGAACATATTTTCTGCTATTCTTTAATGTTTTCTATATGCAAGTGTACAGATTTGAAGTCAGACATTAAACAGAGTTCAGCTGGACATGATAGGATAATGAAAACTTAAAGTAAGCTTTTTTGTTTCTCCCCCCATTCCCACAGGCATTCTTGACTTAATAAAAACAGGAAAATAGAACTGTAATAAAGCATTCACTTACTACCCACAAATAAAAGTGCATGATCATAGCATTCGTCTTCATCGCAAGACTCTCGACAATAGACTGTGATGTGAGGTGCTGCTTGATGTGCCACATTTTTCACAGTGAGAAGTCCAATTTGACTGTTTGTGTGACTGAAAACATGAGGAGCCGGGTATAGAAAGAATTTTTCAATGATTTGCCCTTTCCTTCCAATGCAGCAAAGAGTGATGTCAGAGCCTTCCTCTACAATTTTTTCATTTGGGAAGATTTGTGGTCCACTGTTATTCGAAGGGTCCAGGCCTGCAAATTAATACATAATAAACCATTTCCAAAACTGCACATGGCAGCAGCCTTCAACCAGAACAGATAACCAAGCATTAACACAAGGATCTGTTAATGTTACATTATCCATCCATGGACTTTTATTCAGTATTTTTCCCTAGACAGAGATCAACTTCACATGTAATCATACCTATATTTTTCTTAAGCCCATAAATATATAATGTAGTCCAACTAGCTACCTAAGAGGCTGAATCCATCTCACTGTGTTTCACTCAGGGAAAACAAAAAAGTGTGCATTCAAGAACTGCCTTTACAGATGAACACTACCTCCAGCACGTATGAACAGGCTGATGTTTACAGTCAAAATGCCTGTGAGCAGGGGGCTAGAAAAACATGCAGAGCTCAGCTAAGAGCAGTCAACACTTGAATGAACCAGATCAGTAAGGAGGTACTCAACATGGAATGAGACTCCTATTGCTTTCAATGTTGGACTCCTTGCTGGATGCAAAAATTAGTGGGATTTAAGTGATTCACAGGCTTTTTCACAGGTTGGAGACAAAATCTGCTCTCAAGAACCTGATCCAAAAATCTGATGAAGTCTAGAGTCACTTTGAAAGCTCTAAATCAGGTCTGTAATGCAGGATCAGTTTGTGACAAAGAAATAGTATTTTTTATCCCTATCCAATTTCTATTGAAAAAATGAATTCTTCAGGCTTGAGGTTAGTGAGAAAGGAGAGTCTTGCATCCTATTTCCCATGACATAAGGTGAGGGAGAACAATTTATGTCCATGCACAGGCAGTGGAAGCAGGGACAGGTGTCACGAGAAGAGTACAGGGACACTGCCCAGAGATGGGGTCAGGAGGGCCAAGGCGTAGCTGGAGCTGAACTTGGCAAGAGATTCGAAGAATAATAAGAAGGGCTTCTATACTTATGTCAGCCACAAAAGGAAGGTCAAAGAAAGTGCACTCCCCCAATGAACATGACTAGCAAACTGGTAACAACAGATGAGGAGAAGGCTGAGGTACTCAACAACTTTTTTACCTCAGTCTTCCCTGGCAAACTCTCTTCCCACATCTCTCAAGTAGATGGACCTCAAGACAGCGAGTGGGGGACCAAAGTCCCTCCCACTGTAAGAGAAGTTCTGGTTCATGACCACCTGAGGAACCTAAACATACATAAATCCATGGGACCTGACCAGATGCATCCCAGAGTCCTGAGGGAATTGGCTGATGTAGCTGCCAATCCACTCTCCATGATATTTGAGAAGTCATGGCAGTCAGGTGGAGTCCCTGATGACTGGAAAAAGGGAAACATCGCACCCACTTTTGAAAAGGTGTTAGGAAATAGGCTGCCTTATCTTATTGAATTGTTTAGTATACTGCTTCTGATAGAACTTTTTTAGAAACTGCTTATATATAATTTGCTTAGCATAACTAAGTTAGCTTTGCATAACTTCTGCAAGCTGTGAACTTTTGAACTTTCTGCTTCAGACTAGATATAAAGAAGAAATTTTTTACACTGAGGGTGGTGAAACACTGGCCCACGTTGCCCAGAGAGGTGGTAGATGCCCCATCCCTGGAGACTTTCAAGGCCAGGCTGGATGAGGCTCTGAGCAACCTGATCTAGTTGAAGATGTCCCTGTTGATTGCAGGGGGGTTGGACTAGGTGACCTTTGATGGTCCCTGTGATGCTTCTACTACTCATGATGTCTCTCATAACTAAAAGCCTGTGCTATTCCAAGCAAGAGTAGTGTTGCTTTACAAAATCACTGTAGTCATTTTTCCTAAAGCAGTTATATATTTTGTTTAAACCAAATTCTCTGGATACCAAACTGTACTAGTGAGACATCGTAATCAGAAAATAATCACAGAATCACAGAATCACAGAATGTTAGGGATTGGAAGGGACCTCAAAGATCATCTAGTCCAATCCCCCTGCCAGAGCAGGAACACCTAGGTGAGGTTACACAGGAAGGCGTCCAGGCGGGTTTTGAATGTCTCCAGAGAAGGAGAATCCACAACCTCCCTGGGCAGCCTGTTCCAGTGCTCCGTCACCCTCACTGAGAAGAAGTTTCTTCTCAAATTTAAGTGGAACCTCTTGTGTTCCAGCTTGAACCCATTACCCCTTGTCCTATCATTGGTTGTCACCGAGAAGAGCCTGGCTCCATCCTCGTGACACCCACCCTTTATATATTTATAAACATTGATGAGGTCACCCCTCAGTCTCCTCTTCTCCAAGCTAAAGAGACCCAGCTCCCTCAGCCTTTCCTCATAAGGGAGATGCTCCACTCCCTTAATCATCTTTGTTGCCCTGCGCTGGACTCTCTCCAGCAGTTCCCTGTCCCTCCTGAACTGAGGGGCCCAGAACTGGACACAATATTCCAGATGAATGGCTTTTGTGAAGCCATTAATTACATTGTTGGTTCACTTTTTGCTTACTGTTATATGATTCACAGAAATTCATTCCAAGTGACATAAGGAGCTCACTTGCTCCTGTCTTGCTGCTTCTTTAACACTAATCAAAGCTATGATCCTCAGACAAGAGCAACAGGTACACCAGATGATGTAGCTATAGCTATGTGCTTCTTATCCTCTCTCCCAGTCTGGGCCAGGGCTGTGTCTGACTTGGTGACAGGCTACACTGGAGTCTACCCAAGTTCCCATGCCACTCTGTGTACTGCATTGTTTTTAATGTAAGAGCAAGAAAAGCTCTAAAGTCTACTAGCTTAGGAAGATAGTCTGCAAATTAAAACAGTGGCTGAAGCATTGCTATCATTGCAAGCAAAAAAAAAAAAAAAAAAAAAAAAAGTTGTTAGTGCTTAGAGACAAAAGAGCTCAAAATAGATCCTTGATTTGATGCCACCTCTCCTGAACTGGACTTTACTGTAAAAGTCACTGGTGAATTACAATCTAACTTTGTACTGGAAAAAACAACAAAACAAACAAAACAACCAACCCCCCCTCCCCAAACCACACAAAAAACCCACATCAATAACAATACTGCAAAGTCTTGTTCTATTTACCCAGGACAGTCTTCCACAGACTCCACTCACTCCAGATTTTTGATGCTTCTGCTTTGCTCCTGATTCTCACCGAGTGTGACATACACTCCAAAGGTAAGTCTGAATCCCATATCCAATGAAGAGGGTCTCCTGATTTATCTAGTGTGACATTATGAAACTCCTAGAAACAAAAGCCAGTAAGGCAAAGTATTGAAAATACAGTGACATGTAGGCACTTTGGAAGTACAATCGAAAGCAGTGAGAGAGAAAGCTTAAAGGAAGAAAAAGCTTTTGAAAAGGCCATCTCTGAAATCCCACTCACTACACATGATCTCACGCTAAGTAACTAGTAAGCTAAGTAACTGCTTACAAATCTGCACTAGCAGTGGTGGAGTGACTGATGTGCTGCCAAGAAGACTACTTGATTCTGACAGCACAGTTGTGAGTCAGGCCCTGCTTCTCATGAAATGTATTCACCCTCAGAGACTTTCAGTACATTATTTGTGCCTGCTGTTACATGAGTAATAACACGCACAGATGCTGCTCCCTGCAAGCGCACCTTGTCTAAAGCTCTGGGTTACATATCCCTGGCTCTGAGTTACAGCAGGAATCTGCACTGGCCAGTAAGGATTTATGCAGATATCTCATTGTAGTTCTGAGGCACAGCATCTGAGGACAGTACAATACCACCTGTGACAGGCAGAGTAGGAAGATAGCTGCTGATTTCCCTGAAATGGTTCTAATGGACCTAAATGCTCTGTAATTTGGCAAACATTTTCATATTGAATTATATAAATGCAGAAAAACAGGAAAAAATATAAAATATTATGCTGCTTTCTAAAATATAATATCCTAAAGGCCCACCTGTGCACTAAATGAGCTGCACCAATGCATGGCACAGCAACTAAAGCTAACTAGGGCACTATCCAGTCACACAGCCAGACAGATTAAAATGTATCCCAAGTGTGGATCTCTCCTGGCATGAGAGCCCATAAGTATCAGGAAAAAATGGCTCAAAGAATTCTATTAATCACCTGTAATTATGAATACATTTTAGAACAGAACATATATTTCAGTTCTTCTTAATAAAGCAACCGTACTAGATTCTCAGTATATAGATCTGTGCTGCTTGTATGAGCTGTACCAGGGTCCTGGTTCATGCTGACAGCTAGAGAACTGCTCTCCACTACTGCTTTCCATCAGCAATACCTGCACTTTCATAATACCACCACTCTGAGAAAAACTCTGCAGCCAGTTTACAATTTAATTCCTCATTTGTAGCACTGGGGAATGTAGTCACTGCTTTGGAAGTTATATAGACTGTCTGTGCTTTGCTTTGAGTAGACTCACAGCACGTCTTTATTGGTACACATTCTTCAGAAAAACACAGAAGCAAATACATTCCTGTGTGGTAGTGACATCCGAAATACCCTGTTTATTTTCCTTGTCATGTAATAAACATGAGTGACAGAACAGATTTGAAAAACTCTTTCTTTCTTCCAGCAAGTTAATAAGAGTTTGTTGGAAGGGTACTCCAAAAAACCACTTAATTGTTTGTGGCTATATGGCCCCAGTTTCTGACTTCAGGGTTAGATCTATTCAATAGGTGCTAAAAATCCTGCCCCATGGATCAAAGTGGTCAAAATCTTCCGAACTGCATAAACCTCATCTGCAGTGAAGATGTCATTTGTCAAAATCAGAGACAAAATACTAACAACTAGGTTGATCACAGTAAGCTGTCATTCTTAACAGTGCCCATCTTATATTATTGACTTCTAGTTTCAGAAAAATAAGCTCTTCTCTGCTTTATGTTCTTTCTCACAAATAGCAGCTTTAAAAGAGCTAGAGCAGTTTTCCAGTTTTCCTAAATTTTGACATGTGCATTTCATATTCTTCCATAGTTGAATCAGCAGATGACTCATAATGGATTATAATACCATTAAAATGCATGATTTTTTTTTTGTCAGGTCCAGAAGAGATGACATTTTCTTTGGAGACAAAAGTTCTCATGCTGAAGTCACAAACTGGGTAAAACACTGGGAGCAGGCTTAAGCCTATGATTTGGGTGATCTCTACCTCTTCAGAAAATTTGGCTGGTTTAGGTGTTAAGGAAAACTAGCAGTCATCACTGCTTCTTCCTTAACTGGAGAGGTGGATATAAGGTAACTGCAAACAGGACCAAGCACAATTCTTAAATGGCTTCACTCACACTGAGACTATCGTTTGGTTCATAAGGTGAGAGGAGTTGCAGCAACGTGACTCATGTTCAGTTAGTCACCAGTGAAGGATAGTAATCAAGCTACAAAAAGGATTGCTTTTAGGAACAATGGAAGGGATTTTTCTGGGAGGCTGCTTAGGGGACCTGCACCATGAAAGGGAAACAGAGGCCTTCAAAAACAGATCTCCTAAGTCTGTCCGCCACGATCCCTCAATAAGGGTATGCAAGGCATATCTATATTCTGCACAGGTGGAAATTACTTCTTCATATGACCAAATTTTTTTTTTGCACAAACCCTGGGTGTAACATTAGACCAAGTCTGGCACCTAGTGAAATACAGAGGTATTTCTAGAACAGTTTGGTAATTACTATGTTGTAAATCATAAATGTATATAGCAAGGCTATCTGCATGCACATCTGAACAACTTATTTTCCTTTAGCTTCCTTTATATTGCAAATAAGCAATATACCTTTTCAAAAATACACTTACTGTCCACACAGTAGTAGTTTCACCTGTTCGACGGACTTGTATTTCAAACGACATTGCCAGCTCAGCATCATGTGCTGACTTACCAACATCCCATTCCACCAGCAGCCGCTGAAAAGCCAATTCCTTGGAAACGTTAAGGTACGTTACTGGAAACACAATGGATTCTAGGAGCACAAAAAGGACACAAAGATATTAATGTTTACCTAAGTTACAAAACAAATCTGAAACAACAGTGGCTAGAGGTATGATAGGTTCCACACCAGACAGTTCTGAATTACAATTTTTAAAAAGTGATCAAGACCCATGCTGTTGATATCAAAAACGAAGACAATCTTTCATCTTAAGGCATCAGCGGGCTACAATGAGGTTCCTGAATCTACTCAATAGCCCCCTACCATGACATTAGGTATGTTATTTAATTTCTTTATGACCTCAATTTACTAGCTACTTTATGGGCATATTGACCCACCCCTTTATAGTCTTATGAAGAGGCACAACATGATGCATTAACAGGGACTGAATCCCGAGAGGTCCCAAACCCAAGCAAGCCTTCTCATCATTAGGGCAGAAAACCTGCCCGCAGTTTTGCTCTCTGACCTAATTAAGATTAAATTAATTAATGCAAATAAAGTATTTGAACAAGACAAGAGTTTCCCTCCAGTAATTAGTTCAGATGACAGTCTAGTATTAGGCACATTCCTGGTTGCTCTACACAGAGCTTAGGTTGCTCAGTCAGGGCTGTGGATTCTTCTAGTGGAATTAGACACATGGTTATACTAGCATCTCCATCCTTTTCTGGATCTGGAGTTAATTACGAGAATAATATAATGCTTAAAAGTCAGACTGAAATTGCTTTTGGTGTCAGGAAACACCCCTTAAGAAAACTAGCTTGCTGAAAACTACAGATCACCATAAGAGTGTCCATCCTTTTAGATATCTGCTCTGTCACCCATCTCAAAAAACCTGACTTTTGGAAGAGATTAAATATGGTGCTCACTGATCTGTATCTTGTCTCCTTCCTGAAAAACAAAGACATAAAACAAAACAAAAAAATCCCTAAACTTTATCTGGTTGTTAATGAAGCCAAGGAACTGAAATGGTCAAGTAACTAGGCTTTTTCCTTTGCCACAGTTGCTTTCCAAGATGCTTCTGCTTGTTATAAATGACACGGTCAGAATGTTTGTACTTATCAGGACACACAAAAGAAATCACAGAAATAACTGTACATTTTAACAAAACAGAACTAATTTTGGGCATTCCTGCCCTACTAGAGCCACAGCTCTCAGGCACATGCTGGGTTGAGAGGCCTCAGCAGCTCCTTCTCACACAACTGCCACCACAGTCATTTCTCCCAAATGTGCTTCACCCACTGACCCAATGACTACTGGCAGAAACGCAAGAATTCAGGAAATTTAGTTTAAGAATCTACATTTTGATAGATGCTCTTGGTAGCAATCAGATATCTGAACTGGTTTGCAATTTATCCTGTGGTGCCTGCTCTATACTAACGTCTGTGCAGCAGTTTCCCTACATGTGGATGTTTACATTAACTGTAGCAAATGAAAGGCTCAAGAGATGCAGTTGGCTATAACAACCCTGATCAATCAAAGGAAGCAAGTAACACCTTATAGGCATATTTATTAATTATGGGAATACAGACATTGACACAGCTTAGTGGCTTATACAAGTCTAGCCTATAATTAAAGAATAAGTGGAGGAAAGTATGTATTGTACCATAAGTAACAGCTTACAAAAAACTGCCGAAAGAAAGGATTGTTTCTCTTAGAAAATCATCTGCAATCTCTGTTGGTATACTTTTAATCCATTCTATTCTGAAAAGTACTAGAAGTCAAAGCAAAACCATAACCATATGCATTCAATCTAGAGGAAACTATTGTCATAGGCTTCTTCAGATATGCTTGGAGGGAGAAATCAACATGAACAAAGTACATGAAAGCAGAATTCAACAGCATTTGTGTCTTCTATCTGCTGCTTGACAGTTACTTTTCAAAAATAATGATGATCAGTTTTATACTACGATAAGGAAACCTGTGACAACTAGTAGATGTCTGGAACTGAATAAACAAAGTGGAAGGCCTGGGGATAACTTCGACTTGCCTAAATGATGAGGGAGCAGCAATTTTAGGTTTTACTGGAAAACAGAAATGTTGTTAGCTTCACTACCAAAGACTCACTAGGTAAGGAGCCAGAACAACCAAAGCAACAAAGTGAGCCATAAAATTAACTGTGGAAGCAGAGTGCCTTATGCTATTTTGGGAAGATAAGACAAGACACACTTTAGCTCCCCACATTATACAGACTTACAACATCAAAACCAGATAAAGGCTGTTAAAATCCCACTTATGCTAAGGAATTGACTGCAATGTTGCTCCTCTCCAGTATGTAGTGTTAGCTGCTCACCTTTTTGTCAGCCTTACCTGTAAGTTCTTCACTCTGTTAACAGAGAGAATGCCTGTGAGGGGATCTCATTTCACATATGCAAATTGATGGCTGATCTAAAGCTCTGAACCCTTGCCATTCTTATGTTTTCCTTCTGCAGTGCTGAAGCAACTGGGAGGAGACAGATGGGCCCAGCACAAACAAACAAACAAACAAACAAACAAGGAAGAGACCCAGCTAGTCTCTCAATGAAACTCACAGGTGCAAAGTAAGACTCCCAGAGAAAGGAAACAAGTGTGACTGAAAGAAAAGCCAGCCAGTTGACAGAAACCCTTTCCTTTTTCAGGGTGCACCATTAAAACAAATCTGTGTGTATCTTCTGAATTGCCCTGCCCTCTTTTCTGCTGCTTCTCTAGCCAATTCTAATTGCAAGTCTCGCTACTACGCCTACTGCATTGATTATGACCTTGCCTATCTTCTCTACATCTGTCTCCTTTTGTCCAAGCTAAAATCTCACCCCCTTTCTTACCACAGAGAACAAGTTTACCTGCTGTATTTCATTAACTTGACAAAAAACCTGAAGGTCTCATTAGTTTCTGTTTTTTCTCCATCCACACGAGTGTCTCTCCACTTTCTTCTTTTAGTTAGATGATATATCACTTTTTTTATGTTTTCCTCAAAGCCTAGCATAAGAATCTAGATCACCAATCACGGCTTTTACATAGTACCAGCAAACAGAAGAAACTATATTGCTAAGGATATCAGAGATCTTGAAGGCCACTGAGTTACAATGTGGGATTCAAAGGCTTTTGTAGTATAATTTACACATGCAAGAAATATTTATAGCATTCACAGAGCAAAGTTCCTCTCCTAGCAAATTTAAACAACTGAGGCAGCTTAAAACTTGTTTTAACTTGAAAGCTAACTCAAGACTATATTAATAGCTTTATGATTAACAACAGAGGCTACTTTTATTCCTAAACAATTGCATGTGAAAACAAGCGACCAAGTTACTGTAATGCAGTAACTGTTTGGACTTGCCTGCGTTACAAAGTTCTGCCTCTCTAAGGGCATTGGTAATAGAGTTTCAAAACTGAGGAACTGGCACCTTGGGTGAATGGTGTGTGAACACATGAATCTCAGGGTTAAAGAGAGGTAAAAAAGTCTGAAACAGATATAGTGCCCCCTTCAGTATGACATCAAGTACATTTATACAAAAAGCACCCCTCTGTCTCCTTCACCAACTTAATTAAGGCAATTCAACTTCTATAAAGCAAACTAAAGCCTGATAAGTTCTGCCTTCCCAGTGGTGGTCACAGAAAATTCAAATAAAAATATTAAGTCCCTTTTTTTTTTTTCAATTGAGTCATGCCCAATGCCATTGCCAGCAGCAAGTGTGCAAGCAGTACTTTTACCTTAAAATACACAGCTTTGTCCTTATATTCAACTTCGTCCCTCTGAATATGCATATTTGCTTTTTTCTTTGTACTGGACACACATGTGAAACATAAGAAATAAAAATCTGGTCCTGGAATCTTGTGGCACAAGCAGAAAAGGGCCAAGAGAAGTGCTAAAGTGTTTGTAGACGAGACAAACAAGAAAGACAATGCAAACAGAAGAGGCAGAAAAGAAGAAAAATTGTCAAAAAGGACATAAATTATTTGAAGATGACAGAGTACAGATCAAAACCACATGAGACAGAGAGGAAGCAGATAAATAAATACACATAATTGCAAATTATTGATTCAACAGGGGATTTTGCATGATGGGGTTATAAAACGTAATCATACAAGTTGTTTCATCACCTTAGCAAAGAGAATACTTTGATTAAGTGTATAATATCTTGCTTAATCACAGGAGACTTACATATGAGCAAACCCAAGGCTTCTGTTGTTATAGTTGCTTCTGAATAAAAAAGCGAATGTTCAGACATTTACCTTGCTGTGAGTGTGTAGTGTAGCAAGTCCTCAGGGGGAGCAGTACTGCCAGAACTATGAAGTGATTCATCATTCATCCGCCCTTTCCTGCACAAGACTTATCAGGAAAGAAGACATTTCTATTTAGTTTTTTCTTTTAGAGAAACGCATGCCAGACAATATTCCAGATAATACGACTGTATTTAAGAATGATTAAGTAAAAACCCAACCACATAGACTCCAGGCAATTTAAGGGAAATTCAGGAAGAATGGAGAAAGATAAGGAATGAAAAAAACACTCTTGTTTTTAGGACCTGGTTGCAGAATGGGGAAAAATACAACACACTCAAAAAATGCAGTTCAGTCTAAACAAATAAAACACACAACATCTTCGAAGTTTTCCCTCCACTTATTTCCAACGAATATTAAAACAGAAGTTTGTCCTGATATATTTTTGGCTTTTCTCCAGCACAAGTGACAAGCTATCCATTCTAACAAGAAAGAAAAAAAAGTCTCAAAGGTGCGAAAGGCCTTCTGGCTTCTTCTCCACATATAGCCTGACTGAGGAACCCATCAGACTTTGGCAAGCATGGTCTCGCCCTTTGCCAGCACCCAGCAGACTACATGGAGGGCTTTAGTCAGACTGGAGTTGAAATACAAGGATCAAAGTCTTAGCAAGTTCCACTCCTATAAGGACTGTCATCTCAAGCACCACACAGCTCTATCTGGCTTTCATTTTACAGCTTTTACACTCACATAGTGACAGGATGAAATTCTTTTCGACTTGTAAAACCCAGTGCTGAGGGACTGATCATATGTGAGATCTCATAAGACATGAATCACCTGCAAATTCCCCATCTAGAAGGGAGAGGGAAACATTCAGCAGCAGCACGGTTAAAAACACTCAGGCACAGAGGCTACAGGAGTCCGAACAACAGGAAGAGGACTATGGATACAGCTATCTTTAATTTCCACATTTTACATTTCTGGAGCTGTGTAGAATACTGATAAAGAGTCTTCTACCACTGCTTCCATGACAGAAGTTGAAACTGCTTAGCAGGACAGATAAGCAGGATGACCTTCTGTCCCCACTAAAGCCAAGGACAGGACATTTAACAATTTCAGATGGGCCAGGAATTTGCTCCAGAATTTGTTTCTAGCGGAAAACCTCCAATTTAATACATCAGAGCTACAGACACTGAAGTTTAATGACTGTCAACGGTTTTGAGAATCTCTGAATTTCTCCATAGGGTCGGAAGAAAATATTTCAACCTTTTGTGTGTGTGTGTTTCTAAAGGTCACACAGAAAATTTGGAAGAGCCCTATGTGCAGCACTGCAACCCAGGGCTCAACATTCACAAGCACCCTTGCTCCAGGGTGCCCCAAATTCTTCCTTGCAAGCACAAATGCTTCCCACGGAGGCCACCATATTTGAAAGGTTAGTGTTGCTTCTGCAGTCTTTCTTGACATTACACCAATATTCTCAAAAGTATTTGGGCAACACTAGAATCAACATGAATAAAGAATCTAAATATTTTTGAGAACCTAGGCCTGATTCACATGCAACTAATAGAGAGTTCCAACAACTGACTTAGGGGAATCTGCTTCTTTGTATATTTTCTAAGTTTAGACTTTTTTAATCATCTGATCAAATTTAATATCTAAAAGGGAAAATAATTTGATATGTTTTGTCTGGAATAAACATGACAGAATGACTATTATAAAGCAGTGGGCGGAAAGTAAGTGACACAAAAGAAGTCTTTCCAACATTAATTGTGTTAAAACTTCTGGTAACTCTTCAGTAGATTGTTATTCTTTTGAATGATACAAAATTAACAGTGACACACAAAGCTAAATCTTGTATGCCTTTTTTCAGAAAAAAAAAAAAGTAACAATAAAGCTGACCATAAATTCAAGGGAGTTGACTGTCTGCTTGAAGACCAATTTAATACAAGGGTGGTCAGTCAGGTTCAACAGCATAACTCCCGACTTAATTATATCAGCCCAATGTAAACCTGGCCCCACAGAACTCCTGATTCTGTAAATACCTTTGCAGCTGGACACAAAGCTATTTACCCTCTTTGTCATGTATCACTTAAATTCAACATTAAATACAGTGGGAAAGTATTGTGGAAATCAAGAAGTATTAGATTATTTGTTTAAATTACATCCTATTTTGGAAGCAAAACCAAACTCTTTTCTGCTCTTAAGAGGCATTCTCAACTATTGTATTGAAATAAATGTCTAATTTAAGTATCTCTCTCCAGTCATTTACACTGCCAGTTCACTAATGACACGGCCTAGATCACTTTTATTTATTTATTTTTATCTGTGTTCCACTAAAGGGCACTGTAATATAATAAATCACCATCAGAATATAAACATATTTTGCACAGCTACAATGCTTTTCGCTATTCAATATGTCAATAATCTAGTTTAATACTGTATAATAGGTTGTGATAATATGTGCAATTGTAGGTATCAAACCAGTTTTCACAGGAAAAGTTCTCGAATTCTCCAACAAAAGAGAATATGAAGTAAATTTAAACCAATGAAACACTATTTGAGGAAAAGGAAATACAGTCCTTAATACAGAAGTAATATTTTGACTTAAATTGTCTTTATGCAGAAACTTTTGCCCATGACTAACAAATTAATCACATACAGTAATTACTACCAACTAATGTCCAGCACTTGTCCTATATTATCAATAATGAAGTACATTTCTTATATAATCATTTAAAAGCCTGTGTCTTGGTTACAAAGATTAAAAGAGTCAAAACAGTTGTACAAAATACATTAACAATTTCACTTAAAAAAAAAAAAAAAAAAAGATGATAATAGATTAACTACATCCTTACCAAAAGTGAAAACAATTTAACAACAAAGGGAATGACGACAGAAGGCCAGGGAAGGTTTTTAGGTACCTAAATAATTCATCACCTTGGAAGAGGCAAAGTACTACCTGTGAGAAATCGTGAACGACTACCAAATGCCACAAGAAAAGTGAGAATCTGAATACCACACTAGTATGCCACAGTTCTTCATCTGAGAATGAATTACTGCTGAGGTTTTTTAAGCCTAAGAGAAGTCACGTTTTGTCACCATGTTCCAAACTGGAATGCCTGTGTCCTTTGTTATTGCAGATAAGAACAAAAAGGTCTTCTGCCAGTGACTTTGAATACAGAGATGTAATTTGAATACTTTTTCTTTTTTTGCTACTTTTGTCATTAAGATGATTTTGCAATGGCATTTCTCTAGTCTATCACAGAATCACAGAGAATTTGTCAGTAACTTCCCATTAGTTACTGCTGGGAAGGACTGCAGTTAGAGCTGCCCTTATCTTTCTCTTCTCAAGGCTAAGCAAACTCAGCTCCTTCAGTGACTCTTAGTTGTGATCCAGCCTCCAAAGCCTGCTGGTGTCTCTCTGCTGGACTCAGTCTGGTCTGTCAGTCTTCTTTGTACTGTGAGCCCGCACTTGGACCAAGTAATTTAGACATGGCCTCATAAATGCCAAATAGAAGGAAATAATCACTCCTCTGAGATCTAATTCTTTGCCATCATTAACAACAGTAGCTACACTTCTAATTTCTGTGATGAATCCGGTTATTGGTACACACTGTGAAATTATCTATAAAATGGGGGATAATACGGAGCAGGAATTTGAGAATGATTGGGCACAAAATGATATGTCAGAGCTATAAAAGCTAACTGAGCAAGGAATTTTTTATTTTACTCTATATTCTTCACACTTTCAAAAATTCAACATCTGTGGGGGTAAGTAGAGTAGACTTGCTTAGTGTTGTTAGTCTGTAGCCCAAAACACTGATAGATTTTTTTAAAACTATGAATACATAGTCTATTTGTAATTCTTCCTGTTGGAAAAACGTAAACTGGGCTGTGATAAAACAGATACAAATGGATTGAGGATTCCCCAGCCTAACTTCAAATCAATCAGTACTGATAGATACCTCAATAGAACTGAACCATTTTGGAAACCTGGTGGCAGCTGTGATAATGTTCAGCAGTAACAAGAATTGCTCAGAGACCTGACAACTAAGGAGCAATCACTCAAGAAGTGGAGAAAGCACAGGAGCATATTAACTTGGGAAAAGATGAAATCTGCTTCAGTAGGTTGCAAAAAGTCTAAATAACTATCACCAGGTAAACTATTTGTCCTTCAGAGCAAAAGGCTGGCTTAGGTGGTCCCCAAGTCCCGTCCAAGTCAATGCTTTTGTGACACCATTGATGAGACAAAAAAGAAATTCCCACTATCTATCTGGTAAAAAAGCCTAAGACAAACGTTTTGTCAGACCTCTCTTCAAAGGTATTAAAACACTAACATTCAGCTGAAACCTCTTTCAAGATCAGGCTCAGAGTATTTGGGAGTCATTGCCAGGGAGTTGGAGCTATACAGTGCACATATTGCTACAGTACCTGGAATACCCATGTGTGTAAGAAAACTAAGCCCCTGCTATGAACTTCTAATGTTAATTGACCACAGTCAATCTGTTTTGTATCAATCTTTCTAAAACTGTATATTTCACATCATACTTCATACAACTTTCCTCTCTCAGTGGTCTTTGATTTGCTTATTTGAAACAGCTGCCAGCTGAAATCAACATCCTAAAATTAACCAGAGCATATACACAGGCTGGGAAGAAAAAAAAAGTTTTCAGCTGCTAGGATCTAGAAAACTATCCATTTAAAGGAGAGTATTAGATAGGGACACCAAATCATGAACACTACTGACTGGACAAATTTTCCTAAACCAGAGGTGGAAGAGGACTGTCAGTGAAGCAAATGCAGCAATAATACTACTTCGGGTTTATATCACATTTTTCATTGTATATTCTCACTCCCCCTACTTCATAGACAGACAGACTGAGGATAGGAATCACAATTCAAGCCCATACCACGCCATACAAGGTCGCTAACAGAACTGATGTGTTTTGTGACAAAACCTAATGAACTCCTTCAGAGCCACTGAAGAAAAACAGGTATTCCTAGAAAGTAAGCGAGGCTGTGAGTAGGCTAACTTGTCCTCTGGAGGTGTTTTTTGCCTCTTAACCAAAGAGACAACTAGGTGAGTGCCAAAATGAGCTAGAACACCCTAAGTCAATGATTTGTATAAAGGCTGCATTGAAGTGTGCCTCCACTCTCTTGATTCCTGCAATTACCAATATTATATCCCTTGTAAAATCAACAGCGCAGAGCTGACATCCAGCTGAGGCAGTTTAATTGAAACAGGGAGCAGTGCCAATCCATCAGAAACCTACTGAGTGTTGGTAAAGTAGCATCTTCCAAAGCATTCTACTGCTAAATAGATTCCTTTTCAAAATAAACATCACACTGTTTATAGAAAATTTAATTTTCAACAATTCTGAAAAAAAAAATAATGAATACCTGAGACACCAAATCCTAAAGCACATGAATCCTTCCTTTAGTCCTTGTACTCAGGCTTTCTTCTCCCAAGCAATTTTAAAGATGGCTTCAATTACACTTAGCACAAAAAAATACAACTGTATATAAGACACTGAAAGCTCCTAATAAGCCTTTGTGATCTAATGGGTGAGCAACAAGTTTAAAAAGCTGTACATGGAAGGAAAGAATTTCTACAATTAAGGTCTGATAGGCATGTAATCATCTGATCACTTAGGGACAGCTTTATCTCCTGTTTTTTTGACAAATAGAAAGCTCTTTGATGCATGCGGTTGGTTTTCTGAAGAGCTTTGCCAAAGCAGGAAAACATTATGTATTCCATGGTCCCATGAAGGCTGGAATCCAAACAAAAAAGCAATTAAATAGCAAAAAAATGGGATCTAAAAGTGGAAAGTGCTCAACAGTGTAAGACTACTCCCACCCTATCAGAAAGCAAATGCTAACAATTGTAGGGAAGGAATCACATAACATGGTGGCATGACTCATACCAAGAGGAAGAATTTTACCATGTTTTCAGGCATGATTTGCTTGTAATGCTGTTAGGATCTGGTTTAATCTGCTGGAGTAGGGAACAGGCTGGGCATGCAATATTTAGATACAAAAAGAGATAAAAAAGATTATGCCAAAAAATAGTCAATTTCCAAAGAATGCAGCAACCACCCTGGAATTTATGATGTTTTCTCATTTACTCTGACGGTTTTGAGATTAAAGAACAGATTTCGGCTATTTAAAAGAACACAAGAGCAACACTTTTTCTCTGTATGATGCTGGATTTGAAGGTCTGGCCTTGCATTTCTGAGCAAGTTAACACCTTCTCAAAGTAGTAGGAACTGGAGACGTTAAAACCAAACCTGACAGCTTGCCAGGAGCAGCATCCTCATCCCACCGCGCACCTCACCTCAGTAATTCTTGCTCAGGTCAAATCAGCAGCTTTTATGCTGTAGTTAAATAGTGGGATATTGAAAGAAGAGAAGGTTGGGGGCGTCGTAAAACGCCTTAAATTCAGCAGCAAGCGATGGTGCTGCCGGGGCACTCAGTTTCTGGAGGACGGAGGAGCAGTGCGGGGACCGCGGCGCCGAGGCTCCGCACCCGCCGTGCCCAGGGATGCCTGGAACAGCGGGGATCAAGGGGCGGGCAAAGGGTGACGAGGTTTTAACGGGCACCAGAAGGCAAGGGGAAGATCGCTGGGGGAACAAGGGGCTGCCGCGACGGGGAGAGACCGGCATAACTCACCTGCAGCCTCCGAGCAGCTCCCTCAGGAACAGGGCGGAGAAAAGCCCACGCCTGGCGACCAGCGGGACGCGCCGGCCCCCCCGGGTCAGTGCCGGGAAGAGCCACGGGCCGTTCCGCCCCCGGGCAGGGCGGGCGGCGCCTCCGTCCACCGCCCGGAGCCCGGGTGAGCAGCGTCTCGCGAATTTCCCCCCGGCTCCGGGAAGGGCGGCTGTTTGCCTTGGCTGCCCTCCCGAAGGCCGGCCCGCCTCCCGCCCGCCGCCATCTCCCCCCTCCTGGACGGACCCGGGTCCCGCCGAGGAGGGGGCGGACGGCGGAGGCCGGGCCGCTCCGGTGCCCCCAGGACGAGGAGGGGCTGCAGAGCCTGGGGTCAGCCGGGGACAGGAGCCGAGCCTGGGTGTCCAAGCAGGGAGGGGAGGACAGGCGGGCGCAGCTGGAGAGGACCGTGAGGAGCGGAGAAGGGGCGCTTTGCTCAAACCAACACTTTCCCGATCCTCCCAGTCCCCGGCTCGTCAGAAAGCGCAGGTCGGCGTCATGTCTGCGAAGAGCTTGTGTCCCCTGGGACCGATCACTGTGGCCACCGAGGCACACGGGGTGGGGAGGTGCCCTGGTGTTTGCAGCAGGGCTCAGGGTCAAGGCCAAAACCAGCCCAGTGCTGCGCCACTGTGCCGCATGCAGCAGTCCGATGAAATCCCACTCAGAAACCACGTTAAGAAAGTTTACAGCTCACAAAGTCAAACTCTCCGCTCCCAGAATCGCACGACCATAAGGCATGACCAGGAAGGGAGATCTGGAGTTCACTGTGTCTGTTGTCCTGCCCTTCACCTGTGGGTCCCATGTGACAGGTGACAGAGAGGTACAGAGTACCACCAGCTGCATGGGTCACTGCTTCCTTCAGAAGATGTAGCCGTGAGAAAATTTTGTTGAAACCTGTTACTTGTACTTTTCAGGGTGTCTGTGGTGAAGGTTTCTCCTGCTTGTAGCACTTTAACATATAAGAGATCTTCTGTCTCTTACTTTTTCTGAAGCCATGTTTGTAGATTAAATGTAACATACCTATTAAGGCACCATTTTTCTCGCTCTCCTTTGGATTGCCACAAATTTTTGAAACTTGTTTGCTTTTCCTTGGAAGGATCTGATCTGGGAAGTGTTTTGCCTTACAGACTACATTATTTTTTATACCCACTGATATAGAGTTTGCCTTTTTTTGTAACAGCATAGTGTTGCCAGTTTACACTTTGCTTGTGATGCACTTTAGCACCTTTATCCTTTTCTTCTGAACTGCTGTCTAACTTTCATTCTCTGCCTCTTTGTATTGCAGTGATATCTCATGCTTCCCTCTGTCAAGTAGCACTCTGCTTCTTTAGTCAGTTTTTCCATTTTCTCATTAAGCTTTTGCTTTGTAGTCAAGAAAATGACTTCTATTCAAAGTATAGTTTTATTGTTCAGAACCTTACTATGGAGAATAATATATATTTCTTCTACAGAGCTCTATGCATGTTCTGTGAGTCATGCAAATGGAACTTTTCACAGAGCGTCACTAGTTACTCATTTTTCATGGAGACACTAGAACCAGACATTTACTGTTGCATCAGAACACAGAGGAGTACGTGCATGAAAGGTCATCTAATTGCTTAGTTTTACTGAAAAGGCAAATCACAACTTTCTGAAATCGGATGCCAAAATTTTGGCTTTTTTTTCCTGTTTTTTTCCCCTGTGCTTAATAACAACCCCCTGTAATATGCTAATAAGTTATTTCCTCTAATTTTTTAGAGGGTATAATTAGAAAAGCTTACTTGAAATTTATCAATTCTATATTTGAAAGTAGGATTTGAATAATATGCAATAAACAAAACAATCTTCTTGTACAGTAAGGGATCCGATGGGAAAATGGCATATCATCATGGAACGAAAACTAACTGGAATAAAGTAAGACAGCTTAGTTCTAGCACTTTAAATTTTGATTTGCTATCACTGCACTCCTTTTAGTCTTTTCGGGTAGGAATGGAAAATTTTGCTGCTTTGAGCCCCCTCCTCTATGTTTGAAAATGTTTCTCCTTTTAGACCTCTACTGGAGATACCTGTTAAAATCTATTTAACATTTTCTGAATCATTTTAACTCTGCTGTGGATGATAGATGTTCAGCCTATTCTTGCCTCTACATTTGGATAGCAGCAATAATCTCTGATGCTGCTTTTTCACACTGATACGCATAGTCCAAAAGTTCCAGAATGAACAGTGTAATTGCTTATCCCTGGAATACTCTAGACTTATGAACACATGAACTCACTGCTATCTAGAAATTATGTTCAAGGTACTAATTAGTACCCAAAACCCTAAAAAGTTATTGAATGATGTTCAGTCAGAAGGTGTTTCAAAAAACAAGTTATCAGTTTTCTCATCTTTGGGGTGGGAAAACTGGAAGAGAAAGAAAAGAAGAAAGGTAAATCTACAAAAGAACTTGACACTGTAATGTGTTGTCACAGTGCCTACAGAACCTAAAGTCCCAAGTTAGGTGCCAAAGTTCATTATATACCATATCATAGCAATGTTCTTTGGAAAAGCCTAGAAGACAACACCGAAACCAATGTGAGACCCCCTTTCTCTGTAACCACAGCTCTGAATTTCCTCCCACCTCTCCTAGGTGCTTAGTTGCCTGTGTACATTTATGCAAGGCCCAGCTCTGATACAGCATAGCTTTATAACCTTCATCCAGACTGCTATGGGAGAGCTATGAGAACATCTGGAGAGAGACAAGAAAGCTGAAAGTGCAGACAGAATTAGAGCTGCTGACATGAGATTGTTGGTAGTTCAAGGATTTCAGACGGAAAACACTAGCATGAAAATGCGTGAAATTCTAAACAGAAAAATCACCTGGGGAAGCCTGGGCAAGCTAGTCTCTCTAGTTGGGAACTAACTGGGACTCATTGTGTCATGTTATCAGTGTTGATGGAGCTGGTGGAAGACAGCAACATGGCCATTCTGGGAATCCTTTCCAGAGAGCCATGGGAAGTGACCCTTCCCCTTTTGACTCATGCCTGCTGGCTCAGCAAAGACTTCTTTGGTACCTTAACACGAGTGGCAAGTATAGTAATGCTTAGTCCAATAGCTCATTAAATCCTAGCTAGCTTTTCTGTGTGTTAACCAGTAACTAACTGCTTTATTTTGAATTATATATGTTCTTCTTTCAGGGTCTCTGTGCCTGGCTAAAACTCACCAAACGTGATGGATGCACTCAACTTTTTAACCAAACTAGCGGTAGTTTGGTACAGACTCCAAAAGAGGTGAAGGCTTAAGCCATAATCAGGCCAAGAACTTCTGTAGTTCTAATCTGTTCTTTGAAGACCCACAAAGGAGCAGAGTGACACAGTGAGCATTGATGCATACGAGTTTGGAACGCTGATAATGCAATTAACACCTGAATAGCAGGTGGCTTTTCCAAGGCTCGTTTGTTAAGGAACAAATAAAGCTGTGGGTACAAGAAGTCTCATGCAAACCTTTTCCATTGCATGTAATTTGACTACAAGCCAACCTATTTATTCCATCAATACGACATCCTAAGGGACCTTTCTTTGAGCTCTCCCTGCTAAGCAGCTAGCTGCGTGGTGGTGATCTCCTCTTGAGCTGGGACACCTCTCAATGTTGGTCTTTTAGGCAGAGAGACCTCCCACCAACTGCAGGTCTTTGGTAACTGACTGATACCATGCATAACCTGGTTTTTGTTTTGGTAACTTTAATTCTGTCTTGGTAGCTTTGAATCCTTTCCACAGTAAGTAACAGAGGGAATCCTATCACTGAATTTTGTGAAGTCACACTTTTACAACATCATATTTCAATAAAACCACTTTTGCTGATACTTTTGTCAGCGTTTCTTTAAGCAGCCTAAATCACCCATCTGTGGCACCAAGAGGGGCCGTAACAGATTTCCCATTGAAAGGATGTCACCTGTCTGCTAAGTCTTGAAATCTACAAGAAAGACAATTTCAGAACCTTCCCAGGTAACCTGTTGTAATGCTGCACTTCCTTCATAGGGGCAAAGTTTTTGTAATGTCCAGCCTGAGCATCTCACACCACAATTTGTGACAGTTACCTCTTGCTGTCTTGTGCCATCTGCCGCCACCAAGAAGAGTTGTCTGTCCACTCTGTAACTGTATGTCAGGTAGTTGTAGATTTCTTTTAGGTGATCCCATAGCCTTCTCTTTGGGACACTAACCAGGTATCTAGTTCATGTTCTCTAGGCCACTGACAATCGTGGTATCTCAATGGTGTATCTTCTCCTGTTTCTCAACATCTCTCTTGAACTGGGGTGCCTAAAACTGGACACAGTATGACAGTCTCCTTACTGCTAATTAAAAGCAGTTTCATAGCCTTGTATCAGCATAAAGGGCTCTTTAATGGCTCCTGTTTGTTCATTAGCATAGCATCAATTCAGTCAAGTACCCAAATGTGATAACTCCCTCCCAAAGCATGAGAGCTTCCCCCATAAAGATGTCCTTTCAGCTTTCTTATTTGTGTGCATAAGCTTGGGATGCACACCCTTTGATTGCCAACCCAATCCACCTTTCTTCACTTTATTGTTGGTCATCACCTTTCTCCTCATCATTCCTAGTTTAAAGCTCTTGTCAGGATGTCAAGCCTGTTCACAAAGATTATTTTGCCCCACTTAGTCAGGTTGCTCTTATTTCCTTCTAGCAGTCCTCAATACTTAGCAACCACCCATTGGTTATAAAAGCTGATTCCTTGCTGTCAACATCAGCTATGCAGACCTCTATTTTTTCACAGAATTCTCTGCTCACTGAAGGCACAATTCCCCTTCACTGGCAGGACTGAGGAGATACCACCTGAGCTCCCTTGCCCTTGGATTTAACCTCCAAAGCCAAGTGGTCACACTCAGTGCACTCAGGTTCTCCCTTCACAGTATCATTGATGCCCACATAGAAGATCAGCACAGGATACTAGTCTCAGTGTGTGGAAGATCAGCATGAGATACTAATGCCAGTGCCAGTCAAGCCTAAGCAGCCTCTCCACAATGGCCTGGATCCAAGCCCCCAGCAAGCAGAAGACTCCCTAGACAGTAGATTAGGTCAGCGTGTAAAAGCCTTTGTCCCCCACAGCAGGGACCCTCCCATTATGACTCACATTCTGCATGCTTAGACTCAGCCTGCTCTTCTGATGCTTTGCTAAACAGTTCCCAGGCCCTCATCTGCTTCCATGACACAGAGCCTATTCTGTAGCTTCAGATCTGCAGGCAGAGAAGGAGGCATCCTCTTGGTGCCAGAAGAGCTCAAAGCACCCTTTCATCCTGAATGGCTGCCAAAACTCATTAGGAGTTGCTAGACCTTGTTAGAAGTCAAGGTCTCCTGAAGCTATCTTTTCCTGGTAGCAGTAGACACCCTGAAGTTCCTGAAAGAGTTCCCAGTTGTTGTCCAGTGACCCAGAAGTTCCCATAAGATCTAGAAAATCTACAGGCAGACCCTGGAAACTGCTGTTCAGATTGCTGTCTCCATTAGCTGCCTCCACTAGCTGTCATCGTTTGGTCACGTCTTTTTTTTTTTTTTTTCCCGTTGTATTCTCTGGATACGATTATTTGCAAGTTTCATTAGTAAGAACACTTGGGTGTAGTGTTTTGAGCTTTTGCTTTAGGAAGGCAAGTGCTGAAATGATTACCACTCAGGAAACTACAGCAACCTATTGGACTTGTGTAAGAAATCTTAACTGGCAACACACCCAAACCTGTGATTTTAAACAGCAAGTGCACAGAATATATAACACTAGAAAATCCACAGCAATGTTGTTTGGAAGCTTAAATGTATCAGATAAATGAGCAGGGAACATGAAGAGAGGTGGGGTGGGGGGGCAATGTGTGTGTGCACACATCTTTGTGTCTTCCTTCAGATAGTGGGTGCTGATAGTAATATCAATGTGCTAGCAATACTCCGCATTGCCTACAATTCAGGCAATGGAGGCCTGTACTCACTAAGAAGTCACTTGTGGAGAATTCTGAGGTAAAAATATTAAACAAGTCAGAAGAATAATATCCATATTTTTTGCGTATTCTGCAAGTCCTGTTTGCTGATATCTGGCTAGACAGAGAAAATAACCTGGCCTAAGAGGGAAGAAGAGCTTGGTGAGGGTTCTGAATAGAAAAACAGTCATGCCATTTAATCTCTAGGGGTCAGTTTTCCTTTATTAATTGGAAGTAATAGTATTTCCTTTTCACTTTTGTTTACTTCTCTTGTCAGGTTTCAGACCAAAGTCTACCTCTGGATTTTGCTGCTGTGCTATATAACTGCACATGAACCCCGGGGGTATATTTTAGTCCGAACTTTAAAATAAACACATAAATAAATTCATGAATAAATAAATAAGGGATAAAATTAATGAACAAAAAACTATGTGTATCCACTAGCAGAGAAGAGAGAGGCATATTAATTTTACAAATGCTTGATTTAAATTACATATTTTCAATATTTTAGTGTAAGCTGAACCTAACCAGAATATTTCCTCTTTCATACATCAGGTTTTTCTAGACTCTCAGCATCTAAAACTAGTTTTTCTCTATTGAGATCTGTGTTCGATGATGTGCTTGTGATGTTACATGATTTACTTTCAGCATTTACAAGATCTACCACTGATGCTGGTATACTAATAGTTTTAGCTTTTTACCCCTTATGAGTAATAAAAAGGTAATTTTCTGATTTCTTGCTTCTTCAGGACGAAAGTAAGCCATTGGAACAATGCTACCTACATTAATCAGACCATTTCAAAGGAAAACGAACAAAAAAAAATCTGCAAACAGAATGTACAAAAGAGAATTGCCTTTGTCAAGTACTGAATTAAAGACTTGAAATGAGAGAAATGGGGTAGTTAAAAGTTCCTCATTAATTAGTGCAGTGAAAGACTTTCCTTTACTATGTTATCTAACAGGAAACTATTTACTATGTTATTTAGCAGAAAAAATAGCCTGTGGATCGAGAGTTTCTGATTCCACGTAATTAATGATCATATGCATGAGTTTCTGGGCAGTTTGCTAGAAATGTATCCTGATCCACAGAACTTTTTCTTAAAAACTTCCACTGCCAGATACTCCATTGTCTTCGAAGGCAGTCTCTGGCTAGATCCTAACTATCCTTAGCAGTAGAAAGTTCTCTAGTACCTAAACCAAAAATACTTACTAGCTCTTTGTACCCACCACTGTCTGCCTACAAACTAAAAGAGACAAAGTAATTCTTTTGTTTTGCAGCTGGCTTTGAAATATTGAAGATTAATAACGGGACCCCTTCGGACCTCTATAGGGTAAACAAATTCACTTCTTTCAGTGGTTTAAAGAACGCTGATGGTGATCACATCTCTCTTAAAGTCCAGTTCTGAAAGAAGAAATGGAGGACACAGAACTCCCAACAGGGGCCTTACCAGCACCACATCCCTTACACTTCTCTTCCTACCTATCTCTGTATTTGCTGTTTCCTCAGAAACAGAACGTTGTTTATTTATAAGATCAACTTGTAATGTTCTGTAAGCCACAGATCATTTTATCTTGCCAACTCTTCTCTTTCCTGCTTGTTCAATTATTTCTGCTTACGACTACAACTTTGGATTTTCCTTATTGAGACACCATTACTCTAATTTGCCAAGATGCTTTTGAATCTTAATCCTGTTTTCTGATACAATCCCTCATAGCTTCATCTTATTTGGAAATCCTAGGCATCTTCTGTTTTATCAGACAGATTGTTGACTGCTAACAACCAGTTATCAGTCAGATAACAGCCAGTTATCAGCCAGTTATCAGCTAAAAGCCAGCTATCAGCCAGTAACAGCCAGGACATATCTTTCCAGCTCCCCTCAAGACATTGTTCCTTCCTAACAGTGAACCACTGCTAACTGCTTTCTGACTGCACGGTGGCAACTTCCAAACCCAAAGTTAAGCAAACCATTGTTTTCCAGGAACAATTTCTATTTAGAGTCAGTAGTTGCAGAAATGCTTTTTAAGTGGAAAGGACAGTGAAGTGTTCTTGAGCACTGAACAATTTCAGGTGTGCTTTTTAGTGCAGCCAGGAAGACAAGAGGTGGAGTTCCTCTGAGAGTAATTTTGGTCATCCCACAGCTGCAGGGGAAAGTCACTGAAACTGTGCAGCCATATTAATGCTGGACTGAGCTAATATTATTTGCTTCTCAATAGACTCTTCAGCTTGGAGTCAAACTAGGATTGCTTGCTGCCAACATGAACTGTCAATGAAATGTAGGAGAGAGGAATGGTATAATTGTCTGCAATTGTTTTGCAGGTGTATACTGAGTGACCTATGCAAATAAGTTTTGAGCTTTCTGTAGACATTTCCATTGTGCCTGTGGTAGGTCAGTGTAAAGGGCAAGGCCTGAGCTTGTATTGAACTGCAGCCTATTGTATACAAACTTGTGCAGTTCCAGCAACAGTCTCTCCTCCAAGCATGTATCTTTGATCAAACAATAATTGTGGTTCCTAACAAGAAATGGTCCAGAAGTTATGTATGTATAGACTTATATGATCTCAGCTAATGTGTAACAAATGTAGGTTTGTTCTAAAAAATGAAAAGCATGGTAGCATAAATAATTTATGGAATTAATGAACTAAAAAAGATGGGTTATTTGCCGTTAACTAATAATTGCACAAAACCTCCTATGTTAAACTATTGTTATTAAGATGAAAATCAGTGAAATGTAAGGAAATACCAACATTAGAATTAATGTGTAACTTCAAGTCATATTTTAATGTACATTCATGGTTATATAGTGTTTAATTATTTCAGTTCTGGTTTTATTCACAGGGCCCATTTCCCAAGGAACACTGAGATACATGAAGTTAATGTCTTCTGTAGATATTTCTTTTTCCCAATTGTCAAGTGGAAAGGCTGCAGATTAGTTATGCTGAAATATTCCATCCCGGCTCAGAAAATAAAAACTTTATTCTCTATAATATTTTTATTTATGGTCCTTGTCCATGATGTCATATCGTCCAAATTTATGTACATCAATTTAATCATAGAATCGTAGAATACCAGGTTGGAAGGGACCACAAGTATACCCTGGGCCAAACTTTCTTGGCAAAATACGCAGTCTAAACAAGATGGCCCAGCACCCTGCCCATCTGGCTCTTAAAAGTGTCCAGTGTTGGGGAATCCACCATTTCCCTGGGGAGATTCCTCCAATGCCTGATTGTTTTCACTGTGAAAAATTTCCCTCTTGTGTGGAATTGAAATCTCCCCAGGCAGTAACTGGTACCCATTACCTCTGATCTTTTCCGTGTGACTTCTTGTAAAAAAGGAGTCTCTATCTTCTTTGTAGCCACCCTTTAAATACTGGAACAATTTAATCTAATAACAATCTCCCATCTTTTCCTCACTTAACTTTCTTGGAAACTTAAGTTGCCAAAGCTACCCACATTTTCTAGTGGTATTAGAAACGCAGTTGAGTTCAGCTGAGCACAGTAATAAATTCATCACTAATGAGCACTTACACCATTTAGGCATTTATTTACCCCTAAGATGTTCGAGGTCTAGAGACATGCATCTTCCAAGTTCCTTTAAAAGTCCTAATTTCTCCTCTGAGTAGGTAAATTCTGACCTGCTCATGTCCCAGAACTATTCTTTCCCATCAGATTGCATGAGGTACAAGTAGGCTGCCTCTCCAATTCCAATGAGCTCCTGTGTCTTTCTGAGCAATGACATAGCATTAACAGGAGGGCTGTGCTGACTCCATTTATACCATCCTTAAATCTGTGCCTTTAGTCATTCTTTGGGGTTGTTTCAAGCATGCATTTGAAGTTCTTTCAACTGAAGAGAGAATTGAATCCTTCTGTTTACTTTCAGGTTAAGAACTCTGGTCAGTAGGCTATTACAAAAGGATTGTGTGACTTCAGATTTTAAGAGAGGGTGATCTCAACATTTTCCTGTGAGGGCCAAGTATGTGCAACATACAGTAGTCATATCCTCAGAGATTACCTTCCTGAGAATTCTTCCACCTAGTTTTTGACCCCAGAAGCATTTGTGCAGGCTGTATGGTCCCCACACTGAAACAATTCTGTGCTTATAAAGCCTAGGCCCTGGGGGAATGTGAATTAAGAAATGCCAAGTTTATTCAGACTCCCAGGTTAATGGATAGCTATCTGGGATTCCAGAGGGGGAATTAGCTTCTCATTCGAGACACGGTATTTTCAGGTCAGTTTTTCTTAGGACAAACTCTCTGCTACCATCTTGTGGTAAACTAGAGGAAGAGACACCAAGAGCAAACATTTTAACTTGCATGGGAGCCACTGGTTAAAATTCATTCTCTATTTGGAGCGTTGGACTAATAAAATATACAGAGTGTGATGGAACACTCCACAATAGGAGGGTAAATAGAACAGTGTTCTAGAAAAAGTAGTTGTTCCGCTGTCATATATTGAGATTGTGTGCTCAAATATTCTGGATACTTTGTTGTTGTTGTTTGTTTTTTGTTGGGGGGCAGCTTGGGGGTGGGTGTTTGTGGGGTTTTTTGTTGTTTGTTTGTTTGTTTTGTGAGAAAATGTACTAGGATGAAAAACGGGCCCAGGATTTCTGTCTGTGTGATCAGAACATTGATTGTAGTGGTAACAAGGCTACTTGATGACCTTCATGGTTACATTCAGGTCACGTATACAGCACTGTCTCATGTCCAGATACGACAGCCCATTTTGAGTGATTGTATAACGCAGCTGGGCATATTCAGAAGGAACAGAAGAAGGTTCCCTGTGGATTCTTGCTGTACTGTGGACCTTCACTCCGACACAAGAACAGATATGAATTCTTCTGCCCAGTATATGATGGAGAAATCATGAGTATTTCCCACTGAAGCCAATAACAGCAAAGAAGCTCTAGTTGATACCTGTTTTCATTCAGCACAGATGAAGTACCCAGAGGAGTACCAGGCAAGGCAAGTTGAGGTAACCAGAGGAGAACCAGACAAGGCATTGGGGCAAGAAGGCAGTAATGGAGTGAGATGAGATCCCTTTTTGTCCAGCATTTGCAGAGCAAAAATCAGGGATGTAAGAATGAATGCTCTGTGGCCAGACCAGTGTATGCATGGTAATGCTTCCTGATGCAAAATCTCACATTCCAATTGGAGACAGCAGCTAGCAAGAAATGATGCAAAGGCTACTTCTCTGCAAAAGTCCCTCTGGTGGCATGAGACTAGCACAAGGCCATTTCTGAGTTCTGGGACACAAGAAGTCACTGACAGGACATGTTGGAGTACAGGCATGCTTCTCTGACAGATAGTTACACAGACGAGACTGAGGCAAAGGACGGTTTCCCATAGGGGTAGTGTTGGCTTCCTACAAAAAAACCAGTTGTTTCCATAGATGTTCCACTTTCCCAAATTAATACTATGCTATTCTAACCCATAAGAGAATTATTTGGTTTACAAACAGTTTGATGGTATGTCTATTGTAGACCAAAACTGAGAAATCAGAACTAGCAGGCTAAATGGGCTTGCTGCACCCAGATGCTTTCAGGCCTGTCTGCTAGTTATTTAAAATGAGCGTGTGGATTTTCAATGTATCAAGCACTGGTGATAGTGGAACAGCACTAAACAGTCTCCATGTTTCCTGTAAATACCATTCTCAGAAGGTGGTAAGTCATTTGAACTGAGGTTCAAAAAAACACACATTGGCCTACAACAGACAACTGGCATAGAAAAGTTCAGCCTGAGTTTTTTGACCGAATAAACATTTGACAATAGCACATCCAAATGATAATGCTAACCTTTATATACTTGCCTATATGACAGTTCACAATGGTCAATTAAATTAATTGGAAATGGGCTTTGTAAGCTTTGGATTGCTGTGCTCAGCAGTCTTGTTCCTGGAAAGTCTAGTTCAGTAAAAAGCCTATGGGAAGCAAAATCAAGCTCTAGAAGAGGAGATAAGCTTTTTAAGATACCATATAGTTCAAAATACCTCAGCAACAATCAGAATCCTTTCTTTATAATGTTTTGAAGCAGCCTGGATGACAAAATTAAAGCATTTCATGGAAAAATGAAAAATGGAAAACCCAAACTCCTGCCCCTGACATTTAATGAGTCATCTCTTCCCTCTTCCCCTAAAATCCAGTGTCTGGCTTAGGATGCATGAGATTTAAAGAAAGAACAAATTGAAATGTAAAAAGTCTTGCAATTTTAGGTACATTAGTGTCATGTACTATTTCTTCAGTAAGCTGAGATTCTCAGATATTTAACTTACACACCATGAATAGTGCAACTACTGGTTGAAACTTGAATGTGTATTTAGTGAATGAATAAGATAATTAATTAGAAATTCATTATAAATTCACAATAGAAGATGATACAATGTAAATACATGATGCAATGTATAAAATGCTGACTATATTATTCAAAGAAAACTGCAACTTGGATTCTTTGGATAGTTGGGCTCAGTGGTTTAGTGGCTGACAGTCAGTGCAGTGTTTCCTATCTGCCATGCCCAATAAAAGAATCTCTGTGGCAAAGCCAGTGTTGTGTTGAGCAGTGCATATAGGCAAGGCTGAGGAAATGTAGCTTGTGGAAGAGGAGGCATTAGAAGCAGATCCTGGAGTAGGCAACTGAGAGCACAAGGCAATCAGACACTGAGTGGAGTGCCAGTTAATGGCCATTAACTAGGGAGTAGGCAGATTTTGGAAGGAGCAGTCCAAAGAGCTGTTTGTGAGCATACTGACAAGTATTGTCCATTATGGGCATTTCTACACCAGATACTCCTTGTTTGTTTGTTTGTTTGTTTGTTTGTTTGTTTGTTTGTAGGTTCTAGCAGGAGAGTGCAGCTACCGTATACCCTTGACCAATGAACGGTACACCTCAATCTTCTACCAAGCATGCAGCTTCAGGAGGGATTCACATGGAATGGTGAGGGACGAAGGAGGCAGCTGCCTAGCCAACCAGATCAGCCGAATCAACCCTGGCAATCAAGAGGGTGACGGAAGTCACAGCCAGATTGACCTCACATCCAAGGGAATCTTTCCCAGCAGGCTGGCCACCTTGGTGAAATGGGATTTACACTGAAGGACTTGGGGCTTGGGATTCATAGTGGTAACACTCATGACAATGCAGCCAACTGAGGAATAAGCCAGGGCAACTAGAGCAGCAACAAATGTTCCTTAGCTGACTTCCAAGAGGATAACCAGAAGACCAGCCACCTCAGGTGTATAAATACCAATGCACACAGCCTGGAGAACAAACAGGAGGAACTGGAGCTCCATGCACAGTCAGCAAACCATGATATCATAGGAATAACTGAAACATAGTGGGATGACTCACATGACTGGAGGATCACAATGGATTGTTATAAGCAGTTTTGTAAGGATAAGCAGGGAAGAAGAGGAGGAGGGGTCATGCTCTATGTTAAGAAGAACCTGGAATGTATAGAAGCCAACTATGGAGATTGTGGAAGCCCTGTTGAATGTCTCTGGGTCAAGATAAAAAGGGTCATCTCCAAGGGGGATCTTACAGTAGGCATCTGCTACCAACCACTAAACCAAGATGGTAAGGCTGATGAAGGAGAATTTGAGTCGCTTAAGCAAGTTTCAGGGCAACAGAACTTGGTTCTGATGGGTGACTTTGACTACCCAGACATTTGTTGGAAGAACAACAGAGCAGCTCAAATGTCATCCATCAGTTTCCTGGAACGCACAGAGGACTGCTTCCTCACATGTTAGATGTGCAACCAGGAGGGAGGCACTGATGGACGTGCTGCTCAAAAATGAAGAAAACCTGATTGGTAATATCTCAGTTAGCGTTAGCCTTGGCTGCAGTGATCACAATATTGTGGAGTTTGGGATCGTTTTTAGCACGTTTAAGGTCAGTACTAAGATGAAGATTTTAGAAAAGTAAACTTCAGCTGGCCCAGGGCTCAGTTGAGATGGGAAAGCTTACATGGAAGATAAAGGAGCTGACGAGTGCTGGGAGTTTTTCAAGAATGCTCTCCTGGAAGCACAAAAACAGTTCATCCCCTTTAAAGGTAAGGGAAGTAGTTGGAGCAAGAGACTTCCTTGGCTTAAGTGCAAGCTTCTGAGTCTGCTCAAAACCTGAAGAGAAGTGTATCAGAGGTGGAAAAGCAGACAAATAACTGTTGAGAACTACAAAGGCACTGCCAGGGTGTGCAGGGATGCAGTTAGAAAAACAAAAGCTCAGCTTGAATTGAAATTGGCCAGAGATGTCAAAAAAACACAAGAAAGTGTTCTTCAGGTACATAAACAACAAGCAAAACCAGAAGGAAAATATTGGCCTGTTGTTAAACAGTAGAGGTGAGGTAGTCACCAGCACTGCTGAAAAGGCAGAGGTTTCTCAACACTTTCTTCGCCTCTGTCTTTACCAGCACTGTTGGGTCCCACACCTTGGGAACAGAAATCCAGGTTGATGTGAACACAGACCCACTGTCAGTGAAGAAAGTGTTGGTAAGGGAGCTCTGACAGGAGCTCAACCCCTACAAATCAATGGACTCCGACAATATCTGCCCAAGGGTGTTAAGAGAGCTGCCTGACACCATTGCAAGGCTGCTCTCCATAATCTCTGAGAAGCTGTAGAGACCAGGGGATGTCCCAGAAGACTGGAAGAAAGCTAATGTCACCCCCATCTACAATAAGAGCTTAAAGGAAGTTAGAGGTCCACCAGTCTTACTTCAGTCCCTGGGAAAGTTCTGGAACAAATCTTCCTGGGGGCTATCACAATTCAGTTGAAGCATATGATTTGGAATAGCCAGCATGGATTCACCAGAGGCAAGTTGGGCTTGACAAACCTGATCTCCTTCTATGACAAAGTAACCTGCTTGGTTGACATGGGGCAAGCAGTGGCTGTAGCTTACTTGGATTTCTCCAAGGCTTTCAATATGTTTTCCCACAGCCTCCTCCTAGAGACACTGATGTGTTACAGTTGAGACAAGTGGTCTCTGCGGTGGGTGAGGAACTGGCTGACAGACTATACACAGAGGGTGGTGGTAAATTGCTCCTTTTCAAACTGGCAACTTGCCATGAGTGGGGTTCCTCAGGGACTGATACTGGGACCAATGCTGTTTAACATCTTCATAAGTGATCTGCATAATGGTATCAAGTATACCCTGATAAAGTTTGCTGATGACACCAAACTGAGTGGGGAAGTGGACACTTCTGAAGGGAGAACCACCCTGCAGGAAGACCTGGATAGGCTGGAAGAGTGGCCTAACAAGAACCTTATGAAGTTCAACAAGAGCAAGTGTAAGGTCTTGCATCTGGGCAAACATAATCCAGGAGAGCAACAGAGGCTGGGATGTACCCAGCTGGGAAGCAGCTCTGTAGAAAGGGACCTCGGGGTTCTGGGGGACAACAAGCTCAATATGAGTGAACAATGGGCTGCTGTGGCACAGGAGCCCAACAGGATGCTGGGCTGCATTAGCAAAAGCATCACCAGCAGAGACAAAGAAGTCATTGTCCCACTCTACTCAGTGCTTGTCAGGCCACACCTACAATCCTGTGTTGAGTTTTGGTTCCCACTGTATAGAAAATAAGTGGGCAGGCTGGAAAGGATCCAGAGAAGGGCCACAAAGATGATCAATGGGCTGGGAAGTTGCCATGTGAGTAAAGGCTGAGAGAACTGCGCTTGTTCAGCCTTGAGAAAAGAAGGCTTATGGGAGACCTCATCACCGTGATCCAGTATTTCAAGGGTGGCTACAAAGAAGATGGAGTCTGCCTTTATAAAAGGAATCAGATGGAAAAGACAAGGGGTAGTGGATACAAGCTACTGCAGGGGACATTCTGATTGGACACAAGAGGGAAATTTTTTACAATGAGAACAATCAGACACTGGAAGAATCTCCCCAGGGAAGTGGTGGATTCCCCAACAGTGGACACATTTAAGATCCAGCTGGACAGGGTGCTGGGCTATCTTGTTTAGACTGTGTATTTTGCCAAGAAAGGTTGGACCAGGAAATCCTTGTGGTCCCTTCCAACCTGGTATTCTGTGATTCTACGATCCCAGTCCTAGCATTGTATCAGCAAGCCTCTGCAGGTGACACAACTTATACTAGAGAAAAGTTCTGTTGTCTTCACTCTCACTGCTTCCCTCAAAAAAAGAAGTGCTGCTAGCAGTGGCTTTTCTGCTGACGTAGGGTGTGTTTGCACTGGCTGTAGGCCACACATGAGGCTGGTCTTCTATCATTTAGCAGTATGACATTTTTTCTCTGCTGACATACTATAGCAGCTTGCAGATCAAGTCTTTTTCTAAAAGGGTAGCTTTTCTGATCTAGCTATAAAGATTTCCAAGGCAAGAAACACAAGCTAGAAAAATATCACCCTCATACTAGCGTGTTACCCAGTGAAGTATTTCAGTGTGTACTCGATATTTAAATACACTTCTTGATTTATACATTGTTCCATGGTAACAGATGTGAGGGGGAAATGTCCTCCAGGCAAGGCTAGATGGCGCAGTAGGTTAATGCATTGAAGTTTTTCAGATGTTTTAAGGTCTGCAAATTCCTGTAAATTTCCACAGCTTCACATGTTTATGGACACATCGATGAATTGATTAATGTGGGAGAACTTCATTGCTTTTTGTGGCTTTTCTGATTCATGATTTTTCATTTTCATCCAAGTTAAAATCCACAAAGAAAAGCCTCCAAGGTATTTTCCGTACAAAACAACATAAATACTTTTCTCACTTTTTGTATATTGCCTTCCAAACAGAAGTAAGGCTGAGGGTAAACAGAGTTTGGCTTCTTCTAATTTGGGAAAATTAGAGTTTATTTCATTCTTACTGCCCTCTTGCATACCACAGGGGTGTGTTTATAGATGTTTTGTATACCAATAAACCACTGTCTCCAAATACTTACCAAACATTAAAGAAATCCTCAATGTCAGCTTTTTCCCTCACCAAAAAGGAACAATTTATGAAAATACATTATTAGTGTGCCCTCAATACTTCTTCCATCTACCATAAAAAAGTAGGCTGAGTCTAGTAGTAAAAAACTGCTGTTTTGCTTGGAAAAACTCAGAAGAACTACCTGGGCAGTTTTGTGAAGCTACTTAGTAAGCTTCAAATGAATAACTTTTGTTGCCAAATTAGGTTGTAGCAGACTGCTAGTTTCTCAGGTAGAGAATATTGTTTACATAAAAAGCTCGAGATAAGTGTCTGTCTCTTACGTTGTTATTTGCAGAAGATAACTAAGTGATGATTAATGAGTTATTTATATTCTTTAGAAGAGGTCAGGGTAGGAGTTATCAATATTTAAGCAGCAGTATGTGGCACTTTAAATAACCCCAATTATCAAAAAGGTTGAGGGTAACAGTCAGATGGTTAATGTACTGAGCATTTAGCATCTGCTCCTGTGAGGTGTCAAGTGCCTTTGCAAGGTACTGAATGCACTCAAATTACATTAAAATAATGAGGGAACTCACTTCCTTCCAGGAGATTTTCAGCCCCTGGCAGGATAAAGCTATTAGCACCCAGGCAGTAATGGATAGTAGGAAAAATCCATTTCCTTCTTTCAATTATTTACTTTTTTTATTTTTTGTAGATTTCTACTTCTGAAATGGCCTGCAGAAGCTACCAATGCTCTGTAAACACCAGGCTGAGAGCTGAGTGCCTGCAAGCAAAGTATTTCCTGTCAGCTCTGAGGCACGGGGTAAGCACGAAAGCTGGAGACAACAGAGGGAAACCGGAGAGAGCAAGAGGCCATGAAAACCTTCGTGTGGCAGATTTAAGCCCTTCACTACAATCTATTTCTGTAGCACAAGGCAGCTTCAGGCATCTCAGTGTCATGTGGCCTACTCCTTTCTGTGCAGAAACATTGGTGTTAGCTCTGTGCTGCCAGGCTCTGCCCTGAGCTAGAAATGCAATTGCTAGACAAGCTATTTCTGCATAAATCCCAAGAACCACAGCACACAGCTCATATCAGCACTCACAGCTGGTATTTGTAGCTCGTTGCAGGGTAATCTGCTTGTTCCGTCACGGTGTTGAGCAAGGAGCTGGTTTAGATCCACTTTGATAGAGTTCTGTTAGGATTCCCAAATTGTGCTAGGGTTCTTAAAATTGCCAGAGCTTTGCCAGCCTTCTGTGGTGCTTTCAACCACTACAAAACTGTTTCTGGAAGATATAGACCAAAAGCAAAGTAACAGTAGTATTCCAGAGGAGAGCAACAGCAGCTGAAAGAATCTGGGTGAATATAGAAGTGTGAATCAAGGTGATGCTGCTTTAGAACGGCAAATAACTCCTACTTTAGCATTTTTATTGAGCCAGTTTTACCGAGCCAGTGTCCACACACTTTGTACAGTGTAATTGTAAGAGATACATGCAGAAAGCTGCATGAGGAAATATTCTGGAGTTTGAGTGGTAAGACACCCAAATGAAAAAGCCAGCCATAGGCAAGTGTTTAAATCAGAGGAAGTTCTCTCCTGGAAACACAGTCTCCTCTATGCCAGGTCCTCCACAAATATTGAACAAAGTGCATGTAAACTCTAAACAGTTGTGGACAGCTGATGATTAGATGCAGAAAGGGAAGCACAAAGAAACAATATTATGGTATGTGATAAATAGCTGTAGTAGGATTATATGACAGTCTAGCTATGGTTGAAATTTCAACAACCTTATGACACTGAGTGTGAAGGTGTTCTGGGGAAGCAAACACACTTCACGCACTTCTTGGGCTGCTCAAGTTCCATTTTAGGTCTATGTCATGCCACCAGGGTTGGGCTGGAATAGGCTGCTGAGTGTTCTCAGCTCCTCTCTGTGGGAGAAAGTAAGCCAATGAAGGCTTCTGAAGCTGGCACTGTGGGATAATGCCAGGACCCAGCCTAACCCCAAACCACAGACAGAATTGTGGTTCTCCTGGGGAGCCACTTTCATCTTTGTAAGACTATGCTCTTTCTCCACTCAGCTCTCTGAGGGATATGGTGAGTGTCTTGTGGTTCCTAGCCCTCTGTTTTAAGGGTCAACAAGGTTGTCTGTGCTTGGGTTAGTCCACAAAAGGCCTTGAAATAAAAGATATTTGATATCAGGAAGAAGGGGAATCGGTAGTGTGGTACAGAAAGAAAGGTAGCCAGTGAAAATGAGAGACGAAGACAAAATGCTGGCAGTAGTATACTGGATAGATATGAGCAGATCAAGCTGGGCAAGGCTGGAGAGGGGAATTTCTTAGTGGCTGATGAGGGATACAGCAGTCTTCGGAAGAGTTTTAGCTAGCTATATAGATAAAAGAGGGTAAGTAGTAGAAATTATATGTGGAAAGGATGGTAAAAATTTAGATGCGACCTTCAGGTAAAGCCATGAGAAAGCATAGTCAGGGATATTTCCTGGGTTATTGACTTGCAAGACTAAGTGGTGTTATCTCATAAAAGGACAGCATCAGAAGTGTAGTTGATTTCTGAGAAGATTCAGAGTACCGTCAAATTTACTAAGCAAATGGTTTAAGGTTAGAAAAATCTATGAGTAATATGGTGAACTGAATATAAATGAAAAGAGCTGAACAAACTATTAGTGTATCTTGGTTTATTCTACTGAATGGGTCACATAGTGTGCTTGTTTGTACTGACTTGGTAGTGGGCCTTGGCTCGTTCTCTACTTCTGCTAGGAATTGTTCTTCATATTCTATGGTACATGGTAGCATTAAGATTATGCCAGGCAACTCAAGATTAGTGGAGGTTTGCTGCCATGGTTTATAACTCAAATTTACCTGTTAAACCCATTGACATCATTGAAACACCAAGTCTTACTCACTGATGACACAATCGTGTGGAAGATGCTCCTGTTTCACCTCCCCTCAGGAGAAAAGTTATTTCTTTCTTGTGTAGTTGACATGGTTGTTAATCCTTTGAGTGTTTAGTGAATGCTTAGATGTACTTTGAAGAATTTGTGGTTGCACTGGGCTTGGCTCATTTTGACTCACAGGAAAAGTATCAGAGGATCATGATAACTCTGTTGTGATTGCCCATAGCTGCATATTTTCTTTTTGGTAATGTGCAGTAATAGAATGCCTTGAAAGCTACTATGAAATTTGACCAATGGCTTAACTAATGGTCAACATCTCACCCTATAGCAGTGAAAATGGAGTGTAGTTGTCTGAATGTTGGTCAAGGAGGAAACCATAGATGAGAGGAGAAAATAAAGATGTTTTAAGATGACCAGCAAACAGTGAGAAAAACATCTGGAGTATTTGAACTAACAATTGTAAGGATATATTCTATCTGGAAAGTTTTTGATCTGCAACATTATATTCAAACTTCGAAGTATGTATGACTTAATGGGTTAAAAACTCTTACATTTCTTAAATTGGTGTGATCCAGATTTCACTGGTGCATGATTAGTATTTTGGCTAAAATACATCTTAATCTGTAACAATCACCAGTCACAATCTAAGAGTATCAAAAGATCTTGTCTGTGCTGCTTTTTGTGTGTCGTTTGAATCCCCTTCAGGTTAGCACAGTGTGAATAAACCATTAGGTTGTTGTTACCACAATTCATACCCCAGCCATCTGTAAATGGCTTGCAGATTACATTCAAAGCCTTGAGGGGTAAGAGGTGAGTGGATCCATTTTCTGGGCTGCTTTGAATGGCCCTGCGAAGATGTAATATCTCCCTCAATGCAAGGTATTTCCACCACTAGTCAAAGACTTTTTGAGGTACGTTTTTATAGCCTGTCAGTTCCTCAAAATCTCTTGAAAATGTGGACTGTGACACAGTATCATTTTGACATTGATCTCAGTGGTTTACCCTTAGCAATACTACTACTTCCCTCTATTTGAATTCTTCCTCCATGTCACATCAGCTTTACTGTTCAGTCACTATATCACTCTGACATACCTGTGGAGTTCCTTGGCCACTTGGCCCCATGTCCTTTTCAAATTTTCTGTTTCTAGGGAACTCTCCCTCCTTTTCTTCATCTAAACACAGCTCGACCAAGTGATTTGTGGCTGTTTTCAGCTTACCTTAATTTTTACTTGCCACACAACTAATTTTGTGTCATCCACAAAGGCGATTTTATATTTATTCTCAAATGAAAACTATTTCTGAAAATGTGGGATAGTATCCAGTCCTGGAAAACTGATGACTGATGATTTTCCCTTGAAAAGGCCTCAACCAGTTATGATTCCTGTTGACTGCAGCTTTTAGAAATCTAGGAAGTGACTTGTTTTTATCCCTGGTGAGTATATACTTTTTCAGTGGGTTTTGGCTCAATACCCTCTCTCTTCTAGTTTCTGAAATTTCTCTATTCTTCCAAGCTTTATTAGAAACAAATATCAGCAGGCAGAATCTCTACTCAACCGGTCTTCTAGAAGGATTTACCCACCCAGAAGCATAACTATTACGCTGAGAGGGTTTCTTCTGTTTCATATACAATTACAATTTTTTTCCATGCTCGTTATCCTGTTAGCTATAGATTTCTCTATAATCTTCTGCTTTCCTTATCAGCTGTATGTATTTGTTCACATCTATTTTATATTAATTAGTCCCCTTTTAATGCTTATTTTCATTCTTCATTTATTTCTTATGCTAAACCAGACTTCTAGAAAAATATTTCATCTTTTTTATTATGGGAGCGTGGTTTCGGATTTTTTTTTTTTGTTACATAATACATACCACCTGGAAACTTTATAATTTGCTTTCCTATTCTTTAATCTTCTATTTTTCTTCTAATAATAATTTATTTAAGCTTGGTTAAAATAGTACTTGTAATATATGGCTCTATGTATGTCTATACATTTAAAACTCATCTTGATAAAAAAAATGCTTGCCATACTGGAACAGAAGCAGGTCTAATAAAGTCTTCTAGTCTCAGCTTCTAATTCCATGATTGCTCTTCCCTATTTTTAAAAAAACCCCAAACCCTAAGCTCATGATGAAAGCAGTTTGAGGTAAGTTTGGGAAATTCTAACAATATTTTCTCTGCCTCTGCATAAGGCATCCAACATATATCTTCTAATGCAGCATGCATGCTTAACCATTAAAATTGTTTCTTACTAAGGTGAATGTTTATGAAATGTTTAGTTATAATTTTCCAGGATGACCACTCTCTATGGACCTTCACTATTACCTTCTACAGTGTTATACTAGTGAACTGATTCATATGTGTATTTCTTGGTGTATAAGGTTTCAGTGATTCCAGAGTGGTTGATTTCTTCTGCACAGACCTTTTACATTGGCCCTACTGGTTACAGGGTGGTTTTATGTTTCAGTTATATAAATTAACAACAGAGACTGGACTGTTCCCTCTCATCCAGGAGAATTTCTGGCCCTGTTTATTAGTTACCTGTAGTTCCTGCTTTAGCATGTAAGCAATTAATAATTTTGTATCATTTGCCGTGTAGATTCAGTTTCACTCTTAGATATATTTTTAGCTTGTACAACACTTGATTCTTTTTCCTCATTTTCCATATCTTTGCCCTTTTCAGTGCTTACCAAACGTATTAGGTGCTACCAAAATTTTGGACCAGAAGGATTTTTAAGAAGAATACTGGAACACGCTGTGCTTGGATTTCAATGAAGGCATCTGGAACATTCAAGCATAGAAAAGCCAGGTTCTGCCTGTAGTTGTAAGCTCAAACACAAACAAAAAATATCCGCAGTCAAAACCATATCAACAATAGTCTGATTGTATCGTACAAGATTAGAGATGCTAAATTGAAAGAAACACTGTATTTTCTTCTTTTTATTAGTACACAGAAGCAGTGACAATGCAAACAGAGCTTTCCAATGGTTTTATTGTGCTTTGACACATAGGCAGCTTGGTAATAGTGAAGGAAAATGATATTAGATCTGATCAGCTTTCTTCAAGAGTTGAAAATCCAAACCTATACAGAGAGCATCTTGACTGTTCTTCTCAAATAAGATATTAATTTGAACTTTAATAACCACAGCTCTGTCTCCAGAAATCAGCACTGCAAGCATTTAATTATCCCAGGCTAATGTGGGAAGTATTGCATCAGTTTATTTGCTAGAGTAAGGCTGAAGGAAGTGTAACAGGTCACCTGCAAATCTTATCAGAAATTAGGAATGCTAAGGCCTGCCAGAAATGATTGACTTTTTCATCTACAGTAAAACTTGCCTGGACTCATCTATATTTGTGTGTGCGTGTGTGAGTAGGAGAGATAAAAATGAACCTAAAGATGCTACAGGATATGACTATCTGTTTCTAAATTGAAAACGTTAAGATAGAAGAGCAGTGCTGCCAAAAGTTGTGGATCTTGTGTGACATTTGTGTACTCAGCAGACTCATCACAAGTTGGCCAGTCTCAGCAGGATTCCTCTGCATTTGACCAAGCTTTTGGAGACTTTTGGCAGATATGTCCTGGTCTTTATCTCAGTCCAATAGGGACTATCGCTTTAGCTCAGAAAATTCGACTCAGCGCAGTCAACAAGAATCAAGAACAGGCAGGAATGGATCCCTGGCCCTCTACAACATGATTTCCTCAGTAACTCTCATACTTTGCACCTTCACACTCTGGCTACTTAGATCAGCATCCACTCAAAATTTAGAACTTCAGCTTTATGACAAAATGCATTTGCATACATGAAATCATGGTTTCATGTGTAGGGCAGAACAAAACTCTCCAGCAATAGGCAGAAGCCTCCAAAATTTTTCTTTACAAGATTTAGTCACAGGCAGACAGGAAAGCCAGAGATAGAAGACCAACATGCAGACATGAAAGGTGTATCTCCTGTCATCTATCTTCAGCACTAGAAGTGGTTGCAGCCTCTTTCTACTTAGATATTGCCAGCTCAGGGGATAGTTAGGGTGGAAGAGGGAGACACTACTCAGGTTCTCAAAGCTGCATGTGGCTTAGACCCAGTTTTGTCTTGTGCTTACTTCGTCCAATCTTTATGCTTGGAAAATGGCTTTGAAAGTCATGATTTTTGTGAAGATTATTTTTCTTCACTGTCGTACCTGGAGCTCTCTTTGAGGAGCATGTGGAGGAAAAATGCATGTAACGATTGGGACTTGCATGTCAGATCTGAGGTTGCAGTGGGGCAGTCTTCCCACAACCCTGTTGTGGTGGCAGCATTATAGTTACTGAGCTTGCTTTTCCTCCTAAGCACGCTGTGCACTAAGATGCACGGTTTCTTGCTGTGGGCGGTTGTGAGATCACACCATTGTTGTCTCTTTTGAGGGTGAGCTGAGAATGAGGATTTTTTTTCAGCATTGAGTCAGTGCCAGTATTTGAGAAACGCAGCCTGCCTTTTAAAGTGCCCCTTGTTGTAACCACGGGCTGTCTTTAAAACAGCAGATCACAAGACCATAAATCTTAGCTGACATGGTCATGATCTGCTTTTGTTTAATTAGTAACAAAATCCTTCTGCTAGCCACTCTCCCCACTTGCCATACAGGAGAAGAGGTCTGTGATGCTATGCGCCTCTTAAAGCCTGCTAAAAGAGTAGGTCTGAGATTTTTAGAGAAAAAAAAGGAAAGTCCTTTGGGTCTCAGAGCCTGTTAGAATGAGTGAATTTGCTGTTTTTGCACTAGTACTTCTGGGCACTAGTACTAAGTGGGCACTCCTGAAGGGCAGCACATGGGCACTCGGGTGGGAGACTCAGGACTAGTATATGGGACTTGAATGAGTAAAGTGGAAACATACTGCTGATGAGAGCTTGGTTTTCTTTTCATGTTTTTTTCTCAAAAAACTGGCAAATACATATAGGAAGTATTTTCATTTATAGCAGAAGGCACATGGTAGGCTATTTTTTAAATTCTACTGCAGGATTAATATCTTAAAATGCTTCCTGTAAGAAATGGACTTCAAGTTTATTTCTAATTTTACAGTATTAGGCAGACAATATTTCTACGCACTAAGGCCTACATATTATGTAGAGTCAGGTAACTTCCTTGTGCCATTATAAAAATAACACCTATGGCTGTCTTGTTTATTTTCCATTTTTTCCCTCAGAAGCATGAGTTTCTTTGTATCTTCATTCTAAAAGCACTTCTTTCACATATTATTTTTGACTGTACAGGTATAACCTTCTTTTTAGTAGTTGGCATTACTAAACTTTTCTTTATCCTAGGTGTTAATTTTCTTGCCTGAATCAACATGAAAATAAACCACTTGAGTATACAGTACAAACCGATCTGTTGTGGAATTGTGGTCCTCATTCATCAAATAATTCTGTCTATTCCTTTAATGTATCTATTAAAACTTTTTGAGTGCTGACTACTATAAACAATACCTTTCTGGTATATGAATAAGCAACTATGGTCAGATTTCAGTTATCCTGTTGCAGATATTTTGATTTCCTCCCTACTGCCTGTGTTTTTGTATGGATAGAGGGAGAAATCAGGGTTATATTTAAGGATTGACCGTTTTTGGATTTGCTTTAACTCTAATTACGAGATATGGGCTGTCTTTCTTACATGACCCTGGACAAGTTTCTTTCCCTAGCTTTGTAGATAAGAAGTGTTTTGTAATGTAGTTCTAGTCCACGAAAACTCTATAAAGTACTTATGTCTGTGGGAGCTGAAGGTTCTTGGAAAATAACATTCATACTAGTTCTGACAAGCATTGAGTGTAGGTTTTGCAGCAAGACCTGATGTTGAGCTTCCACCTAATGTATGTCTCTGCAAGTTCTGCTTCTTTCAGCATTTTTTCACTGGCTGTCTGTGTTATGAACAAAAAGACTCAGTCATGTTCTTCTCAGCATGAGAAAAGTTTATTTTGCCCTGATAAATAGCCTCCAGTTTCTGATTCTTAGGAATTTACAAATTAATTTTCTAATTATAACCAAGAAACTTTGCTATACTGGATCAGCCAGGATTTAGAAATGTTCTAAATGTCAAAGCCATTTCTTTTTTGCAGTAAAACACACTGGAAAAGAGATCAAATTCCTTAGTACAGGTTGCAAAGAAAATTATTGATTGATCTGGAGTGAAGTTGTGATACTTTACCTTTTTCTAGGCCTTTTCTCTGACCAACAATTTTGTTCTCTCTCTCTCCCATAGCGAGACAGGTTTATCTGAAAAGGGCTGTGATCATTAAGCTCTGAAGTACAGTAGCAGAAAAAAACAATAGTGTCTTTTATACCACAGTGTAATTTGTTTTGGCAACATAGCACAACTGCACATTCCAGAAGCTTAACTGTATCGTAAGGATAAACTAATTAATGGAACTATGTTGCTGTAGTCTTGCCAAATTATTCTTGATATAATGAGCACCATTCAGGTTACTGTTAACTGGAGCTGGGCAGATTTGTTCAGACTATGTCATAGTTCTGTTTTTCTCAGATTGTTAGGTGAAGGAGGTGGCATTCCTCAGTCATCAGTGTAACTGAAAAAAAAAATGTGGAAACACCTTTAAATGGCTAATAAACTTTCCATGGAACCACAAAATCACTCCAATTGTCTGAAGAGATGATCAGGAGAAACCTGATTGAAACAAATGAGGTTCTTTAGTTTCTTAGGTTTTTGAAAAATCTTCTGTAACACTCAGAACATCTAAATAATTTAATGAAAATAAAGTTTATACAAAGATTCTGACAAAATAGCTTTTTGCAGCCACTCTGATAGTATTCTTGTATCTCTTGGTTTGGACTGATTTCAAGAAAATGGCACTCTCTTGAAGAGCAACACACAAGGCTCAAGCAAAGGATAAAGAGTCAATGAAACTCAGGGGCAGCAGCATAGATCCTAATACTTCCTCATCCTACATTCTGCTTTTTTGTAGGAAAGTCCTTGGGAAAAGTCTGGATTGAAAAAAAAAAAATGGTTCAAAGAGAAGCCAAATTGTGGCTGAATTTAAATTGCAGTTGACAGTAAGCCAGACTTATGCATTGCATTCTGATAAGAAAGCAAAAAGAGGAGAAGAGGCCTGAAAAAATGTATTAAAAGGTCAGAAAGCAGGAGGACACTCAGTGGTAGGGAAGAGGAGATAAAATAGCTCCAAAGAAGGAGCCATTCAAGTTTGAAGAGATTAAGAATGCTTGTTGTTCGAAAAGAAAACAGTAAGTTCAGAAGTTGCCTGACTGAAAACCCAAGCCTTGTTCCTTGCAGCTGAAGGCAGCAGGAAAGGTGCCTTTGTGGGAGTGGGCAAGTGTCTATAAGTGAATGTTGAAAAAGGAGATTTTAAACAAAATCTTGTCTTCCTTTATAACATTCCTTAACAATAAAATCTTCTTTATAGAATAGACTCTCTCTGTGGGATTTTATTTTCATTCCATCTGCCCTTCTTTATGACTTCAAACATACCAGTATTTCTAAAAGCCAAGCTAAGTTCCTTCTAGGTCAGTTGTGATCTCCAGGGACTAAAGTATAAAAGGGAAGCTTTCGATGACAGCTTTATTGATGACATATGAGGCAGAACAGAATTCAGTGTTGTTTTCTATAGCTGTACTAGTTATGCACTGCTGACAATTAAATGTTTTCAGCAGTAAAGTAAGCTAACACAGAATCACAGAATCACAGAATGTTAAGGATTGGAAGGGACCTCGAAAGATCATCTAGTCCAATCCCCCTGCCAGGGCAGGAACACCTAGGTGAGGTTACACAGGAAGGCGTCCAGGCGGGTTTTGAATGTCTCCAGAGAAGGAGAATCCACAACCTCCCTGGGCAGCCTGTTCCAGTGTTCCGTCACCCTCACTGAGAAGAAGTTTCTTCTCAAATTTAAGTGGAACCTCTTGTGTTCCAGCTTGAACCCATTACCCCTTGTCTTACTGTTGGTTGTCACCGAGAAGAGCCTGGCTCCAGCCTCGTGACACCCACCCTTTATATATTTATAAACATTGATGAGGTCACCCCTCAGTCTCCTCTTCTCCAAGCTAAAGAGACCCAGCTCCCTCAGCCTTTCCTCATAAGGGAGATGCTCCACTCCCTTAATCATCTTTGTGGCCCTAAGTTTGGGGTGATCCCTTGAAAAGCTCTCCCGTACTGGTGAGTAGTAATCACAGCACATCAGCAGCAGATGACCTTGTAAAAAGAATTCGTGAGGTTGAAGGAATAGACTTGCATGGTTGCATATGTAAGATCAGAATACTCATCTCAACATTGACCAAGATCTATGGAGACTACTATAGTCAGCCTGTAGATTCTGAAGAAGGGATGACAAATAAGGAGGGAACAGTCTTTGAAGTGATGAGAGTGAGCTTACCATCACATAAGAGAAAAAAAGGGAACTGGTGAAGAAAATGGATGGGATGGGATAGGATGGGATGGGATGGGATGGGATGGGATGGGATGGGATGGGGCGGGGTGGGGTGGGATGGGATGGTGAGAATCCTGGCTGGACTGAGACAGAGCTAAAAGCACTGCGTTGTACTGAGGACAGGTTTCTTTACAGGTAATTAGAAAGTGATGACCTAGGGAGAGAAGGTAAAAACTCAGTGGATTCCCTGGGAAAGGAGCAAAGAGGTTTCTCTGAGCAACAGCTGTATGTGGGGTGTGTAGCTTCTCCAGCACCTGGGAGAAGTCTGCTTGTACTGTACATATACAGCAAAAAGCTGAGATAGAACGGAACGTTCTCTAAGTGCCTTTCCTGCCTGAGGTTGTTGGGATCCTTGACACTAGCTCTGAGTAATTAGCTACTCAGAAAATACGACAGTGGGACTAAGTGCATCCTCAGCTTGTTTGCGGGTGACACCAAGCTGAGTGGTGAGGTTGGCATGCTGGAGGCAAGGCATGCCATCCAGAGGGACCTTGACAGGCTTGAGATGTGTGCCCACATGGCCACGTGCAAGATCCTGCATGTGGGTTAGGGCAGTCCCAAGCACAAATACAGGCTGAGTGGAGAATGAATTGAGAGCAGCCCTGAGGAGAAGGACTTGGGGGGGAGTCCATTGATGAGAAGCTCAACATAAGCCAGCAACATGCACTTGCAGCCCAAAAAAACAACTGTATCTTGGGCTGCATCAAAAGAAGTGTGGCCAGCAGGTTGAGGGAGGTGATTCTGCCCCTTTATTCCACTCTGGTAAGACCCCAGCTGGAGTATTGTTTTCAGCTCTGGGGCCCCAAACATAAGAAGGACATGGACCTGGTGGAGAAAGTACAGAGTAGAGCCACATAGATGATCAGAGGCATGGAGTAGCTCTCCTATGAAGACAGGCTGAGAGAGTTGTGATTGTTCTGCCTGGAGAAGAGAAGGCTCTGGGGAGACCTTCTAGCAGCCTTCCAGTACCTAAAGGGGACCTGCAAGAAAGCCGGAGAGGGACTTTTACAAAAACATGTAGTGATAGGACAAAGTGTAGTGGCTTTAAACTGAAAGAGGGTAGATTTGTCTTAGATATAAGGAAGAAATTCTTCCCCATGAGGGCGGTGAAGCACTGGAACAGGTGGCCAAGAGCAGTTGTGGATAGTCCTGGATTCCTGGGAGTGTTCAAAGGCCAGGCTGGATGGAGCTTTGAGCAACCTTGTCTAGTGGAGGTTGTTGCAACTTGGAGGTTGGAATTCGATGATGTTTAAGATCCCTTCCAACTCAAACCATTCCATGATTCTATGACATATACCACTTTCATAGGGCCTTAGCCTGATCTTCAACTCAGCCTGTGTGCACTGAAGCAATGCTACTTGAAATAGCCAGTACTACCAATACTCTCTGAAGATGGTGTATATTCAACTGAAGAGTATTAAATGGGACATGATATGGAAAAGGGAACAAGGGAACACAATCTAGAAGATACAACAGCTTACTTCTCATACCAAAGCTAGGCTGCAAGTGATAGTGAGTGGAGTTTTACTTTTGCAGGCAATACAATGTCTCATCATTGGGCCTTGGCATCCAGAAGCAAAAAAATTCTTGTCCATAAAGATAAGAATTGTCTTTACTTGTGTAAAATTTATTTAGTGTTGAAGAAAATGGTCTTTTTCTTGGCCTTTTGTTGTAGGCTGTGGCTGTCCTTCTTGGGGATTGAGGTAGTGTCATCAGCCTCAGAGTTGTGAATGAGAGCAGATGTGATACAGCCTTTTGGGTGCAGTTGACCAGTGGTCTGTGCTTTAAACTGGGCCTTCACAAGGGGATAATATTTCAATTTAAGCTTTCCGTGTAAAATTATACTATTGTTTCAGGATTGATTGAGCATTTGAGGAGCAGTATTAAAACAAAAAAAAAAAAAACAAACAAATAATCTGGTGAATGTGGAGAAGCTTAACTACATTTTCCCAAGAAGACCAGAGAAGTGAAGGGAGGATTATGGCTGTGGGACCTGCTGAAATCCCTCAGCTGTTTTTGGACTAATAATGAAAGTCTTTGAAGGGAGTCATTCAGTGTAGGAACGCCATTTATTTCCCCAGCTGGTTAGAGAAGGTGGAGTTCAGACTTTTAACATGGGATCAAATGTTTTCTTGAAATCCTTGAGCCTCATTTAGAGCTCTGAGAAGCTTTGAAGATACTTGCAATTCTATTACCTCAAAGTTTATACAATCCATATCCTTTGATGCCCATCTGAAATACAGAAGCCCTTCTCTATAGATAGGGGAATTCATGTCATCTGTGAGGATGCTAGAGTACCATGGGAGCCATTTTGTCCTATTTGCTTCAGTGAACATTTTATGGATTGAGCAGTTGCTCGACACACACATGGAATTTCTGTGGGCATTCAGCAGCTCCACAGTTCTGTGGAGCACATTGAAGAAATATCCATGTGAATGACTTCTTAAATCTGATTTTTCCTGCACAGAACTGCAAAGACTGCTGTACAAGCCTGGGTATATCAGCCACTGAATGTGTATTGAGAAGCCACATCCACAGACTTAAACTAAAAGAAACACTGAGATCTATATTTCATTTTGTTCTAGAGCTGAACTGAGTCTTTTCTTTTGGGCTCGTGGCTTAAGAATGCTTTCTGTCTTCCCACATAATGTTTCTAGGGATGAAGTCCTTACTTGTGATATTCTGCCAGGAGGGAAGCCACACATTCAAGGTCATGACTGATGTCTGACTGTTCAGACCTGATTGAACACCAATAGCTTGCCATGCAGCTTGCCTTCCAAAACTTCTCAGAGCTCAGCTCATGACTTTCTAGTTGCTGGGCTACACACCAATCCTGGGTCTCTGTTTTCTAGAACTGCTAATTTATGACTGACCAGGACAATCTAGGGAAGAAATTGCACACAATATTCAGTTTCTGAGAGACTGTTAAGCAGTTTTAGGTGTCTTTGGAGACTTTTTTTCACTGCCATGACTAACAGTAATGCTACCGTTGACACAGTGAAATGACAGTGTCTTAATCTCTCTCTAAATGTTTGATGAGAGAAGGGCGACGTTTAATTTGCCAAATGATAGTTTCATAATGCAAAGTTTAGGGATAACTACCACTTCTATCTTCCAAACATCTGAAATATAATTAGGCAAATCTTAAGTACTTCTGAGCACTCTGTTGCAGAATGACGGCACTGATCCCATGTTAAAGCACAACTAATGCAAGCCTCTACATATTGCCTTTGAAAAGTGAAAGAGGTTGGCAGAAACATCAAATAATGATACTTATCTCTTGGAGCACTTTTTGGCTGTAGATAATCAGTGGCTCTCCAAGTATTGTTGCAGCTTATTAAACTACAGCTGGTAAGTGCAGGCACCCCCTTCTTTTTCTTTTTCTTACTGCTCTGGCACTAACATTAACTGACTCACCCCAGGATATTGGTCACAATGAGGAATCAAAGCCTCTTGTTGGTTGGAGATTCCTTTGTTTAAAGGACTTCCTTGTTTTCAGAAAAGTTTGGAGATCATTATGCCTCACTCCAGGGAGACACATGGAACAGAGCCTGTTTTGTCTTCTATTGGATTCCATTTTCCGTCCCAGTGCAGGATAGGAGAGACACAACAGACCAGCAAACACTAGTGGTGCTAGCCTGCATAGAAATTCAGAGAAGAGGAATAACTATAACAGAACCATGTCCTCCCATTCCATGGAGGTACCTGCATAGCTTTTATCCCTACAGGTTTCTCTCCATGACCAAAACCACCTAGGAGCAGTCGAAGGTTTCTGGGAAACTCCTGCAGAAAGTTAGTATTTCAAGGTTCCTCCAGGGCATATCAGAGCCCTACATCAGCTACTAATATGGGTTTGACTTCCCTGTCTTGGTGTTTTCCATCAGCCATGTTTCTGGCTTTTATTCCACTTGGCAGGTAAAGACGAAGGGCTTGACTCTCAGAGACTAGCAAATTCTTTTCATGTAGGCTCTCAGTAGTAAGATTGTAGGAAGCTACATGGTGAAAAAAAGTTAACTCTGAAATATTTCCATTTTTATTTCAGAAGTAAGAATATGTATGAAATTCCAGCAGTTTCCAGTAGTAATTCTGAGCTTTATTTGATTCTTGATCTATTTCTGACCTCTGCTTTGTTTCCCAAATGGAATGTCCTTCAGCATCACTGCATTGTCCCAACTTGAACATTAAATTTAGCACTTCCGATCATAACCGAGAATCAGAGCATGCTTAGAAGACCAGTAACTCCCAGCAAAAGCCTGTCTTGCCCTTAAACCAAAGAAAGCTTCAAAAATTTCAGAGAATCACACAGTTCTTCAAAATTGTTTCAATTCCATAAGCGTATTCCTCCCGCCAAAAGCACAAATATTCAGGTGTTTTCCCAAACATGCAAACTGTTCTCAAGCAAGATTGTTGGAACTGTCACCCAGTAAAGCTAGGATGAACTTCGCCAGCAAGATATCTAGAGCTTTTCAATACCTTTTCCTTTCTCTGGAGAGCTCAGAGACATAGGATACTGTTTTTCTAGGAGAGATTCAGAACTGCCAGTAAAAACAGTAGGTATCTTCTGCTCTACAGAAATCTTACAATACATTATTAAGTATGTTTAATATGGTATAGCCACCATATGGGAACATCTTCATTTGCCTTTAGGATAACTAAAGTTTTATCTAAGTTTGTTCTGCATCTGGACTAGCAGAGAGCTGAGTCCAAGGATTTCAGTAGCGTCACCTTTGGAACAAAATTTTATTTTTGAAAACCTGAAAGTAACAATTTACTTAGAAATTCCAAGACAAAGCGAGTGAAAGTCATGAGTCCATCAGTGTTGTAAGAGATCTTGTGGGAAGGTCTTCTGGGGAAGACTTGTTCCAGCCACTGAAATCAAACACTATTTTAATGTATAATAACATGTTTCCTTTCCTTTGGCCTGGCTTCCCTCTAGAAAATGTTAAAGTGCAGCTGAGTGGTAAGGGAAAGAAGCCGGTTGTCTCAGAGGAGTTCTAATGGGCTTTGTATTTCAGTTATGTACTGGACCACAGAAATGCACAAGTAAGATCTCACCTGTGCAATAGAGGTGAAAATATCTTCTATCCACTTACTCTCCCAATGATCCCAAAGTTTTCCAACACTAAAGTCAGGAGAAGCTTTCCCATTCTCTGAATGTATAGATAGCCTAAAGTACATGAATCAGAAGGTGGTGCTTGAAACAACATAAAGCCCCCACATGTCTTGGTCCCGTGCACATAGTTAAATCTGACCTCCTCTGCAAATCCATTGATTTCATTATCGTGCAGCACTGCCTATGCTTCATCTTCATAACTCTGTTTTTCTCTTTTCCCTCTTCAACTCCTTTGAACTCATTGCATGCATGACTGGAACTACCTAGCACTGACAACAGTGATCAACTCTGATCTCTACCCATGTTGAGAAATCACAGAATCACAGAATGTTAGGGATTGGAAGGGACTTCGAAAGATTATCTAGTCCAATCCCCCTGCTGGAGCAGGAACACCTAGATGAGGTTACACAGGAATGTGTCCAGGCGGGTTTTGAATGTCTCCAGAGAAGGAGAATCCACAACCTCCCTGGGCAGCCTGTTCCAGTGTTCTGTCACCCTCACTGTGAAGAACTTTCTTCTCATATTTAAGTGGAATCTCCTGTGTTCCAGTTTGCACCCGTTGCCTCTTGTCCTATCATTGGTTGCCACCAAGAAGAGCCTGGCTCCATCCTTGTGACACTCACCCTTTACATATTTATAAACATTAATGAGATCACCCCTCAGTCTCTTCTTCTCCAAGCTAAAGAGACCCAGCTCCCTCAGCCTTTCCTCATAACAGAGATTGTCCACTCCCTAAATCATCTTCATGGCTCTGCACTGGACTCTGTCCAGCAGTTCCCTGTCCTTCTTGAGCTGAGGGGCCCAGAACTGGACACAATATTCCAGATGAGGTCTCACCAGGGCAGAGTAGAGGGCCAGGAGAACCTCTCTCGACCTACTAAGCACCCCCCTTCTAATACACCCCAGGATGCCGTTGGCCTTCCTGGCCACAAGGGCACAGTGCTGGCTCATGGTCATCCTGCTGTCCATGAGGACCCCCAGGTCCCTTTCCCCTACACTGCTCTCTAGTAGGTCATTCCCCAACTTATACTGGAACCTGGAGTTGTTCCTGCCCAGATGTAAGACTCTGCACTTGCCCTTGTTATATTTCATTAAATTTTTCGCTGCCCAACTGTCCAGCCTGTCCAGGTCTCTCTGGATGGCAGCACAGCCTTCTGGCATGTCAGCCACTCCTCCCAGTTTGGTGTCATCAGCAAACTTGCTGGCAGTGCACTCTATTCCCTTAACCAGGTCATTGATGAATATATTGAATAGTACTGGTCCCAGTACCGACCCTTGAGGGACTCCGCTAGATACAGGCCTCCAACCAGACTCCGCCCCATTGACCACAACTCTCTGGCTTCTTTCCTTCAGCCAGTCCCCAGTCCACCTCACTACTCGATCATCCATTCCACACTTTCTCTGTTCAGCAGTGAGGATGCTGTGAGAGACTGTGTCAAATACTTTACTAAAATCAAGATAGACCACATTCACTGCTTTGCCATCAGCTGTCCACTTGGTTATGTCCTCATACAAGGCTATGAGGTTGGTTAAGCATGACTTCCCCTTGGTGAAGCCATGCTGACTGCCCCTAGTAACCCTCTTATCCTTGATATGCCTTGAGATGGCACCAAAGATAAGTTGTTCCATCACCTTTCCAGGGATGGGGGCGAGGCTAACCAGTCTATAGTTACCTGGGTTCCCCTTCTTGCCCTTTTTGAAGACTGGAGGGATGTTTGCTTTCCTCCAGTCCTCAGGCACCTCTCCCGTTTCCCACGACTTAGCAAAGATGATAGAGAGTGGCCTAGCAATGACTTCAGCCAGCTCCCTCAGCACCCGCGGGTGCATCCCATCTGGACCCATGGATTTATGGATGTCCAGATTGCTTAATTGTTTCCTAACCCAGTCTTCATCAATGAAGGCAAACTCCTCCATTGCCCTGCCTTCCTCTGGGGCCTCAGGGGTACAGGGCTCCTCAGGACAGCCTCCGACAGAGTAGACAGAGACAAAGAAGGCATTCAGTAACTCTGCCTTCTCTGTATCTTCTGTCACCAAGGCACCCAGCTCGTTCATCCGTGGGCCTACATTGCCTGTAGTGTTAGTTTTATCTGACATGTATTTGAATAAGCTCTTTCTGTTGTCCTTGACCTCTCTTGCAAGGTTTAACTCTAAGGAGGCCTTAGCTTTCCTAGTTGCCTCCCTACATCCTCTGACAACAGCCTTATATTCTTCCCAAGTGCCCAGCCCCTCCTTCCATGATCTGTAAACTCTCCTCTTCCACTTGAGTTTGCCCAGCAGTTCTCTGTTTAACCAAGCAGGTATCCTGGCTCCCTTCCTTGACTTCCTATGTGTTGGGATGCTCTGATGTTGAGCTTGGAAGAAGCAGTCCCTGAACGCTAACCAACTATCTTGGGCCCCTTTGCCTTCAAGTACCCTCTCCCATGGGATTTCCCCTAGCAATTGCTTGAAAAGGCCAAAGTTGGCCCTACTGAAGTCCAGGGTTGCAATTCTGCTCGTTATTCTGTTCCTGCCACATGAAATCCTGAAGTCCACCATCTCATAGTTGCTGCAGCCAAGGCAGCCATCCACCTTTACCTCTTCAACCAGACTCTCCTTGTTAGTGAGGATGAGATCCAGCAGCGCTTCTCTATTAGTTGGCTCATCCAGAATTTGCACCAGGAAGTTATCTTCAATGCACTGGAGGAACGCTCTGGACTGTGGATGCCTGGCTGAGTAGCCCTTCCAGCAAATATCAGGGTAGTTAAAATCCCCCATGACAACCAGGGCCTGTACTTGCGAGGCTGCTCTCACCTGCCTGTAGAAGGCTTCGCCAGCTTCCTCACCCTGATCTGGTGGCCTGCAATAGACACCCACAACAGTATCACCCCTGCCAGCCTGCCCCTTAATTCTCACCCACACACTCTCAACTCGCTCCTGATCTGCCCCTGGACAGTGCTCAATACATTATAGTTGCTTTCTCACATAAAGACCAACTCCACCAGCTCGCCTTGCTGGCCTGTCTTTCCTGAGAAGGACATAGCCATCCATGACCACATTCCAGTCATGCAAGCTGTTCCACCATGTCTCTGTAATTGCCACCAGATCATAATCTCCTGACTGAACACAGGTTTCTAGCTCCTCCTGCTTATTCCCCATGCTGCGCGCATTGGTGTACAGGCATTTCAGGGAGCGAGCTGAGCACACTGATTTCACCCTAGGGGGATGGGAGGCCTCCTGGTCTTCATCAATTCTAGAGTGCTGCCCCACTGATGCAAGCCCAGCCACAACCCCATCCCCCTTCAAATCTAGTTTAAAGTTCTCCAAATGAGCCCTGCTAATTCCTGTCCCAGCATCCTTTTGCCCCTGTGAGATAAACCTTTCCCACGTATCACTGTCTGGACTGGTGTCTTATAAAACTAGCCATTATCAAAGAATCCAAAGCCTTGCCTATAACACCAGTCTTGTAGTCAATCATTTATGGACGGAATTCTTCTATTCCATCCCACGTCGGCACCCGGAAATGGAAGGAGGGAAGAGAAAATAACTTGCGCCCCAGACTCTTTCACCAACTGTCCCAAGGCCTTGAAATCTTTCTTCATTCCCCTCAGACTGCGGGATGCAGCTTCCTCCCCACCTGTCTGGAAGATCAGTAGTGGGTAGTAGTCCATTGGGTGCACCAGGTTGGGGAGTGCCCTGGTGATATCCCTGATCTGGGCTCCAGGTAGACTACATACTTCCCTATGATGAGGGCCAACTCTGCATATTGGGCCCTCTGTCCCTCCCAGAAGGGAATCGCCTACTACAATTACCCTTCTTTCTTCCATATCGGAGGCAGTCTTGAGGTGTGGAGTCAACTGCCTCTTCCTATGTGACCTCGTAGGTGGGCCTTGCACCACATCCTCACCTAACTCCTTCAAGATCCAGGGCCTCAAACCTATTACAGAGGGGCACCTGGGGAAGCAAAGCAGGTAGGGAGAGGGGTTGCCCATGACACCAAACTGGAACATGCTTCCAACCTTCCTCGTCTTTTTGGTCCCCTACCTCTGCCCGACAGTGACAGGGCAGGGGCTGTCCCGGGTCTCCCCGCTTCGCCCAATGGGGCAGGGGCTCCATTACCTTTTGGGGTGTATCTCCCTGAGGCCTTTTTGAATGGTACACCAGGGAATTACTCCACAAGTCAATCTCCTTCTCACACTCCCTGATGGTCCTCAGTCTCTCAACCTCCTCCTTAAGTTTCACCACCGTACTGAGCAGATCTTCCACCTGCTCACACCTCACGCAGGTGGAACACCTGCCTCCCTCCCCTGGCAGCAGCAGGCTCTGGCACTCCCTGCAGCCAGAGACTTGAACAGCCACAGTTCAGGGCAGGCCATCTGTCTGGGTCGCCACAGTCTTTTTGTAACAAGCTCTCTGTCTGGAGGAGACCATGGTCAGCTGCAGTCTGGGACACTGGCAATAGGTGAGACGGTCTAACAAGCAAGGAGGTACAACCTCTGCACCCTGCTGCATGAACTACCACACTCACTGCTGCAGCATGGCGTGGGTGGTACTCCCTCACTTCACACACTGGTCGCAGCTCTCAGTGCCTGGTGAGCAGTGACTAATGTCAGTGTACTAATATGGAAAAGGACAAGGATTGCAGGAAAAGCTGTTGAACTTGACAAACCACAGCAGTGAGGTTCAGCTCTTCTCCTGGAGAGGTGGAAAGATGCCAGGGAGAAATTATAAAAAACCCAGATCCTTTGATTGGGTTTTCTACCTGACTGCTGCTGAGCACTATTGCACCAACAGTATATGAATTCAGGTCCATTGGAGGTCAAGATAAACTTGGCAGCTGGCAAGTCTGCAAAGTGCTTCAGGTGTAACTCAGTGCCTTCAGATGTCCACCCAAAGGACCATGGCAAGTCCCAGTAAGAGATGTGTGGCCTCACTGTACGACATGCTGCTCAGATGTATTGAGAAAAGGATTAAGACGTTTATGATGAGATGCAACAGGTGATTTAAAATGAACAAATGGAACGTTCTGGAGATGAAAAATCAGCAGTACATGAGCATGGTTTTAATCTAATGACTAGTTGCCTCCACTGGGCAAACTGCCTAACCTTGGTACAACTGAGTTGCATCATTTCAGGGAATATTGTCTTAGATTGATTTGTACTACAATAAAGTTACAGGTCAAAAGGTCTGAAACATGACCTGTTAGGAATGATGGAAAGAAAGTTGATTGTTTAGTCTGGAGGACAAAAGACTGGGAGGAGGTGTGGTACAGTTTCAAATATGTTATAGGTTGTGGAAAAGAGGAAAGGAATAAAATATTGCAGAGAGGACAATAAGTAGTGGGTATGAATTGCAATAACAGAGATAGGTACTGGGAGGCGTTATGTGAAGTTTAGTTGGTCTGTCTCTGGATTAAATTACTTAGAATATTGTTGAATCCTCATCACTGAAACCAATAATTAATTAGACAAGGATCACTGAGGGTGACTTGGATACTGTAAATGGGCAGGGAGATGACCTAGATGACCTCATGCTTTCTTCTGGCAGTAGTTTCAGTAATTTTTATGGTATCTCTGTGTATTTAATATAAAATACAAAAGGCTGTGTGCTTTAGAAGATGGTCATGAAGGGCCTTTCCTAATCTTTAGGGCTGCTTGATTTTAGACAGCTGCACAGAACATTTTGCACAGAAAACTAGGATTTCTTCTCCTCTTAACCTTTTTTCAACATCCCATATTTGAGGATAATGTGGGCATCTCTTTGCCATTTTAGTACCTGTGTGATAAAGGGTTTTATTGTTTTGTTTCCCTCCTTGTGTTTGCCATCTCTTGAATTTTTTTTTGCCAAGTTGCATTGTCACCAGGTTCAAAGCAGAGAAGGTAGAGTTAGAACAAACTTTGTAAAACATTGGCAATGGTTCATTGTACCATATCACTGATTGCAGTTTCTAAGGATTTCTTTTTGATTCTCAGGATTGTATGTGATAAACAAACATGCCATTAACTATAGTCAAGATTCTTCTAAGCCTAAACAACAGCAGCTAGTCCAAATGTGTAGAGATTCACGGGGAGTAGAGTGATCAGGGAGCCAAGGATCTGTCTAATTCTGCAGTGAAGGAACACATCAAGAGCACAGAACTGACAGGTTACTTATCACTACTTGTTAGTATTTTAGTAGAGAGAAATAGCTCTCTCAACTGTTCACTGCAGTCTTTTCCTGCGCCAGTTCTAAGCTGGGCTTTGAAGTAACACTATGTCTCTATTTCCCTTCAGACACTATGATGCACATTCATGAAACTTAAGTCAGTGGTGTGACGTTTTGCTTAAGTATAAGGATCTCTGACAGGGGAAATGCGTGAAAGAATAGAACAGGATGGTGTTTGCTTGCTTTACATAGCTCATGCAGAAATTTAGGCAGCAATAATCTAAGGGTGCAAATACAATGTAGTCCTGCTCGGAGACACTGGACTCAAACCCAAATAACCATGTCTGCGTGGCACTCTGTTGTGCTCAGACCTAGTTCAGGTGTCCCTAAACATTCCTATAAATGGTATTTCTATTAGTTTGTGATTTGACCAAACCTGGACAGATCTTCATGCAATCAATACAAGGTCTCATATTATCAGACTGTCCCATTATCATATTGCCAGATTTAGTCCAAATCTTGAAGTTTTTGAAAAGAATGAATAAATTTAATAAAACATGTTTTCTCCTTATTTTACTCTTGGGAATGGAGATGGTGTTTTACCAAAACTAGGAAAAAAACAGAGCAGTGTATCAACACTCCTTTGAATAGTTAACATTTGGCAAAAGAAAATTAAGGTATGTAGCAGTGTAATTGAAACAAACCCTTAATGTTGCCAACTGTCTTGTTTATGGTCAGATCTGTATTTTATGGATTAAAAAAACAATGATCAATCAATTGATTTCAGGTTCTTAGAGTCGATAACTTTTATCTTGAAGTTTATACCTTGCTCCATTGAAAACTAAGTTTTGAACGTGTCATGACCTTTGCATTTCTTATAAGAGCCAGGTAACCCAAAGTTATTAATAATGAAGTATTTGAAATCCTGTTCCAGTTCTGGGCTGAAAAGCGGCATGCCCTATGTTATCAGTTGGCTCTATCCTGCATGCCTTCTTAGAGAAGTAAATAGCTGGCACAACTGGAGACTTCTGGTTAAGATAATCTGGGGACAAGAGCAGGGGAGCTGGAGATGTTGGAGACAGACAGACATGATATCTGGCAAATACCTGCCTACACTATTTGTGGTTCTAACCTCTGCTTTTTATTCCTTTCTAATCATTAGCCTGATTAAGAATTTTAGATGAAAAGTTCAAGGATAAGGTTAAGTGCAATTCCTTTTACCTTTTGTGCAGCTGGCAATTCTGAAACCTAAGCCAACTCTTATGACTGTGTGACTCAGAGAGGGGAGAGAAGGAGAGAAGGCAAACCAAAGGGACAGTGACATTTGTGGCTAGACTCTGAGAATGTAGGAAAATTAGAGCATGGTAGGTGACTTCAGTGCATGGCCTTCTCCTGGAAAATACAGAAGACCAGGAGAGTGAGTCACCAAAATGTTTTTAAAAACCTAGACCCAGTGACTTCCATTTTTGCTGTACTCTGCAGTATCAAGGCTATCCAGTGCCTTCAAGGACAAAATTAACTGTCTCTTCCCCAACTACAGAAATACACATAGGCACATGGGTTTTATATAATAGATTCTCATAGAACTGAGCTTAGCACTGTTGCTCGTCTCCTGCTCCGCATACCAGGTGCAGCTTATTAGCCTCCCTTAGTCAATGGCATCTGCATATGTGGCTCTGAGCAGGGTAGTGGTTGTTCTACACTATTGCATCCAGGACAAGAAAGGAGAATTTGTCTGTACCTCATAGAATTGCCTTTCAAATAAAGGAGTGCTGTCAGAAGCACATGCCAGAATGGCAGCCAGTCCCAGCCCCACTGTGTCACATGTTGACCCCTGTTTTTAAAGGAAATATCCCCATCATGTGTCCTAGCATGCCTCTGTCTGTCAATATCAAAGAGAAAGTCACCTGCAAGGTCTACAAATGTCCTGTGGTGAACAGCTGATTTTCTTAAACACTGAGTCCTCCTTTTAATCTCTCAGACTGTTTACAATAACCAGTCTATGACTTTGCAAAGTCAGTTGCGTATTGTGCTAAGTTCCCATGTTAAACAGGAGGTTCATTGGCCATGTCAGCCACACGTTTTACTCGTGACTCCTGGAGCCCAATGTTATGCAGCTAAAGAGTACAACTACGTAGCAAAGAAGAAATAAACCTCAGCTTGCTCTGGTGTAGGTTTTCTTAAGCCTATATTGGCAAAATTATTACAAATTGATAGTAGTATGTCATTTTGGGTTGATCTCATCCTTTCTTTTTAAGTGACAATTTTCGAAAAATGTATCAGGTGAAATAAAGGCAGATTATCACTACATAAAAATAAATTCATGCATTATTAAATGCTGGAAGATGATTTTATATACACAGTTTTTCTGTGCCCCAGTACCAAGTAAATATTATAGAATAATTGCATGAGTGCATGCAAGTGAAAATTTATTACAGGTAATTTCTTTGGTATGTTTTGCCTTCGGGCAGGGATTGTCTGCAAAAAGGTTATGATTTTCTAAACTTGAGTCATCCTTTGCATGCAAAGCAGCTAGAAATAATAACATTATAAGACATAATTTAAGATTACAGATTTCATGTTTTTAAAATCCTTTTCCTTCCTAAGAAGTCAATGTTTATAAACAGATGAAAATCCCCAGAATATGCTGAATAACAAGACTACACCTAAGTTTGGTATTTGTTAGGAGACCTCTTCAGCATGCTGCTACCCAAAACCAACATGGTAGGCAAGACGAAGAATATATTTTCCCCTTCCACCCTTGAAGGTCAAATTATTAGTCTGACTGCTTATAAGAACTGTCATGCTGACAAGCCTGTTAAGCAGACAAGATCTCTTGCTCAGCATCCTGTCTTTGACAGGGACCGGCAACAGATCCCTAGCAGGAGCTGGAACCAGTGTGAGCTGCTGCCTGGTATGCTGTCCTAATTGTTGGTCTTTGGCAGTTTAATGACCTCCTGAGCCTATGATTGCATCTGGACACTGCCTAACAGCCACTAAAAGATTCAGTGTAATATTCTCAATTTCTTTCTTGCGTGTGCAAGCATTGCATTTTACTTCGTCTTGTCTGTGCATTCTCCTGGGAGAAGCAGGTCAGGTAACAGAGAGGACGTCTGCTTTTGATGGTCCTCCCTCAAAGAGCACCTGAATGTGCTTACCAGGAGCACGACAGAAAGGTGGGGAAACAGCAATTTCCACAGTTCAGGGTGGAGCAGGCAGAAGAGAGACACGAAGGTGGTACGTCTGTTCCTAAAAGAGACAGGTTTAGGAGAGGACCTCAAACACTGAGCTGCTGCTTAGTTACTAACACATTCTAGTACATTTCTGGCTTGTGCCAGCTAGCACCCTCTGAATATATTGCTGGAATATGGTTCAGGCAGTAGCACGTGCCAGGTTATTCCCAATAGACATTCATATGCTGAAGCCCTATCCCTGAACATAGCCCTTTTTTTTTTTCCTTTCATACCTTAAATTGAAAGAAAAAACAGGTAAAACATGTTTGAGAGCCACATAATCACCACATGGAACACAGAGGAGACCTGGAGCCAGCCCTGTGCAGTGTGGACACTGTCATTTGGCTCAGGAAATGGGAACAGTCCCTGCCCTTGGGTCACTTAACAGAAGGAATGGATCCAGAGAAAATGGGAAACTGATGAGAACACTGGGAAGCATACCCCTAGCCAGATCTCAGAGGTGGTAGAGTGCTTTTTTAAATGAACCTGAGGAGTTGTGTGCAACTGGTTGCATGTGGAAGTCCACTACATGCTGGAGCAAGAATAAGCCTGAGTCCAACAGCAGGATAATCAGGATTCTTATAGACCTTCTTAATATCTCTTCTGCCTCCATATGGGTTTCTCTACTTTAGAACAAGTTTGTTCTCCTCATTTATTTCCTCTCATCTCAAAAATGTTGAAGCTTAGCCAAATTCAAACTATTGAAGCCTTCACAGAGGCACCTGAAGTTTCCATTAGACCCATGCTCTAACACACTCATAAATCACTGACATGAGCTGTACCTTTCAGCTGTCCCAAACGGAACATTTGCCTTGTTCCACATTAAAAAATATGGGTAAGATTTTACAATCACTCCTCTGGGTAAGTTGTCCTCTATACTACTTCCTTTTAGTGATCATTAAACTTATATAGCGTGGTACTCGGGAGTAGGGCCTCTGCCACACAGCCTTGGTAATGCAGTCCTGAAAGGCTGATGGACAAGCGATGTAAGTAACTCTTTAATCACAGGTATAGTGGCCATGAAGGGCCTCACATAAATTTCTCCTCCAAAGGGCAATGGCCTTTCAAATTATCATAATCCTGATTCAACCAAGCTGTGCCAGGCACCATTTTCAGACAACTCAATTTGACACAATGAATTTAACTACGTCTTTTCCAGCTTGTTCCCACTGTCTAGCACTAGCTACATGTGGTTAAAATTATGTTGGTTATTCTGATTTCTTGTTTTCAGAAACCTGAATATGTTCTTTCTGGAAATGGAAAAGTTATCTATCAGCAGACATAAATTCCTGTAACAATATCATCTTCTGTCATTGAATTCACATATTTTGCTTCATAATTGATCTCACAAAAGTTGATTTCTCAGCTCTTTAAAAAGAAATATTCTGATCACGAAGAAAGCACAAAAAATGTAAAAGCATTTAAAAGGAGAATAAACATTTGCTGAAATAACTGCATGTTGGGCATACATATAAGAAATATTAATACTTTCTTGTTCATGTTGACATTGACCACTTCATTCCTGCAAAGGAAAGAAGAAGACAGCCAGGATAATTACAGATGTGTAACCTGAGAAAAACAAGAAGTCTTGATGGTGCTGGATTTATTCACCCTATAAATCACTTTGGATAGATACCTCTATCTCTAAATACACAACCCTGACAGAGTACTTTCCAACACTTCATCAATTTGTTGTGGAGAACAAAATAGAATGCTACCTTGGGAAAGTTCTGTTTTTCCACCGGCATTCTCTGGTGCCAGCAAATCACTAACCCCCTAGTTTGTCACAGCTGAGAAATCAACATATTGAACTTAGCTGGACAAAGTAGGGCCTTATTTGAAAAGTGTTCAGCTGAGCTCTTGTTCCACAGGAGGAGTATTTATAGAGAGAATATTAATAAAATTCATAAGCATGATGAGAAAAGGCAAAAAGATTCTCTTGAGTGAAAAAATGAAAAGGGCGAAAGTAGAAGTGTTTTCTTATTGACTCATCCCCTAGTTCGGAATGGTAACAACATACAGGTTATTTTTCTGTGCTGCATAATGGCATTTGCTAAAATGCAGGTTGAAGCCGACTGAAAAAAAGATTTTAGGTGTTCAGAACCCATAATAGAGTGAATTCACTGTTTTCTTTCTCTTCCTCAATACACATTCAGAAGCATGTCTGCTCTGTACATCAGCAACTTGATGCACAGACATTTCAGACCATTAGACCTATTAAAATTAATGAAAGTTCTTCAGCTGAATTCCCACATGCCCTTAGCTGAAAACATGCTTTTGATGGTATTTGAACTTGTTTTGCTTTATGAGCTTTTCTCTATAAGTTTTTTACCTTCTGTGTCTTTAAGAATTGCAGCAGGGTTTGCATGTTTTGCAGTCACTGTGTCCACATGTGACATAGTGGCACTGGTGAGGCTATAGCTCAAATCCTGCATTAGTTTTGGGCTTCTCACTACAGGAAGACATTGAGATACTGGAGAGAGTTCAGAGAAGGGCAACGAAGCTGGTGAGGGGTCTGGAGCACAAGTCTGATGAGGAGCAGCTGAGGGAACTGGGGCTGTTTAGCCTGGAGAAAAGGAGGCTGAGGGGAGACCTTATCACTGTCTACAACTACCTGAAAGGAGGTTGCAGCATGGAGGGGGTTGGTCTCTTCTCTCAAGTAGCAAGACATAGGACAAGAGGAAATGGCCTCAAGTTGTGCCAGGGGAGGTTTAGATTGGATATTAGGAAAAATTTCTTCCTGGAAAGGGTTGTCAGGCATTGGAACAGGTTGCCCAGGGAAGTGGTGGAGTCGCCATCCCTGAAGGTGTTGAAAAGACTTGTAGATGAGGTTCTTAGGGACATTCTTTAGTGCCAGTTAGGTTAATGGTTGGACTCGATAATCTTGAGGGTCTCTTCCAACCAAAATGATTCTATCATTCTGTGTTTCTATGTTGTAATCATGTATTTTCCTCATTAGCTGAATTTCAGCAGAATTACTCTTCATACTTTGATGAACAGGGCATAAAGTGTTGACATACTGCATTGATCTGCACTACTATCTCCACCTGCCAAATTAGATCCTGACTTTGTTCATTTATGGTAGCTTCTATTAATTTCCTGACTGCCTTCAGTTTTTCTGATCATGTTTTGCATCTTATTTTTCTGTAAGTGCTTTTCTTTTCCCTCCTTTCTACCTACTATCTTGGTTTTCTTCTCAACTGTGTAATGAACAGAGAGTATTTTCTCATTATATATTAATGGCCTACATGTTCCCAAAGCTTTTAGCAGATCTTTTTACCTGAAAAAACATGTGAGGAAGCAACATCACAGGTCTTCAAAACAGAGCTGTTACTTTTTATTTTATCAGTGACATATTCCCTCTTCTTTTAATCATTTACATAAGATTATATGCTGTTCTGGACAAATTCTGATTTCATTTAAGTTTCATTATGTACAGGAAAACTTCAGGAAATATCTTGGTTTTTACAATGCAGATGCTGAGATTGCAGCTTGGCCCAATGCATTGAATAGAAATGTGCAAGTATTTATGGAGAAAGACTGCTAGTTTTGTATTTGATCTTACATGAACTCACTCTAGTAGGTGAAGGATCCCTAAAATCTGTCTTTGTCTTGTGTGTCAAGAAGGAACAAGAGCAGGCCAGTCTACAGAGTATGACAAACCAAGAGCAACCACAACATAGATTGTGCTCTTACCAGAGCACAACCCCATAACAGTTGAACAGACTGGACAGAATAAGGCTGATGGTAACTGGTTCCATCAACAGCTGCACACAAGAGGAAGTCGTGAATGAGGTTCAGGGTCCGTCCAAGGAGTCTAGTGAGGAGAACCAAGAGATGAGACCGAGGCAGGACTGTAAACCAGGCTAGAGCATAGGTCCAGGAGTCATCTAGGAAGTAGGGCTGAAGGTAGGTGGACTGACAGCGTAGCTCAAGCAAGGAGTGAAAGGCTCAGGTCTGAGAGTACATGGAGCTCCTGGGTCATGGGCAGAGGGTAGAGGTCCCAGGTGAGGTGGGTCAGAGCAATTAAGACCTGTTGGTACACTCAAAGTCCTGACAGTGTGGTCTTGGATTAATTTCTTAGTGCCAGCTTTTTCAGCTCTTTCATCTAATTCCTACCTACTTCAAAAATAGAATCAAATGAGCTGTTTAAATGTCTTTAGAAACCTGCATGTAAGTACAAATAATACTTAGCTGTGATACACGTAAGAAGCTTTCAAGCACATCCTTGAGGTCAGTAAGTAATTTATTCAGTCAGCAAATGTTTGTATTGCATTTAAGCTTTAATCTCTTTGTCTCTTAGCTTTGTTTTCTTTAAGATGGCGTTCTCATGAGGATTAATTAATTCACATCTGTATTGCATGTAAGAGCAAAAATTTCTACAAACCGCAAACTGTTATTCTAAGGGTTACTTTACCTGTTAATCCTAACATCAGAATAGATATTCACACCATATAAGCTGAATGATAGATCCAGTAGAACTCATTCAAATTCCTCCACCTCCCTGTGCTTGTACCTTAATCAGTTTGTTCTGCACTAACAAGCATGTGGAAAGTCAACACCAGAGAAGTTTCCTTACAGTGCCTCAGTAGGTGAGACAGAGGAGCAATGGTGAGGAACCATGAACCTCAGATGTGCAAAGCTTGACAGATCTGTACTTTTTGGTAATAAATAGCTTGAACCTTCATGGTGCCTCATGAACCATTCAACAGAGCCAGAACAAAGCACATGAGAGTGCAAGTATGAGATAAGACTGAATTCAGATTGAAAGTACTTTGTAATGGATAGGGACTGGTCTTCAACGTTGTGAGGACAGAACCCATTGCGCCATTGATCTTGCAGATTCCAAATGCCATCATCCCTTTTGACCTGACAATTGCAGCTGAGACGTATGCAGGGCATTGAGAGTGTCTGTGGGAGAAGAAGAAACTGTCATACTTTGAAAGGAAAAAGGGTAGGGAATACAGATCAACCTCTAATGCATCCCTTGATGTCTATATCTAGCAAATACTATGCACCTATTTGTAATTTCCAAGGCTCATTTTGAATTTTTAACAGTTCAGCTATGTGGCTGTATAGCTGAGTTACTAATTTTGTAGTAGTGCTGTCTTTGGAAGGTGAGCCATTAATAGCTGGTTTTTGTAACAATCAGTATGTTGAGCTAAATTTACCCTGACATGACTGATTTGCTCAACAGGTCTGTTTATGGGATTTCCAGAGAGTAATTCACGTCCTCCCAATGCTGAACACTTTCTATTTCAGGTCCAGGTATCCAGGCAAGGCTTAACACTGCATTACTCCATATTTATGCTGGTAGAACTCCTTTGGACAAGTTGGTATAAAACTGGAAGAACACAATGATAAAATAGACTTCCTATTGACATTTTCAGGACACTAAGACTACCTCCCTAAGATAAGGATGAACAGACATATCCTGTTCCAAGTTGCTGCCTCAGCATGTATTTTTCACTTATTGCTTTGGATCCTTGAAGCTTTTTAGTATTTGCTGTATGTTTCTGAGCACCCCTATTGGGTTACTCTGATTTGGTTTTTCCCACAGAAAACTGGCGTTAAGTGGTCCTTTTCCCAGAAATAATAATCTCATTTACTATAAACTATTTTATTTGTAGTACCTTGGAGACACTCTAATGCTTTTACCTAATAAAAGAATCATTTATTTCCAAATGTTTTAAAGCTTGCTTTCAGTGTTCTTTTTCTCATTTTAAAGTGGAAATCATTGAACTTGATGGGAGAAGAATTGCTAATATAAAAAAGTCATTTATACAATTATATGTATAACTTCATGTGAAGGGAAAGAAACGAGGAAACACCTTTGTCTTAAACATACAAAGGAAAATATGAACTTTTTATGGGTAAATAAAACAAAAAGTAGATGAAACAAGTAAACTATGCACTGGAATGAGCTTTCAACTGAAATTTACATTAAAGTTTACAGCTGTCTGCATGAAAGAGATGTCTGATAATAAGGCAGGTTTTCAATATCAAACTTGCCCCAGCATGACTTTGATTTTTAGGCAAGTACATCTGGCTAAAAGGAGAAAACTTCAAACACCAGTTTTAGAGGGAAGGTGAGGTAATGATACAGACTAAGAATTTGCATAATTCTTACATAATCTGGGCAACAGAGTAGTCAGGTGGGGCAGTTCAGTGTACACTGGCAAGAGGATGCACAAGATACTGCTGCAGCCTAAAAATAAGACAATTTTGTTTTCCTAGTATTTATGAAATATGTTCCAAATGAGGAATTGTTCTGTGACCTTCTAAACACCCCCAGTGTACCTTCTGGAGATCTGAACAAGTTAGCCCAGCCTAGCCCCATTTTTATCACTGAGGGACTGGGACCTGCTTTGGCAGCTTGTGCCAGGGTGAGATTTCCAGGGTGCGCTTCTAAATAAGCCATCTTCTCAAGCTACATAGGTGATAGCCAGAAGGTTGAAAGGATTTAGCCCTGTCCCATTAGCACTTCTTAAATGCAGGTCAAATGCAGAGCAGATGCAAATGTTGCTGCTCCAGAAAGGCCCTGGGATGAGTGGCTGTGTGATGGGAAACAGCATGCCTAGCTAATGGACCAGGCAGCCGGGGGGCTGTGGGACATCATATGGAAAGGGCGGATTGTGTAGCATGGGAGGCTGAGTGGAGTCTGGGCCAGAGGTGTTAATGCTTTCATATAAATGTCACCAAATTTATTTCTGATTGTTTATTTTGGTTCCTTGTATCTGCCTTCAGTTCAAGGCTTAGATTTGATACCTAGAGGAGAGCACGGTAAATGTGTGTAAGCGCATATGGATGTGTGTTTGCAAGATTACTGGTCCTGTTCAGCAAATGCAGTTTATTGCCATCTGTCAGGAATTAAAAGCTACCACAGACACAGATCAGTGGATTTGATGTGCTGGGGGTACAGACCGTTTTCGGGATATTCCTAATTCAAGGACTTTGTCCCACCAGTCAGACCTCTTCTTATGTGAAGGGCTAAAGAGTTACAAATCAATGTTTATCCTGCGGGTCATGGCACACATTACAAATCATGCTATCAAAAAAACCAAACCAAACCAAACCAAACCAAACCAAACAAACGCACAAACAACAACAACAAAAACTCCCTACCTTCTCTGAACTGACAGTAAGGTTTAAAGAATAATTAACAAAAACTCAAAACTTTCTAGGTTTATGATGATTTTGCTTTGGTCGAAGTACTTTCCCATAATTTTGATGCCTGTTTCCTATGAACACTTGATCACTTGTTTCTTATGGAAGCAGTTATCAGCATTTACATTTATTATTGTTCTCAGGTATCACCATGATCCTTTGATCTGACTATTCTTTGAACAATTATATGTGTATTTAGAATGCTGTATTACGCTTGTAAAGGTAAACATACTGTCTGAATTATAAGTAATTACTGGTATAGTTTGTCTTCCTGCATACTTAGAGCAGATGTGCATTTTTCAGGTAAACCAAAATGATTTTGTATTAAAGAAAGTACACACAGAAGCAATAAGGAACAGTTTTAACAGTGGAACTGAAGAATTTTCACAGAATCGCATAATGGTTCGGGTTGGAAGGGACTTCCAGAGATCAGCTAGTCCAACCCACCTGCTAAAGCAGGTTCACCTAGAGCAGATTGCACAGGAATGTGTCCAGGCAGGTTTTGCATGTCTCCAGAGAAGGAGACTCCACAACCTCTCTGGGCAGCCTGTTCCAGTGCCCTGACACCCTCAAAGTAAAGAAATTTCTCCTTATCTTCAGATGGAACCTCCTGTGCTTCAGCCTGTGCCCGTTGTCCCCATCCTATCGTTGGGCACCACTGAAAGGAGTCTGGTCCCATCTTCTTGACACCCACCCTTCAGATATTTATAAACATTGATGAGATCCTCTCTCAGCCTTCTCTTCTCCAGGCTGAACAGACGCAGCTCTTTCAGTCCTTCTTCATAAGAAAGATGCTCCAGATGCCTGATCACCTTCGTAGCTCTCCGCTGGACTCCCTCCAGTAATTCCTTGTCTTTCTTGAACTGGGGAGCCCAGAACTGGACACAGTACTCCAGATGCAGCCTCACTAGGGCAGAGTAGAGGGGAAGGACAACCTCCCTTGACCTGCTGGTCACACTTTTCCTAGTGCACCCAAAGATATTATTTGCTTTCTTGGCCACAAGGGCACATTGCTGACTCATGGTCAACCTGTTGTCAACCAGGACTCCCAGGTCCTTCTCCACAATACTGATTTCCAGCAGGTCCACCCTTAAACTCTACTGGTGTCTGGTGTTATTTCTCCCCAGGTGCAGGACCCTACACTTGCCCTTGTTGAACTTCATTAGGTTCTTCCCTGCCCAGTCCTCCAGCCTATCCAGGCCTCGCTGAATGGCAGGACAGCCTTCTGGTGTATCAACCACTCTTCCCAGTCTCATATCATCAGCAAATGTGCTGAGTGTGCATTCTGTCTCTTCATCCAGGTCATTGATGAACAGCTTGAACAGGACTGGACCTAACACTGACCCCTGGACAACCCCACTAACTACAGGCCTCCAACTAGACTCTGCAGCGTTGATCACAATCCTCTGAGGTCTGTCATCCAACCTGTTCTTGATCCATCTCACCATTCAACCCACACTTCCTGAGCTTGCCTATGAGGATGTTCTGAGAGACAATGTCAAAAGTCTTGCTGAATTCAAGGTAGACAACATCCACTGCTCTCCCCTGATCTACCCAGCCAGTTGCACCATCACAGAAGGCTATCAGGTTGGTCAAACATGATTTTCCCTTGGTCAATCCATCCTGACTACTCCTGATAACCTTCTTTCCTCCACATTCCTGGAGATGACATCCAGAATGAGTTGTTCCATCACCTTTCCAGCGATGGAGATGAAGCTGACTGGCCTGTAGTTTCCTGGGTCATCTTTCTTGCCCTTTTTGAAGAGTGGAGTGACATTGGCTTTCCTCCAGTCCTCAGGCACCTTTCCTGTTCTCCAAGATGATGGAGAGTGGCTTACCAACAACATCTGCCAACTCTCTCTGCACTTGTTGGGTGCATCTCATCAGGGCCCATGAATTTGTGGATGTCCAGTTTGCCTAAACGATCTCCAACCTGATCCTCCTCAACTAAGGGAAAGTCTTCCTTTTGCCAGATTTTCTCTCCTGCTTCTGAGGTCTGGCATTCCTGAGGGCCAGTTTTAGCAGTAAACGTGGAAGCGAAGAAGGCATTCAGTAACTCTGCCTTGTCTGTATCCTCCATCACCAGGACACCTACCTCATTCAGAAGCGGACCTACATTTTCCCTAACCTTCCTTTTGCTCCTGATGTACTTGAAGAAGCCCTTCTTGTTGTCCTTGACATCCTTGGCCATATTTAATTCCAAGTGGAGCCTGGGCTTCCTCACTGCATCCCTGCATATTCTAACATCTTCCTTGTATTCCTCCCAGGTGGTCTGTCCCTTTTTCCGCATTCTGTAAACATCATTCTTCCACCTGAGTTTTGATGGGAGCTCCTTACTCATACATGCTGGCCTCTTACTCCCTTTACTTGATTACTTGTTCATAGGGATGCATCAGTCTTGAGCTTGGAGGAAGTGATGTTTGAATATTAGCCAGGTCTCTTGAACCGCCTACCTTCTAGAGCCCTAACCCATGGGATTCTTCCAAGCAGGAAGTTGAAGAGGCAAAAGTTTGCCCTGCTGAAGTCCATGGTTTTAGTCCTACTTATTGTCCTGCTTCCTTCACACAGGGTCCTGAACTTTCATCTGTCACTGGATCAATTTGGCAAATGCTCAGTGTGAATGACTAATGTTCAACAACGGGACAGGCACACAAAATAGCAGTGGAGACGCTCTTTAGGAACATGCAGTACACAAGAAATAGAATCTCTTCTATATTTACGCAGCAGTAGATACTGCAGATGCCTACAGTGGGCTTTTTACTTCATGGAGTACTGTCAAAACAGAATGCAAATCTTTACATTCAATATATGCACTGTACAGAGGATACAATTAAGAGGAATGGTCACATTGATTTTTCCGGTAAGAATTCTATTTTTTTTTATTCTTAGGTCTCTGAGAGCTAAGTTATTAGCTATCAGTAGAGGTTGCAGGATGTTTGAACTCTGCTTTTTAGTGGCAAGAAAGTGAGATTAATGGGAGTTCTAGTGTCTCTCTGCTGACAAGAAGCCCATTTCCATTTTGCTGTTAAAGGAAAACGCCACATTTCTCGTAATTTGCAGGAGAGCCATCAGCTAGATATAAAGAAAATAACATATATTCAGCCTCTCTTCTGAGACATGGCATCCTGGTTGTCACACTTACTGGCAAATGAGCATGCAAAAGCTCTGCTATGTTTGTTGAGCAGCTAAGTGCAGACTTTAGTATATTGGGACTTCACAAAGCATGTATCCCCACCCCTCATGCCAGTCAATTAACCCACGCGTTGACTTTGCATTCTTCTCCCAGGCTTCTGTCTTGCATGTTTTGGGGTTTTTTTTGTCTGCTGCAGATAGTTTCACAGAAATCTGTACTGAACAGGGTCGAGCCCTGCGTCCTTTGCCAAGCAGCTTTTGCCCAGTGAAGCTTGCCTTTGGGAGCTGTGGGCTGTGGGGAGTGAAACCCTGCACAAACCATTCTGTTTCCACTGGTTTGTGTGCACAGAGCTGTAATACAGGCTTGTATTTGCCCTGAAAGCTTGTCTGGCACCTTTTGATTGATTGTGCAATCATTAATTTCCTCCTTTTCTTTTCCCAATCCACACGTACCAGCACTGATAAGAGACTGCACAAAGCCTTTTAGCCTATGTGGTTTCTGTAATGGAGTGTTTACTCCTAGGCTCCTATATTTCATAGAATCAAACAGGATCTCATGTTGGAAGGGATCCATAAGGATCATTGAGTCCAACTCCCTGGTTCTTGCAGGACTACCTAAAATTAAATCATATCAGTAAGAGCATCGACCAGATGCTTTCCTGTGAACTGTAAAGGAGTTCCCAAGAACTAGTATATCATAAGCCATTCTTGGACTGCCACACCTAGGTTGTCCAAGAATGGCTTGCAATGTGTTACTTAGATCCCTCAGTTCTAGTTTTTAAGCCAGTCTTGATCAGAGAGCATCAAATAGATACCATTGTTTTTCCCTGTGGAGAGCAAGGAGGAACTGACTGAGGAAGAAGATAGTGAAACCAACAATGTAAGCACTTCCCCCTCTTTTCCTAGTGCCAGAGGGTGTTTCGGTAACAGTATCCCCTTCTCTAACCCTCCAAGTTTTTGAAAAATAATCAGTTTGGAACCTTGGCAAATTTAAAAAGTGAAAATATTTATTGAAAAGATACTTCTCAGTTTTTTGTTTGCTTTCGATCAGAAAATTATTTTCTGCTCTTTTTTGCTGGAAGGCAAGGTAGACCACACTGTACATAGTCCAGGCACTTCTACAGGAAGGCAGGTTTCCTGTCCTCTCAATAAATGCACTGTGATTCCTGCCCACTTTCACCTGTTTCTCATCTGTTTCTAGCTGCACAGGTGTCTTCAATTATGAACGCTGTCATAGATAGCTACTGTGTTTAAAGCTAGAGGCAGCTGAAAGGAAGCAGGCCCATTCTATTGTCATCCTGATGTATGTGAGAAAGAGTAAGCAGGAAGATCTAAGCTGCTTCTGTCTGCAGATTTTATGACATCTGCTAAGGCAGAGGAAAAGAGAAGCAAGTGCTAGCAGAGCTGTTACAGTGGGGGTATGCAGCAGCAAGTGTCTGCCAAGCAGTGCTTCTGAGGTCCCCAAAAGAGTCTTAGCTTTAGCCCAAGGATGGCCAGACAATCTAAGCTGCATACATTTATGGGACAAACATGGCTTTTCAACTTTTGGCTGCTCTGGGATTGGGAAAAAGAAGGTAACATTGAATTCGAGGATCCTGGGTTAGAAGGAAAAAGAAAGGATTTGATGAGGAGGACATTTTTCTAGGAACTGAAAAGGTGGAGTGGAAGGGAAGAACATGTTTGTTAGGAAGTGGATAAAATCTTGACCAGGCTAATTAAGGCCTATTGGTGCACTTGGCCCTGGCAGCTTTCTAGGAATATTATGGTAGTAGTGATGATAGCTGCTTAGGAGAAAGGAGCCGTATGAGACTGTTGCAGCAATGAAGGCAAAGAGGGAGTTGGGAAGAAGGAAAGCAATGTGTTTTGGAAGTGCTGTGGAAGGCAGGCAGTAGAGGAACAAGGGTATATCTGGCTGGAAGACATAACCTCATGCTGAGAGCTTACAATCTTCAGTTGCTCAACTTCTTGTTATAAAAAAGCATCAGTGAAATGCTAAATGAAACACCACCATGAAGTTTATGGCCATTCCACACTGGAAATCTTATTTGCCTGGCTTTGGTCTGAAAACGTTATCCCTCTTCTGTGCCAGGAGATGCTATAGAAATACACAGTGTCTAGTAGGATGGTAAAGGTCTGAAGTAAAGTTAATGCGTTTTGATTTTGTTTCATTGAAAGCATAACACATAAGTTAAAAAACAAAGCCGTGTTCAGCCAAGTTTCCTTATTTCCATACGTATTTTCCACAGTCACTCTCTGCACTAATTTTAGCCCTGTAAAACAATGGGAGGAAAAATGTACATGACGGAGTATTGTACAGGAGGCAGTAAGGAGGCTTTTGCAGCCTCCCAAGCTTCTGAGTCACACACGAGATGTCTAAATCTGTTGTTCTTTGGAATCCCCTTCCTTGTTTGAGTACAGCTTCCCTGTCATTGCCAGAGCCTGCAATTTTACTCTCTCCTACAAAAGTGTTATTGCCACCACTTAATAAGTCGCCATGGCTTAGTATTTCTATGTGATCTGCTTAACAACTGTTTTGATATGTTCTCCTAAAGCACCTCTTACTGCATCCCTTACTGCAATCACCTTTACTCAGAGAATCAAGTGGCTTCAGACTATCTCAAGTTATGGACTATTTTAACTTCCCTGTTATATTTGAAGAGGTATAACCCAGGCTCTTCAGGTCTTATTTATAGTAGTTATAGTAGTGCACTTCCTTCCTTGGGGAAAAGACATGTACACTGGCAAAAGAGTTGTTTCGCGGTTACTGCATTTACCAGTTCCTGGAATTCAATAGCTTTACTGACTTTTAGGCTGGTACGACTATTGCTTTAGACCTTGCGTCAGTGTCAGCAAAATACCTTGCTTCTCATGTGGGCAGAGCATACACAGACAGCTACAGTTATCCTGAAGAAACTTGTTTTGTTTATCTAGGGACACCTCTGGGGTGTCTGCCAGCACAGTTGTCAGAGACGTGTGTGATGTTTTTTCCCCACTCTCTTAACCAGCGTGTCTCTGCCAGTAAAACTTCCAAGTTTAGACTGGGTGTAGTGTAAACGCAGTTGTACCATTAAGGGTTGTTTCTGTATTAGAAGGGGACAATATTGTACCATTGTAAGTAGCCTTATCGTGATGCTTATATTAGGGGCTGTATCATCATAAGCACTTTGGTACAAGTGAGAATTAGGCCATTTGTCTATCACACACCCTGCAGCTGATGAAAGAGCCCAGTTACAATCAGCTCTGAACCTCTGAGGAAAAACTGCAGGATTTGCTGACTGAGACAAGTTTATGTATCACTGGAGAGATTCACAGTGTCATGCAGTTGCAGTGGTGGTTTTGAAAAAAGTATGGGAGCCAAATGCTAAAAAAATCCAACAGTTAACGACAGCAACCTGATGGGTCACTACATATTTCCTGGCTGGTGGCATCGGCCTTGTTTGCAGGGTTTGTTGGGCTGGCCAAGGTTTTTTGGTCTTGATACTTCATGCAGTTCTTAATGAGATATGATTCTGTGACCTTTTCAAAGGTTTTCTTAAGGCTACACCTAGATTTCATGCATTTTATTTTCAATAAGATTATACAAGACAAACAAAAGCTCTGTTGGCAAAACCTGGAGTGTAAGAACAGCATGACAGGATGAAGAGACACACAATGAGCTTACAATTTTAATAGCTTGCTTATGAAGCTATGGCCCTGTCATGCCCAGCTGTGTAATCATAATACCTGTTCATGTTATATTCCTTACCAGTGGTTTCCATTACAAAACACAGTTGAAGAAAACCTGTACATATCTTCCAAGGGCCAGAATTGTCCGAGATTTGTCCTTTATCTGTGAACCTCAAGCCTTTGAGCTTGGAGAGTTTTCTGGAAAGGACATGAATTTGTACTTAGGCTGGTTTCAGTAGGATGTGGAGAAGCTGAAGCAAGCAATATATCTGTGTGTGTCAGTGCTCACAAGAGAGGGTGTATAGGAAGAAGATGCAGCAGTAGGATCTGACTGCCTGCAGAGCAAGATTCCTAAGCCTCTTATAGTACCTAGTGTACAGAATCTAGAGGTGATGTTTCTGCTGCTACCTGAGACACCCCAGCCTTCCTAGTCTGTACACAAAATATTGCAATGCTTTTCTACCTTTTAGTAGTATCGTGAGGAATCATCTATTCCTTCTATAGAAATACTTGCAAGCTCCTGAGAAAATGTTAAAAAAGGATGACTCTTATCTCTCTCAAGCAGTAGTAAACTGTTTTGAATGGGCAATAGCAGGGTTTAAAGGCAAAGACTGCTGTCTATCTAAACCAACGAAACTCCTGCCATAGTCCAGGATGAAATGAGACACAGTCCTAACCTGAAACAGGAGAAAGCCTGAGAGAGAATTTGCCTATCTTGCTTGAGTCTGACAATGGGAGACCACTACAAGCTCTCACCTCAGCACCTCACCCTGGGCTGTGTGGTGGCCAGGCACATTCTTGCTTTGCTCACAGAACTAACATAAAGCAACCCTATCAGGACAACTAAAGCAAAGTGAGAAGCTGGAACAGATGCACTAGTGTTTCAGTTGGTCTGTTTGCTCGTTTTGGTTATTTTTATAAGAAAAATATTACAGTCTAGTTCTCCCTCTTAGATGGTCCAAAACCAAATAATGAAGCTCCCAGAATTTTTTCTCAAACAGAAACCATGTCCAGCACATACAACAGACTAGTCAAGCTGTCGCTAGTTGGCTCTTTTTGTGAATTGAAGAGCAAACTTCTGCCCTGTCTTACATAAGCTTGCTTCAGAGCTAGGGCAGAGACCCTTCAGCTCTCTCTAGGCTTTGGCAGTTGCATGCAGGAGCAGGACACCCTGTACCGTCCTTGGCACATGCTCATAGTCTATCACTAAGAAGAAGCAGTTAATAAAACACTGAAAGCAAGCTTTCAGGTTTCCCTTCTCCTCCTCCATGCACACATGGCTCTTTCTGGTAGGAACAGTGTTTTAGAGGTCATTGTTCCAGCCCTTTGAACCTCAATGTTCTGTACATCTTTCGCAACATTCTGTTCTTCATTACATACAGCTTCTAACCTGTTTCCATCAGCACATTTGGTGTAGTAATCTGCTCTCTGAGTCTCAGCAAATATGACCTATCCGAACTTTTAAGATGACTATATGTTTAATCTCAAGTTCTCCAGTCAGCTTTTCTACCCTAAACCCGTTTCTCGGGGGATGAAGTGCAAAAAGCAGCACTGAGTTTCTGTAAATGTCTGGAACTGGTCCGAGGAATTTGGTAAAATTTGGAGGATTGGAATATAAAGGGTACAGTGTGTTTTCTGTTTTTGATTTTTCTGCCTCTGCATTCATCTATAATTTGTGGAATCACAGTTAAGTCATGTTATACCACTGACATTTTTGTATGGTGTAATCATTCCTGATTGCTGTCTCTGCCCTTTGCTAGCTGGTTTCTGTCTGCAGTACAGCTCTCTTGAGACACTACAATTGAAAAAAAAAAAGGAAGAGAGTACCAGCAAGGCACTTTATTTTCATCTCTGAATGTTTGACTCAAACAGGTCTCCTTGTCATCTTTCTAGCTGATTTCTTCCAAAGCAAAAGAAACTTGCTCTCATCAGCAAGTCTTAAGAAGCTTTGGTTGCTGGAAGGGAAGCAGTCCACATTCTAGTAAGGCGTATGCTCCACCATGAAGGGAAATGAAGTCATGATTCACAAGAAATCTGCCCTGCTTCTGTATTGCACCATATGAACCGCTCTTGAACTGCTGGCAGGCCTTAGCACTGTGTGCCTTGCTGTTTCTGGTTATTCTCAGTGTCCCTGGGTGGACAGGTTTTGAAGGAGGCCTGTCCACCCATACAGACAGTGCTTTCTGCCAATTCTGTCCTATGCTGGCCTCAAACAGCACAACAAGGAAGCCGTTCTCTGAACAAACTATTGCTCATAGGGTGAATGAAAGACAGTGTTGTGGCCTGGCACTGGAAATGTCAATCAAGGTTTGCTGGCTGGGAAATGTTGGGAAGCTTCCTCCACTCTGGCCATATGCCCACGGTCTCCACGGCCTTGTACTCCCTGTCCAGATGCCTGCATCTTCAGGGTCAGGAAATCTGTAGACAATACCATCCTACAGCCAAAAGTGTTTGTGACTTTGGAGGCATTGCTTAGAATGTATGAGCAGTGTTGCAGTAGGCTTTTACAAAGGCATCTATCTCTGTGTCACTGGAATATTGTCTCACATAGCATTTAACTCCAGATGGGTTTTAACCATTAGTACAACACATCTGGCTCTGAGAGAACGAAACATAGTGTGTAATGTCTTTTCCATTCAGAATCTCCAAAATGGTGAGCTGTGTATGAGGTCTTTTCAAATACACTTTTAAACAAACACATTCTGGCCAGTCAACCTGGTGATACTAACTTCAGCCAAATACCTGCTAGATTCTTCCTGAGGATAACCATCTCACCAGTCTCAGCTGATTTAATCTGATAAATCATTAGCTGGTGGATTTGTGAGGCAGGACTGCGAGCAATGGTGAGAGAGGATTCGCTGACAGCTTACTGTTGGCATACAGGCACTGGCTATGCTTATGATTTTATGTAACTCATTAATACAGAATGAGGAAGCCAAAGGTGCTGGAGTTCACAATCACACAGGATTTCTTGGCAGCTTTCTGTGTGGGATTTGCACCATTTTAGTTCTTCCTATCCTCTTTCTAATGCTATGGACTATGGTCCATAAAACAAATGACAGAAGTGTATTTTAAAAGCATTTGTTTCCAAGCATATGTATCAATACCCACAGGGAAAGAAACAAGCAAAATGCAAGAAACTGAAGTAATAGACAAACATGCAAAGTTTAGGCTAATTTTCATGTGTTTATAAGTCAGAACCATTATGGCAGCTCTTGCTGATATGCCTTTTGGATAATTTGTTTAATGAAAAAAACTAAGATGTGTCCTCATGAGTTTATTTCAAGGTGGTTTTTTGTTTGGTTAGTTGTTTTTTCATGATGTTCTGTTTTGTTTGTTTGTTTGCTTACTTGTTTTTTATTATTATTCATTTAATATGAATGCTTTATATTCTTTACATTTAGCCTTTTGGACATTTTTAGCCACTTTGAGTTCTTCTTCTAAGTTACAATATCTTGCATCCCCATCTGTACAAGAAGGCAATATGAATAACGAGTCTTTCAAATAATGTGTTATTTAAATCAACTCCATGAAATTTGAATATACAGTCAATTTTTTTGTGTATGTTAGTGCCTATTACCACAAACAAACTCTAGGCTTATGAAAAAATTTTGCTGCCAATGCAAGCCCTTACATTTGAAAATCTGATCTTTAATATATCTGTGTATTAGTTCCCATTTGTAGAAACAATGGGATCTAATTGGCCTCTGCACATTTTTTTGAGTAATAGAATTCAAGTCTGTGTGGGACCATGTTAATTATTTAATCTGATATTTTACTGAAGACTGACTGATACATGGAGTTCTCCAAGACCAGAGGGAATTTATTTTCATTCATACAGTTAAAGAAGAAGGACAAATAGTCTTCCTTGCAGTTGAAATACAGCCTATTTTTCAGAAAACAAGTCAATGTAAAGACTTCAAGGGTGAAATTTGTCTTACATTATTTCAGCTTTAGTCTCTGGTGTTTGTGTAGGTTCTCTCTCCAGTCAACACAGAAACAGGCATTGCAGTCTTACGTGTAAGAATGATGGGCTCTATCACCTCCAAAAGATGTCTGTCTGTCCCCACTGACTATAGAGGGAACCTAGACAAGTAGTTGAGGACCAATTTTCACAAGCTATTATGGTAAATGTCATCCCAAGTGCTAGTGTGGACGTATGCCATCACCTCTAATAAATAACACATAACACATTTTATTTTTAATTTTTTTTTTAAGTATGGCTTCCCACCCCAAACACTTGCCTGGACCCTTGGTAGATTAAATTCCCAGTTAGGTAAAGGAGAACTCCCCTCCTTGTGGTATATACTAAAAGGCAATGACTCCATGGAGTTTCTAATCTCTTTCACAAACTTAGTAGATCAATTTATTTTTAACCTCCATTAATAAGCCAGATTTTCCAGACCATGAAGCATCTCTGCTGAAATGCAAAGAATTAGAAAAGAATCCTGCGAAAGACCCTTAGAGGTTGTTTAGTCACTCTCCTTTCCCAGGGAAAGATCACCTCCTTCCTCAAGACAAAAAGTTCACCATTCTTAATAGATATTTGCACAGTCTGTTCTCTCAAGCCTCCAAAGTTGGAGATTCCCCTTTGGATTCTGCAACCAAGCCAGGCTAGAGCTTCACTATTGTTTAGAAAAAGGATTTCATTAAGATTTAAGCTTCTTTGTTGTGGCTGCAATTTAAAGTACATTATTGCAGCTTTTGTAGTCTTCCACTCTCTGGGTGTGGAAGAGTAGTGGTTTTCTCAACAGCACATGCAGGAAAATACTTCACTTTTCCCCCCTCCCCTTGTTTCAGAGAAGTGCAAAGAAGCATGACTATCTGATTTTTTTTTAACCTCTATGTAGAGTACGTGTGTTACCTGATGATCTGTCCTTGTCTATGCACCACTAACATAACTCCTTTTTAATTTTATGCTGATACGATACTGAGGTAAATACATAGTAAAACCGTTCACCTAACTTTGGGAAACTAAGCATAGACAAAGCATGACTAACAGTTCTTAATAAGAAAAGGCATGCTCAAAATGTAATCACCAGGGTAACTAAGTATAGAAATAAAAGGCACGGCTGTGGCAAGAGCATTCTGCTCAAGTTTAATGTCTCCAGATTAGAAGTGTCAGACAGTAGTAGCTGACAGGCTATTGTTCTTTCCAGATACAGAATCTGCTGAGACAGGAAAGTGAGGAGATGGGTAGCTAAGTTTTAGGTTGCATGCAAAGCACTGCCAGAACAAACAAGCTTTCTGGATCATTTCCTAACACAGAATCAGGAGTATCACTTTACTTCAGGGATGTATTAACAACAGAAGGCTGCTGAACTAATGATCTCCATGTCATACAAAATGCCACAAGCTTCCAGAGTTGAAATAATCTAGTGAAAATGATGGTCCTGTTCAGCAGAAAAAAAATCATGACTACAGCCAACCAAGGTGCACTTATGCTATTTGGCTTATCTTTCTGCAGCTGTGTGTGGTGTTTTATGGGGATTTAGGTCAGTATCCTTTCCACTGTGCCTCTTCTGAGTGGTTTAGCAGCAAGTTCATACAGAAGAATATAGTAGCTCTTCAAGTCCACTGTTTATCTTGTGACAAAAACATTAGGAATAGAATAGAGTAGAATAGAATAGAATTAGAATAGAATAGAATAGGAAAGGAAAGGAAAGGAAAGGAAAGGAAAGGAAAGGAAAGGAAAGGAAAGGAAAGGAAAGGAAAGGAAAGGAAAGGAAAGGAAAGGAAAGGAAAGGAAAGACAAGACAACACAACACAACACAACACAACACAACACAACACAACACAACACAACACAACTCATTATTTAGGTTGGAGAAGACCTTTAAGGTCATCAAGCCCAACCATTAATCTAACACTGCCAAGTCCACTGCTAAACCATGTCCCTAAGCACCACATCTACACATTTTTTAAATGTTTCCAGGGTTTAACCACTTCCCTGGGCAGTCTGTTCCAGTGCCTGACAACCCTTTTGATAAAGATGTTTCTCCTAATACAAAATCCAAACCTCTCCTGGCACAACTTGTGTCCACTTCCTCTTGTTCTATTGCTTGTTACTTGGGAGAAGAGACTGACACCCTCCATGCTACAACGTCCTTTTGGGTACTTGTAGAGAGCGATAAGGTTTCCCCTCAGCCTCCTGTTTTGTTTTGTTTTTACACTTTGACTATAGTAAATCTACAAGTAATTCAAGTTCCTTTAACCTTCAGGCTGCATGCATACCAGCATGGCGCAGAGTCTTCTAGACCAATGCCAGACACACAGTGTGTGTATCATAGAAAGACATGACCTAAAGAGAGATGGTGCTTAGTGTAACTGGAAGCATCTTGGAGTGTGCCTGTGTAAGTATGGGATCATTGTAACAATTCCGAAGTAGGACTCTACATTCTTGATTCTCAGTTTAAATCTGAATGGGAACCTGAAATAAGAGTGCTGACTGTAACTGCGACTGTGAAGTTTCAGGTGTTTAATTATTTGGACACTCAAACTAGACATGCTAAAGAGAACACAGGATCAAGGCTTACAAAGCTATACACACACAAAACCTGGTCTCAAATTCTGTGGACTTTAGAGAAAGATAAAATAGTCTTTCATTGCATTTCTTTCCTTTAGAGCATTCACTTCTCTGTTTGTCTGTGCTGCAGTGTTACTTGTGGTGCCACAGAGAGTCTGTTTCATTATCAGGGTCATGGTTGAATACCTTCATAAACCCGTTCTTTAGAACATGTGGCAAAACCAGAGCATGCAATATCTGTGACCACTTGTAACATCTCTATTTCTGAAACAGTTTTTGGCTGGATCCTCCATCCAAATATTCACTGGGTGAAAAGCCTTCTTGTATGATGCATGGCTGGTTGACCATGAACAGTAATACATCAGACAAACTCAGTGCACTGAAAAAAGCAGTGTAGTCTAAGAACAGCATTATGAGGGCATGAAGGAAAATATGTTTTGCTACTGAAAATGAATTGTCCTCCAATAATGTCAGTATGAGTGTGAATGAAAGCACGGTTACCACTGTTTCTTCTCCAAAGTGTTCTATTCAGATTACAGGAAAGTTCAAAATATCTATGCTACATTTCCAAGACCCTCTGAAAGGATGTAATTTCAATCTCTTTTCTGCATCTCTGCAGTCTCTGTACTCTACAGAGTTTATTGTGTAATATTTTAATGCTTGGTAATGCATTAAAATCCTCCAATACAGAATACCTCTGTATTCTTATTAGCTCATATGGAGCTATAACCAGTGCATCCTAACTCTTGGGCTGAGTACTCTTCTAAGAGATATGAAAATGGAAAATCTGTTTCCCAAAATGGCTTTACATAGACTTAATGTATCAGCTCAATGGAACTAGCTAAGGTCTCTAGCAGTATGTCGTGTTGTGCAAACCTGACATCCCAAGTTTTCCATATTACTAATGGATGTAAGTGTCATATAAATATTTCAGTGTGAAGGTGTCTCCATGTAGTTACATTAATGTATGTGTTTACCAAAGACCATCACAAGGAGGACTTGCTGGCTGAGACGTATGTTCTTTGCTAACAAATCTGATGGAAAGAGTTTTTCATGAATGAGTGCTTCCTGAAGAGAAGAATATAGATTTTCATGAAGTGTTGATTGTGAATGGATGATCCTCATTCAGTCGTCATGACTGAATTAAAATTGTATTCATTTCTCCCTAAAAATGTAACTTTAGAGACAATTTGGCCTCTGTTCATGTTAAAAATTATATCTGTTAATGGTAAAAGACTTCCAAAACCTCCTGGAAAGAAGGAAGGAAGGAAAGTTAAATAGTCGAACCAGAGGCCTGAGCAAAACAAAAACCAGCTTAGCATTGTTTTAAGGAATGAATGAAATATAAAAGACCTTCTTAAGTTTTATTAGATCTCAGACAAACTCCTGGACTGCAGACAGTTTGTAGTGGTTTGTTTTTCAAAAATAAAAAAGGTTCAATTACAGTCTGTGCCATTCCTCTACAGTCTATAATTCAAGTTTCATTGTGTTAAAATTAGGCTATGAAAGGATCTAAAAAAATGTGTCCAGTTTTAATACAAATACATCCTTTACTCATTTTTGGCATTATTAAGGAAGTAACTGGTACATAAATACTTAAATATATTGAGAAGTTGGGGCTTGACTGTAAATTTTGCACAGATGAATAGTGTTAGGTTTTTTTCCCCAAATATATAACTCTGTATGTGCCTGTATATAAGTAAGACAGCTCCATTTTTACAGTCAGACTCCTACAGCTGTAGTCTTTCCTACATGTGTGATACCAAGAACTGTGCTGGCAGGATGGCACAAGTTGCTCAGATGAGATGGGGGAGATTAAACTGATGGTTGTCTACTGGCAAGTGGTTGAGCAAACTACTGTCTGTACTTGAAAAAGAAATTATGGTAGAGAAACATGACAACATAGCTAATCTCTTTGAACAGGGAAAGCAAAAGCTTGCCTGCTCCCTGAATAGTGCCTGACTATTCTGGGAATAGTCTGGTTTGACTCTGAAAGCTATGGCTTCAGGAAGCATAAAGTGAGCACAAAATAAAGAAATAAAAATACACACATTCCCACACATTCAAGCAGAACAGAGAAAAATAGAAAGGGATAAATACTGAGTTCCGTTTATTTACTTGGTTGTGAATGAAAGTCAGTGTCACAGTGAATCACAACATGGGCCTTGAATTGTTTTTCAAATAGGTGAGGCAGTCTTTGCTTAGAACTAGAAGAGAAGTAGTGGTTTGAGACAACATGCCTCAAGGAATGTGCCAGACTTCCACAGTGCTTGTGCCTCATTTATGTCTTACTTAAGCCTGAAGCCTTAATTAAGTCCCTATTATTATGGCATTACTGGAGACTTCTAAATTTAAGTATTTGGGTCTAGTAATTATCCAAAGTCATTTAGGTCAGTAGCAGTTTCATGAACTTCAGCAAAACTGAGATCACGTCCTTCAAGAGAGTATTTAGTTGCTATGTACATATACACAAAAAATACACAATGTATAAATGATGCACGTATTTCTACAGAATAAAGCTATATATTACATATAGCTTTTCCATGTCTACTAAACCTTAGTAAAGAAAGTTAAGTATACCACATCTCTTTTCTTTTTTTTAAATTTTTTTTCCTTAAGACAACCTGTTTCAGAAATGAGCAATCCTGTTTTTGCAAGTTAACTATTACACAGTGAGTTATTAACTTTAAACACCCTTAATTCCTGAAAACTATGTGGTAGAGACATTTTAGGTTGGGGCAACTCCTCTTACATAAGAGAGTTTTTCTGCCAAGTTATTACCTCAGATGCTCTTTATGGTGTAGGTGAATGTTTATACACAGATTTCTCCCCCTTGTACAACAAAGGGCTACTGGAGAGCTCAGATGCCAAGCATATGGCAAAAGCAGGAAGAAGGCAGTCTTGTGCTTGATAAAATTGAAGAAAAACATCTCCAAAAAGAGCAGAGAAAGGAAGCCAAATGCTGAATGGTGATCCTGTCTCCTGTGGAGTCCTCCTCACTCCTGCTGCTTCCAGCAAAGCAGAGATCTCTTGACACCTTGCAGAAGCTCTGAAACACCTGGCTGGCTCTCAAGGGTAAGTCTAAACTTGTCTATGAGTTCACTAGAAAAGCACTAGTATGTTTTTCTTTTTCCACCTGATTTTTCTTTCAGTTTGCCTAGAGAGGCTCTGGTCAGTGCAGTTTCAGCTTCTCAGAAATTCCACCAAACAAACACTGATACGCTTGGCTTGCAACTTGAAGTGCCAAGTTAAGCAGCTATCCTGAAGGTCTTGGGCTCCCTTGGGTGCCTGAGGTTTCTGTGTCCTTGAAAAAAGAATAGAGAAGACTACATAAATACACACTCCTTTATTTTTCTGTTTTCACTGGTTTGCTGATCTGTGGACAGCATGTACCAGCTTACAAGTTCTGCCCTGTACTATTGTTATCCTAAATTGGTACTTTTTGGTCAGACAATTAGATCAGGCAATTAGAGGGCTTTGTTGTTAGGCTCCCTTTTAATGTATATTTAGGTTATGGGCAGGCTAAAAAAATTACTGTGGGTGTCTGGCTAGATCCATACTATACGGCTCAGACCTACTCAGTCAAATTCACTTTTTTCCCCCCAGCCAATAAAAATATTAGGGTGACTAAGAGAGAAGAAAGTGAGGGGTTTCTCACTAAGCTGTAGTCAGACTATTAAGGAGTGGTATCTATGAATGAACTGAGGGAAGGCTGGAGAAGTCTTACAGATGAACTGCTTTGGCCTTAAAAAAGAGGTGTGAGCACAAAAAGCTTTCAGACACTGGCTTGCTTCACACTCCCGCTGGATTGAGAATGCCTGTAATTGATTTCAAAGGGAGAGACCATGCCAGCATTTGCACAGAAATGCTATTTTTTGTATACTTCAATATGTGGGACCAAAGTTCTGGCCCTTCTGTAGCTTATGTAATGGAGTAATCTCCAAGGAAAGGGAAAATTGGCTGCTATATAGATGTAGAAACACTCATTAATCACTGGATCAGCACTCTAAACATTTCCTGTTTATATCCAGAATGACACTTCTTTAAATTACGTTGCCAGCTCCAATTTGGCATTGATGTCTTATTTTGTAAAAACAAGCTGTTATCAAATTTAACAGAAAGAGAACTGTTTCCATGAAGAAAAGGATTCTGAATGGCCTTTGGTTCAGATCTTGTTTTAGAAAAAAAACTTTCTTCAAAAGTTGTGATCCAGTCACCTCATACTGAAAAACTGAAGGGAATCCAGTTGAAAAACATAAGTTTGAAGTTGTCTTGTCTCACTTCATGAGAAAAACAAAAACAAATTATTATGGACATTTCCAATTGACTGGCTCAGCTAATGGTAAACGAGCCTCTGATGGATGTGTATCTAAAGAGAAACTGCATTTGTACTGCTCACACACCCAGAAACATCCATTCTGATTCTTATTGTTTGTTACTCATGATCTTTCAGAATTGCCATGATCAACAGTTCTCTCTCTCTTTATAAGACACAGATTTTAGCATATTTGAGACCACTGCAGAAGCACGTAGACAGACTTTGCAGGGAGAGAGAAGGACAGAAAGAATTGGCGAAAAAAAAATGCAGCTGAAAGCCACACTTTTTAATATGCCATTTCTGTCACTTGTCTTCAGCGTGGCAAGGCTAGGCTTCTCAAGCTAAACGTATACTAGGAAATTCCCATACTAGGAAACAAAAAGCATTCTTTCGCACTGAATTTAACTGTGTCTATGCTGTTAAGCTATTTTGCCCTCCGAAACAGGTTGGATGTATCCAGACTGCCAGTTGGGACTAATTCCTGGAAGCATGCCTGGGCATTGTTTGAGAGAGCCCTACTTCGCCTTGGCCAAAGCCATACCCCAACATTCAACTGTTTTGACAGTTGAACACTGAAGGCAGTTGATTTTCAATGTGCACACAAGTTTCCTGGCACTATGTAGTTTACTAGTATAAACACAGTCTAATTGTCCCCTGGACTGTAGTAACTATGGACACTATATCAAAAGAAAAAGTGCAACGAAAGTTCAAATTATAAAATATCCTGGGTTCAACGATCTCTGTTAATAAGAAAGTTTAATCTCAACACTCTGATATATCTCCTCTTCCTCCTACACATACCTAGCCAGAGAAGGACCCGTGTGGTAGGATGCTGGCAGACGTAGCAGCAAGCTCTCTATTCTCTAGGACGTAGGATGCTGGCAGACGTAGCAGCAAGCTCTCTATTCTCTAGGACATATGTGGCTTATAAAGGAAGAGGAAAAGGACTTTTTCAGGGAAGATAGTGAAGTAATGCATCCCGATTCCATTTTTTTTCCCCTGCCTGTGTATCTGAGCCACCACATCAATGCATGAGAACATCATTCCCCAATGTCAAATTCCCATATCTCTCATCCCTTGGAAAACAGGTGGTGAGTAATTGACCTAAGACATGGTTGGTTAAAATATAGTAAATACCAGAACACTATGTCTGTTCCTGTTTCTTATCTGCTCTGCTGTTTCAGCACATGAAAGAAACAGACTTTAATGGCAGATAAACTGCTAATGGAAGTGTGAGTCTCTTGTCATATTTTGTGTGAAGCAATTGTGATTCTCAGAGTTTGGTTTGCAAGGTAAAATCTCTTTAGCAGTCTCAGCAGAAAAGTATTCTTGGTGCTTCAGTGTCTTGGCATTTCTAAATCAAGTCAGAAACATTTCAAGAAGGAAGGCTGAAGTTTAATTCAAGCAAATTCAGTTCAGTCTAAGAGGAACTGTTTAAAATTCAGTGGGTTGCATCAAAAGAGACTACAGAATAACTTCATCTCGTAATTATCTGTTAAGTGTTTTTAAGCTCAGGTCCCAAGATATGGCCAGCACAGGAACTGTAAAACTTTGGCTTTCTGTTCAAGCTGTCCTGACATACATTACTCACAACAAAGCATTCAGCCTTTGCCTCTACAACACTGCCTTGTTCCATGGCAGGGCCAGGAATGTAGGAACGTGGCTCCCAGCCAAGCTGGTGGGGAGAGAATTCCCTTGACCTGGAGGATTCCAGCTCTCTCCATGCCTGCATCTTTTGTTCAGCACTTTGTGCTGTTTGTATTGTGTCCTTCTCCATGTTGCCCACAGCTGCTGTTCTCCCTCTTGCATCTGCCATTCTGGGTGGCCTTGCTGGGTTTGTACATTGCAGGCTAGCCAGGATGTGGCTACTGAAAGGGCAAATGCAGGAAAGGCCAGAGCTTGGCTATATGTGCATAATATCAAGTCAGACAATGTTCACAGGCTGAGAATACCACAGTGTTTGAGCTAAGGGAAGCTTTTTGTTTGCTTTTCCTTGCACTAGTGACTGGGTTATTTCAGCCTAATAGAAGGCTCTTTCTTTTATGCTCTGTGAATCTGACCCATCACAAATCAATTACAGAAAGCTTATAGGTTCTTCCCTCCTGCTCCTCCCAGGAAGGGCAGCTGAGAATAATTCCTGATGAATAAACTCAGTAGCTTCTGGAGGACTGTATTCAGTGAGCTCTAAGTTTTCCCTTCTGCTTCAAACTCTCTTGTTAAAGGAGAGAGATGAATTTTGGGTTACGTAGTAGGAGGAGAACAGGTTTTTTACGCTTTGTCTTCACCAGCAGGCAATTCCTGGCTGCCCCTCTGATATGCTCTGTAACTTTGAGAAGCATCATCAGCCAAGGTCCTTTCAGGAGGTAAAGCCGGTCTCTTCCTTGATACAGAGATGGAGTTTTACTTCACTGTTCTCCCTGGAGCCTGAATGTACCAATTTCTGGGAAGTTTAGGGTTAAAGAAGTGAGTGTTTTGTTGTAAAGACAGGAACTGTTGTGAATTTATGTTAAAGTTGACTTAGGCCCACTTCTCATTCTAAACTCAGTGGTAGTTTACAAAGGAATGAAACTAATCAGCAAGGATTTAAATTACATCTTTTCCCAAAGCCTGTTTATATTCTTTGCTTTAATCATACTTTCATTGGGCCAGCAAGTAATAACATTGTAATAACATTGTGCCAGATAAGCCACTTCAAAAACAGGAAGAAACAGAAATTACAAACAGTGAACTGGCAGAAAAGACTACCACTAGAGATTGCCCAAATTGGTGCCACAGTGTCTGCAGACATTGCAGGGACATAATAGGAGACAATTCAAAGGGGATAGAAAAGGTTTGGGAGGCAGGATGTTTGAGGAGGGGATGGAGGATCACAGCCTCTGAGATTTTTATTTGATGTGTCTTATTTAAGGCCATGTTTCAAAAAGTATTTAAGTATCTGAAGAGTCAGTTTGGTATCTGTGGGATTTCAGGTGGGAGCATGGGATGTAGATGTTTTTGAGATCTTGTTAGTCACCATGCTGCTGCTTTAAATACGGTAAGAGTCTGGCATTTTTGGAATGGTTTCTCAAAAGCACTTGGCTATACTGACGGATGAAACAATAAAATCTGAGGGATACCCAATATTGTGTAAACACTGAGTAGGGTCCATTCCCCTTCACACTGGTAGGGGTATGGAGGTCCTGTCCTCTGCCTCCGTGTTCCCACAGCCTGTTATTTAAAATCCCTAGGCCTAAAGGTAAGTTTTGACCTACAGGAGATTGCTCCAACAAGTGATGGTTCGTTGCCAGCTTTCTAATTTCCTTTCCACCGTGCAAGGGTGTTGTGATGCATATTTGAGTTTGCAAATTGCTCTGGCAGGAAAGCACTCTGTCAAGCAATATGTTGTGTGCTGCAGAGTTTGGTTTTAGTCCAAAGAGACAGAAAAGCAGCCAGAAGGAGGCCGGAATTTTATTTAATCCTCTGTATTTCTGAATCTGTGTAGAATGCAGCTAGACAGGCCCAGAAATCTCCATATGGTGGACAACATGTGAATATGCTTAGTTCCTGGTTTTGAAACAGTATTGGAATTTTTTGCTTGTCATTGACTCTTGCAGGTCTAACACATTTAGTGTCTGCAAGTTGAGAGAGGGGCAACAGTGAAGTTCAGGCTGAGCAAGGCAGATTGAAGGTATGCCTCTAGGTATAAAGGGTTCCTAAGTCCTAGCACCTTCACCTCTTTAGATATATGTCACTGCAACAAGTGGATTAATTCACAAGGCATAGGAAAGGATACTTAGTTCACTGTAGTGTGTACAGCAGAGGAGATATGAATGTTTGTGCAAGGAGAATACACAGCAAACACAGTGGCCACGGAGAACAACCTCTGACTCATTATATGGTTATTAGCTAACTTCTTTAACTTAAAATTTTCTCTTAGTTAAAAGGAGAACATTGGAATTTTGGAGTTTGTACATTCTTTCATCATTTAATGGGGCTTAGAAGGAGGTGTGCTTAAACTGCCTATGGAGCATGGACATGAAAGAACTGGCTGCTTTTTGTGCTAATTCAAACACTTGGAGCTGCCTTGATTTTGCGCTTAGCCAGTCCCAACTATTACATGCAAGGAGAGGCCAGGTGCTAGCAGTTGAATTTTCTGCTACTTGCTAGCTGGCAGGATGCTGGAGGACTTGGGCAAGAGAAAGCCAGATTTGTTGCCTTTCTTCTCAGCTTTGAAGAGCCCACATGATTTCCAGCACATATCATGTTTACTTTATAAAAGACAAACCTTCTTTGGCAGGAAGATCAGAGGGGAATAGGCATATACATAGGGACTAACACATACAGACATGCATATTATCTTGGAATTAAACTCAGTGTGTGTGTGTAGATATGTACATATGCCCATCATTGTGTATATACATACACATAAAAGCAACAGTGTGAATATGTCTCCACAAGGAAAAGCAGGAAGGAATTAATAGCTGTCTACAATACAGGCATCCACAGCTGAGCTAGTCACTCAACACTTCCTTAGAGCCAATGGTAAGAAACAGGCACTTAGCAGAGCATAATTCATCTTATCATCCAAAATTAATCACATTTTTTAAAGGTTGTTTCTCTCCATTTTCTGTGAAGGAGCACAGGGCAACATTTTGGCAGCAGAGATCCATGTTGCAGAGTCATAACATGAAGTGAGATTAATTCCATCTTTCCTGTCTGAGCTCTCCAGAGTATTCCACATACAGTTTACCATATTATGTGTTGCTTACAATGCTTTTTGTGAGACCTGAGTGCTCACTTGCCAAAAGCCAATGAGTAAACCTGATCTGAATCCAGCTGGGAATTGTAACAGGTTTCTCCACACAACAATCCCAGTATTTATCACAGTGGGTAGTGCTTTTTCAAATGCAGTCTTCAGTCTAAGAGATCTTCAGTTTTTGGAGGGGTTTTCTCAAATTACATTTGTTTATTGATCTACATTATAATGTGATTGCAGAGACAGTAGGGTTAGTGCAATAAAGAGAGCTCTGTGCCATGACATGGGGCAAGGGACAGGAATCTGTTAAGCAAATATTTCTGCTAAAATTTTTGTTAGGAAAGAACATGTGAAGGACTGGTTTGGCATACAGCTGTTACAAGCTGAATGAATTTACTTCATCAGTAAAATAAGCAGAGTAGATACCCATCTGCTGCATACACAACTGGCTAGAACGTTAGAGGGCATCCCCCACAAGGAGCTAAACAATCTATGTAAGGTAAATGTTCTACATTTCAGTAGCATCTACACTGACCACAGTTTTGCATAACATAAGATGCATCTCTGAGATTCTTAGGACAGCTTGGGTTGAAATAATGCAGAGAAAATGTCAGATGACATGAGCCTGGTTACACAGCTTCTGCTTATTTATACACAGAGATAGGGACACAGGTGAAACAGAGGGATTTCCTGAGGATACCCAGATTCACACTATCTAGCTTTAGATGCTGAGATGCCCAAGTCACAAGTTTAGCTGTCTTAACTCACTGTGAAGTTAGTGGAGAGAAGGGGGAACCCCCAGAGAACAATTCAAATTTGGATTTAAACTGCTCTCGATAGATCCCTCTCTACACCGACTATAGAAGGTTTCTAGAATAAGTGAGCACCAAATGTAGATGCTCTGGTTAAATGGACGAATGTAGATGCTATTTCTGTCAGCGTCTTAGTAGCCACGGCATTTGTAGGATCCACAGCAAGTCCAGATTCAGCTCTGCATTTGGTAATTCAAGGGAACAGCATATTTTTCCCTAGTTACTCAAGCACTGATATATCAGTCAGCAGCATGTTGCTGTGTTTGCTGATAATCTCAAGACCTCTTTCCTGAGAGTGCTGACAGAGGGGTACGTGGTGTAGATTTTCAGGCTGTACTAGCTAGAGAGAACAGTACTTACAAGCAGTATTTTAACTCCACTTGCATTAGGTACTTACACAGAGGATGTTTACTGGCTGTCTTGGATGGAGTTGTTATGGCAAGTGCTTGCTAGGAGGCAGGAATGGATTCATCCTAAACAGAAATAACATGACATGCAAGTACTCTGTCCTCTGAAAAAAAGCCCATGATATCCAGCTAACCAGATCAAAACCGGTGGAGGTGCTACAGAAAACTGGAAAGTGTAGCACTGGGAATGTGTAGATCAAACTTGCAGGATCCTGCTTTTGTGCCTCTAGTTTTGATGATGCAATGCAAAAAATAAAGATAATGCTGCCCTGGATAATGTTGCAAAGAACAAATGGAGATTCTGTCACATCTACCAGACTGACTTGTGAAACATGGTATATTGGCGGGACTTAATGTGTTGGCCTAGGAACATGTTTTTCCCTTTTGATAAATCCTATAACCAGTTTCAGCCAAAAGGCTAAGGTATCCTACTTGGAAACACTCACTATGTATTCTCTGTTATTCTTAGAGATTTTGTAAGGAACATTTAGAATGAGGAAGTATGTGAAATTTCTGCAAAACAGACTTTTCATAGCATAAATATTCTCAGAGGTAATTTTGTGAGGGTTTTTTTCAGTGGGGTTGTTTGGGTGGTGGTGTTGGTTTGTTTATTTCTTAAAGGGGATCTAAAGCGCTGGCCACTCCATCAGGGATTGGAAGGCACTTTCGCCCTCTTTTCCACCATTCAGTTGAATTAAGAGGGACTTCTAGAAACTCTTTCTCATCCAGCATGTTTGCGATGGGAAATAGTATTTCACTGACCACGTAGGGTAATCTTTGCTATTGTTGAAAATAAAAAGAAGCCTTGTCCAATAGGTAGTAGAACCTACATGGAGCTACTGGAGAGAGTTCAGAGAAGGGCCATGAAGGTGATTAAGGGATTTGAGCATCTCTTCTATGAGGAAAGGCTGAGAGAGTTGGGGCTGTTCAGCCTGGAGAAGAGAAGGCTCAGGGACTGATCTCATTGATGTCTATAAAATTCTGAAGGGAGGCTGTAAAGAAGATGGAGCCAGGCTCTTTCCAGAGTTGCCCAGTGACAGGACCAGAGGCAATGCACACAAACTGAAACACAGGAGTTTCCATCTGAATGTGAGGAAACAATGAAGTGTTTTACTGTGCTGGTGACTGAGCACAGGAACAGGTTCCCAAGAGAGGTGGTGAAGTCTCCAACCTTGGAGACTTTAATAGCCATCTGGACATGGTTCTGGGCATCTGGTGACCTGCTTGAGCAGAAGGTTGGACCAGGTAGCTGCCAGAGGTCCTTTCCAAGCTCAACCATTCTGAGATTCTGTGTATGTGGGCCTGGAGAGCATCTATGGATTTGTCATTGTCAAAGCTCAAGGGAAGGAAGCTGCCCTTGCACATGTGAGAGGCTGACAGCTGGGGCATGGTAACCCTGGCTGTACATACAGACTGGGGGACAAGATGCTGGAAAGCAGCTCTGTGGAGAGGGATCTGGGGGTTCTGGTTGACAGCAAGTTGAACATGAGCCAACAGTGTGTCCTGGCAGCCAAGAGGGGCAACCGTGTCCTGGGTGCATCCAGCACAGCATGGCCAGGCGGGCAGGGAGGGGATTGTCCCGCTCTGCTCTGCACTGGTGCGGCCTCACCTGGAGCACTGGGTGCAGGTCTGGGTGCCACAGGATAAAAAGATATAAAGCTACTGGAGAGTGTCCAGAAGAGGGCCGTGCTGTTGGTGAAGTGTTTGTAGAGGAAGCCATATGAGGAGCGGCTAAAGTCATTTGGTTTGTTCAGCCTGGAGAAGAGGAGACTGAAGGGAGACCTCATGGTGGCTGCAGCTTCCTCATGAGAGGAGGAGGAGGGGCAGGAGCCGAACTCTTCTCTTTAGTGACCAGTGACAGAACCCGAGGGAATGGCAGGAAGATGTGCCAGGGGAGGTTTAGGTTGGACATCAGGAGAAGGTTCTTCCCCCAGAGGGTGGTGGAGCACGGGAACAGGCTCCCCAGGGAGGTGTCACGGCCCCAAGCCTGACAGTGTTCAAGAAGAGACTGGACAAGGCCCTCAGACACATGGTGTGAACTGTGGGGTTGTCCTGTGCAGGAACAGGAGTTGGACTCCATGATCCTTGTGTGTCCCTTCCAATTCAGGACATTCTACGATTCTGTGATTCTATTATTCTGTGTTAGTGGGGAAGAGATAACTTCCAGCTTATACTTGGATGCCACTGTCCTTGCAAATTCTTGTTATAACACACGGTAGCACCAGCTCTTGCAGGAGATGGGATCTGTGGACCAAGTCGAGCCTCATACCTCCTAGACAAGAGGAATAGCTGAGAAAAATTGTTTCACTGTTACCAATGTTTGGTTATTTGTTTGCACAACCATGAGCCAGCTTGCTTTGGCTTCTTTCCAACTCTGGGACCCGGCTGCCAGCAACCTGGTTTGGGTTCCACGGATCATTTGTTTACTTTTTATTTTAATGTTGTAGACCCAGAAGGTTAAGAAAGCAAAGGAGAAAACAAATTTAATAGCAATGATGAATAACAGTTAAGTAGAATAACAATTTCTTTCATATGTGCGATGTTATAACAAAGTGTGTTGGGTAAACACCTGTCCTATATCCTCCTAGTACACTACACTTGAAAGAAATCCTGTGCAAGTGGGTTGCTCCTCTTTCTCAAAAGAAGCAGGCTGTGATCCAGGGCATGTACCACTAAGGAGTCCTGCTGGCTTCTGCAAAGTACCCTAGATCCTTTCCATAGCCTTTCCCTTGCAAATTCATCAGATAAATAAGCCATAATTCTGCCTATTTGATGGGAAAAAGTTTTCAAAAAACTTTCAAATATGTTGAGATTCTATTTGTTTAGATTCAACAGGAGAAAAGAGGTCATGTGAAAATGACCTAGGGCTAAATCATTTTTGGGGCCCTTGTATGAGAGAGCAGCAGTCTTCTGACTGAGCAGAAGCAGAATAAATGTGAGAGTGTTCAAAAAGGCTTTTAGATGACGTTCTTAGGGACATGGTTTAGTGCTAGAGTTAGGTTATGTTTGGACTCAATGATGCTGAGGGTCTCTTCCAACTGAAATGATTCTATGATCTACATCCCTTGCAACAACAGGATCTTTTCTGCATGATACACATGCCACATCCCAAGTTGTATCCAAAGACTTACACAAACAGTTGTGGTAGGGCTCCCTAATACAGAAAGTCTGTTTGAAGACTAAGCAGAAAATGAAAATGTTATGTGGTCCAGAGTCCTCTGTTTTCAAACTTGATATTTTTTATATACACAACATGGCAAATATGGTCTCTCTGTATGAACTGAGAACTGTAAATTTACCAGGGTTTGTGTAGGGTAAATGCTTCCTGTTGGTATTTTAAAGCACATGGAGGCAGCCTTAAAATAATGTAGCAGCTCAAGAAGTTCTTTAAATAGCTCAGGAAGTATGATGAACTCTGAGTCTGCCAGTGACAACACAGGAAGAGGAAAGCCAGAGATTAAATAAGACATTAGTAGCAGGAATGATGGTGGGATAATTTATTCTTGCAGAGGTTATCACATGCTTGACTCTGATACAGGTAGACTCTCACTAATAAAGAGGAGATTCTACCATGATGAGTTACGGTCTTCTAATACGGAGCTGTTTCTGTGGTAACAGATAGAAACCACATTTACCTTGGTTTTGGTGGCTTACTGCATGTATATCTTTAATAGTATACTTCCACAGAAAGAAGCAGAAAGTGAACAGTGATTTGTAGGAAAGGGACAACATAGGAACATTGTCCTGCTGTCTTACATGAACACACTGAGAAAATAAAACTTGGTAAACAGATAATTCTGGCTACTTTTAAAAGAAATTTCCCTTACAAACTCAGAGCTTTGAGTCCAATGTCCTTCCTACGCTGGGCAGAAAAACTCTTGCTATCAGACACCATATTTAATTATAGTTTTAATTATAGTCCTACAACTAGAACAGTATTCCACATTATGGGGGCAAAAAGCCTTGTTCTTATTAGTAGTACATTGCTGCTATTAACGACTCCAGAGTCCAGATCCCTCTCCTTTGTCTGTTGATTTATGTGGGTGTTGCCTCACAGAATTAGCTGATAATCTCATTATAGCTAATCCTGTTTGCTCCTTCTGCAAAACAATCTTGTCATGACTGGCAGAGCTCCCTTTTCCTCCTATTTCTCTTTTCCCTTAGTTATTTTCAGAGACCTTCTCTAGAACACACGGACTTTCAGGGTGAATATTTATCCTGTTTACTAGCTATAATTCCAGCCTAATCAAATTCACCTCTCTGCCCTATCCCTTTCAATAAATATTTTCTTTGAGCCAAACCGCGTATGAATATTAGCTGTACCTCTTTCATGTTCAGTTCACATGACTGCACTATTCTGAAGCAATTAAAGCTTCTCAAATGACATTTTTGGTTTACATTATCTTTTAGGCCTTTAAAAAGTGAAATCCCTCACAAGGTTTCTTTTTGGGCAACAAAGTAAAGAAGACTCAAAAAAATATATTTTTGGTAACTGGATGCTAAGATGCTTAATAAGGTAGATTCACTTAACCCTGGATATTTCTAAAGCTTTACTAATCACAAGTATATTTTTGCTGACCAGCAGCTCTTGATGAGGTTACTAAAAGCATCTAAGGGTTGTTGAGGTGAATACAAGATTTAGGACCATACACAGAGTAAAGAAAGGTGAGAAGCACAACCACATCTACCTATTTACTTTCTTAAGTGCTCACTGTATTCAACAATAGCATATCTGATTTTATGTGGATTTGCATAAATACACTTCGTATTTAGTGCTTGTGAAACATGCTAAAGAAAATGAAGACTTCATGATTATTTATATGACCTAGACAGTGAATAAATATAAACAATGAAAAAAAAAACAAACAACAAAAAACAGTGAATAAATCCCACGCTTCCCCTGCAGTTACATCAGACAGTATTTCCAGGCTGAGACAAACCAAAATATCCTTCAGGAAAGGTTTGAATATAATACTTGTGTCCCTGCACTGTTCAGCAGCTCTGCTTCTCTGCATGTGAGGAGCAAGATGTCTTAGATAACAGCTAACAGGAGACAGACTTACCTGCCTTTTCTTTAAGTCAATGCTTTTAGCATCAACCTCATAGTCGTTGCCTGCCATAATGAAACAAAACACTGTCACCTCTGTTAGCAGCACATCTGTGATAACCTTTGTTACCCAAGACTGGCAAACCAGGAAATTTAACATTTTGAGGTGTCAGTGTTTTATCTACATTTCTAATTGAAGCTAGTAGTACTTGTTGACTCCCCTTCATATTTATAATCGCTCTTGTGCCTTTAAACACTAAAAGCTTACCCTTAAACTATCTGCTTGGGTTTTCTGGCCCATTCGCCAAAACTGCACTTTTTTATTCATTAATAATGGGTTGTATTTATCTCAAGAATATAAAATCAGTAGAGACAACAGAGAGAACCTTTCTGAAGAAACTTTCATTTGGTCAGGCAATAAATTATCTGCTCTTCCACTGAAGTCTTTGATATTGTTTGACAGTTCCAATACAGAAGTACTGGAGGTAGGTGAGCATCTTCTGCAATAGCAACATTCTTTTTTTTTCTCCAGTCTTGAGCACCTACGAGCTGGGTAAACATGCAGCTGCAGAAGTCGTTGCCTGTTTTACACAGGGAACAGGATTAAGTAGTTCTGAGTTGTTTTCGTGTTGAAGAATACATGAATAGAAATAGACAAAATACGATGTTTTAAATATAGAAAATCTGAAAAGTAACATTGTTTGTTATTTTAGGATTTATAACATACTTTTCTTGTGTGATGCGTCTGTTTTGCAGATGGTATTTATTGTTCTTGAAAAGTGTTTTGCATACTTGAGAGAAAACAAGTTTCACTCACCATTGTGTTTGGGTTTAGACAGAGGATTTAGAATGTAGAAGGCACAGGTTTACCATTATGCTTGCCTGCGTATGACCAAACTAATAAATGTAGATATTCGAAGTATGTATGAAAGTGTTTGGAGTTGTCCTATGCAGGGACAATAGTTGGACTCGATCCTTGTGAGTCCCTTCCAACTCAGGACATTCTATAATTCTATGATATTCTATGATACCTGAGATTGTTTTAATCAGATAATCTTATTCTGGAATGACGATTTTCAAAAGTAAAGAAGATATTTCAGTGTACCCTGTTTAGCACAACAGATTTTGGAGGTAAAGAAGGCTCACAAATTCCCTAATGACTCCTTTCATACAATTCTAAAATCTATAATATAGCTAGTTATACTGTAATTCTTCATCTACACTAAACAGGGAAAGAATTATAGGAGAAAGTACTGCTCCATTTTGATTCAGCCCAGAAAAAGTAGATAAGATTTTGGGGCATTTAATAAGAATAATTCCACTCAAAAATCTTACCTTCAAACTTTTGGACCAAAAAGTGTGTTATAAGACTACTTAAAGTTCTAACACTACATACGTTTTAGGCATATTGGTCATGAGAAAATAATTTCAGCCTAGTTATACAAGCTGCAGTTTTGTTATTAAGCAGTATCTCAAGATCCCCTGCTCAGAGCTGCCATGCAAGGCAATGAGTATTGTTTATTCCTTATCATTATTTTGCATGCAGAAGCATCTTGAGGCTTTGATCAGGATCCACTGAACACACAATCCTCACCAGGAAAATTTTCAGTCTAAATAGGAAAGATCATCCAATTCTGACAATGCAGAATCTCACTGTGGGAGAAGAAAAAAGTTCTCAGCACAGCCTCCAAAGTCACAGTAACTGAATTTGTGAGGACCATTAAGTGCCTGTGTATTAGGGCCCACATTTCAGTACAAAGTTACCAGTAAGAATCTCCACAGCAGAGTCAGTTGCCATGTAGTTGACTAGCTGCTTAAAACCTTTGTGTTTGATTTCCTGCATTTAACATTTCTGAAGTTTCTACTGTAAGGCCTCTGCATTTGGCTTCATTCAGAAGTCAGACAGCAAGAGCGGGTCCCTGTAAGTGGAAGAATTTGTTTTAAAACCTTACTCCAAATTATTTAAAGAAGAAAGAATTTAAATCAAATCCTGCCATCTCCCATTTGAGCACTCTAGTTACTGCACTCTAAAGCAAGTAATTTAGGCTGGTAGATATTTTAGGCTGTTCAAGTTTTTCTGCTTCTCATGAAATGCTGAAGTACTGCTTGGAGCATGGACAGGAATCCCAGTGCTCCAGAATAGCATCTTAAACATCAAGAGAAAGAAACAGTTCTATTTTTATAGCCCAAAGACTATTTCAATAATTTACATGAAGAGGGATAACATCTACAGGAGAAATGGAAGAATTTTGCCCTATTTGACATAAGAAAGATCTGCTCTCAAATTTGAACCAGAGGAGATGTCAGGTCACAGGCTGGGTGCTTTAATTAACAGGCTATTAAGTTATTAATGGAGGCCATTTTTCCTCGAGAACAGCTGATCTGGCTACAAATGGATCCAGCTGAGAAGCTGATGAGCAGAAACAGGAGGAACGCATACACAGACTCCCCCATCATGTGATGGGAAACATGTCACACTAGCTGGTACCAGTGTGGGCAGAAGGGAGACTGTGACCCACTTGGTAAGTACACATCCTTTTATTGTTTCCCCCTTGGTCAGCTCTAAGCAGATCCAGTACTCCTGGGTCTGTGTGTTGGCTTCTGGGCCTCCAGTTCTTAGGTCTGTCGTAGGCAAAAGATGTTGGATGTTCAACCAAAGCCTGTTATTTCTGTCTAAGTGAAGAAGTTACACATTCTCAATTATGAGTCTTGTAGTATTCTTCATCAGTGACGTTCTCAGAGATTAACAGCTTTCGATGTATGTAAAACTGAGCCCAGACTTGATTTCCATGCTAGTGTCTTGCACTTTACAAGGTCTCTTTTTCTCTACTCATCTCTGGCCCTATGGAAATTATTCTTAAGCTAGAGGTAACAGATTTGCAATCAAGTATATCCTGTGGTTGTATTAATGTGTAATAAATTACAATAAGAATCCATTAGAAATGCACCTATTAAAATGGCATACAAAGTGTTCCAAGTACTTACCCATTTCAGAATTTTCTTCAGTTTCACTCATTTCTCCCCTTTAAAATCCGAGAGCTTTTGAAGTGCAGAGTGTCATCAGAGCGTATTCCCTGGGTACTTCAGGATGTTGGCATGTGAGGTAGAGGCTTTTTCAGACAGCTGCTCTTCCTTCTGCTGCCCTCTTGCTAATGCCAGCCCGTTTATTTCATGTCTGTTCACTTTTACCTGTAGGAGTCTTGCAAAATCCTGCACAGTTGGGCAGACTGGGGAAAGAGACAAGGAAACACTTGAATATCCTCTCCAATTCAAGCCTGGGAGACAAACACATAGAGATACTCTCTATGTGCAACTTTGGGGTATAACTTGGTTCAGGCTGCTGAGAGCTCTGTAGGGGAACTTTGTAAAGTCTTCTGTACCCCACAGAATCATTATTGGTTTTGAGATGATGACTCAACAGAGCATTTCAGAATAGAGCTATATTTTAATTCTATTCTCAAATCCACCTGTGTTCAACAAAGAAACTAATTATCCACTTGAATTAAAACTTGCTTATATAATTTGCTGAATCAGTCCTTTACAGGCAGCCTTCTTTTTCTTCACAGTGTTTTACTTCCTACTTCATTGTAGCTGTGATCCTGGCATCTCAACAGCAGGAAAGTAAGGCCTGGAGGCTATGCCCTAGTATTACAAACAATGGAATTTGAGATAAAAACATTCTGAGGAGAAATTCTAAGTCACAGTTTCCTTTTAATAGTTAAACTGGACCTGCAGCGGCAATACCATCCTGCAGATACGCACAATCACACGTAGATATATAGATATATCCAGAGAAAGGGCATTCATGCTGTTATTACTTAAAAGGACACATAGGGGTTTTTTTGCTTTACAGGAATTCCCACAGACTTCTAGACGCGACATTGATGACAGCATGCTGTCTCTTGCCTAAACCATTTCAATTGATTATATTAAGAAAAAGAAATCTTGGAATAACATCTTCTTTAAAAGATAATTTCTTTCTTGTTCTGACATAATAAGTGCTGACAGAAAAGAGCATAGATGTATATCTTCTGTGAGATGTCTCAAAGTCTCTGACAGCTGCATTCAGTGCCGTATTTGGGCTGTGATTTTCAAAAGAGTGCAGGGATGTAGGTATTCACATTCTGTGTGAGTTTGGGCCTTTGTTCTTTAGGTGCCTTTGAAGCTTAGATGTAACGTTTGCTACAAGAAATACTCTTTGCTGAATAGTAATCTTTACTAGACATACAAGGAATACTGTTACCCAGGCCAGGAATACTCCAAACTATAGTGCAGCAAATATAGAATGACATGCACATGATAACCTTGCTAATAAAGTTTATGAAATCTGTGCTGGTTTACTCATACAAGGAAATCAAAAGTGTCGCGGAAATAAACTTTATAGTGAGTGGTGCCATGGCCATGGAGAGGTATCATACCCAGTTGGTCTATAAGGGCTTATCGTAGCAGCAAGGGTGCTGCAAGAAGGTCAAGGAAGAGGATATTATATCTCCCTGTATCTCCACTGATATATTATCAACCCACCGAAATGATATTCTCAACTTTTATAAGGTTTGAAGGCAAACAGGAGCAAACTGTCTGAATCTCAAGCTAGTAGAACCTCCAGTACATTAGGAATAAATAAATGTACTCCCAGCAAAGAAATACTTAACAACATAAAAGATTAACTCTGTGCTGATTGTGATAGTAGTTTTCAAGAATCCTGCAAAGTGTAGCAGCAAAGTAGTGGTGGATGGCTACAATACTGAAGCAGAAAAGGAAGATGTGGAAGACAGTGAGAGGCATCTTAATGTTTACCATGTAACAATTAACAAGGCAACATGAAATTAATTGGTTTTGTCGAAGGTAAGGATACAGCTGGATGACACAGAAAGTTTCTTAATAAAAATGTTCTCAAGCATATCCATTTGTCTATAGAAGTGGCTCCTACTAATGAGATTCTGAGTTTTGTCTCAAGATGTAAACCAAAGACTGGAAGCATAAGAGCTGATCGTAGAGTGATAGCACAAAAGTGATAAGAAAATTCAATAGGCAAGTTACAGATATAACACAACATTCTGGACACGTATGAAAAATAGGCTAGAATAAGTAGGCTTCAGGAGACATCATGGCAGACTGAAACAAATAACATAATTTAGGAGAATTCCAAGCAGAAGGAACAAGGGATAATTGAACAAATCATGGAAATGTAACTCGAGACAGACGTGCAACAGGGAGAATACAGCTTCCAAGGTGGTGTCATGCTGCATGTGATAAGGTCAAAAAAAGACCTAAAATATTGTAGGACTCTGCATCATCTGCAGAATTTGGTGGACCAAATGGAGCAAGAGGAAAATGCATATATGTGGGAGGATTTTATGAGAGCTACAACACAGGCAGACAAGAAGACCAGCTGTAAGTGTGATAAAGGACAGAATGCAAGAATGCAGTTATGGATGGAGGGAGGGAGATCTTTAATGAGCTAATGTTACAGATAGCTGAGCTGTTTGTAGAAGAGAAATTTATAAGAGATTTAAGAGGCATTTTGAACTCTTAGAAAGAATAAAGAACAAAGTGTTGGGAATTTTAGAACTGACTTATTGAAACCAGAGAGATGATGGAAAGGACTTTGTGGGATGGTGGGATAAGATAGCTTAAAGACTGTGCAAACTGACCATGTTGGACTGAAAATAGCATTTCTCCAGCATTTTTAAAGAAGCATTTAAGTAGACAGTAATAAATATCACAAAACTTCCTGCTCATTACAGTTTATAAATTCCCGTTTGTGACATTTTGTATACCCAGCCCTTACACAGAAGAGATAACAGCTGAATAGCAACGTAGTTGCTGGAAAATAAGAGTGGGAGTAGACAGAAAGATTGACTCCATGTCCTCTTAATGTGTCCTGGGAGTCACAGCACACTTATAAAATTTGCTGGAGAGACTGAAATTAGATGATCTTCACCAGTCCTTCTGATGTGACTAATAATTTTGGTGCCTACAGAAGAAAGAAAATATGATACACTGGATAATTGGAGACTTGAAGGAAGTAGAAAGAAAAATGGGACTTCAGATGAAGATAAAACCAACTATGGGCTTTAATCTGACAAGAGGATTTTAGACCCAGCTTCTCTAGCAGCTGTTAACTGTAAATATCAAAACTTTAATCATTGAAGTAACTCAGAGCATTGACAATCAGAATATCAGTGAGAACACTGATATTAAGGCCAATCTGAGGAGGCAAATGTGTGTTCCTTTATTTTAAAATCAGAAAAACAGAGTTTAGGACATACTAGACCATTTTCATGTATTTTGTTTTACGCAGAAGTGACACTTGGTCACTTACTAAAAAGAGAAAGAAACTAAATAACTTCAGAAATAAAATGCTGCTGAAGGATGTGTGGGTAAGATTTAATTAGGAATGCTGGGGGGTCAATAAAGAACATGACTAGCTATTTAATCCCCATAGCTTCTGAGGGCTAAATATGTGCTTATAGTGACACAAGATAGCCCAAGAAGCATGTGGGGAAAGCCCTTCCACTGCTGCTTGAGGCTGGTCAATCAAAATGAATTGGAAACAATAAGTTGAAACTATATTCTTAATGTGTGTAATGAGGCAAAAAACCCTGCCATGCTCTAACAGAAGGAGTTTGGGGCCAACTGAGGAGCGATGGGTCCTTATGATCTCTGAAACCATGAACGAAGTAAGTAAATAGGAATGAAATGGACCATCAGCAGAGACTTGTGCTTTGCAGGCATAGCCACACACAGTAAGAGACAGTCATATAACAGACAAAGACATCGTGATTATGGTCTGCCAAATGACGAGCAAACCAAACTTTAAGCCATTATCACAATTTACAACGTTCCTGAGTTTACTCATCTAGATCTCAAAATAAACAAAAGATGACCCTCATATTGTAAGAGGTTTTACTTCAGCTTAAACAAAAGTTTGAACATATTCCCCAAGTACAAAAAGATGTGGAGAATGTCCTGCTGCCACTGATGCCAATGCCTCTGAAGTGACAGTGAAGTTGAGTTATGGGTGCTTATGATGCACACTGTACTGTAGGACTGGCCACACACAATATTGAAAGTAACAACAAAAACTGAAATTTAGCTTACTGCTCATTTGTAATATGCTGCAGGAGCTGCACAAGGAGATAATATGCCCAGATTTATCAAGCAGGCTGTGGATTTCAAGACAGATTTAATTGCCATTATGAAAGAAAAATCTTTCCCTCTTGTTTTCTGGAGACTTCATCTTTTTTCCTAAGTATTTGAAAATGCACCTACTGCTGCCCTGAAATACACAGTAGTGAATAATAATGCTCCTGGTTCTTGCATTTAAAGCATTATCCCTGGAGCCAAACGATACCTCTGCAGCAATTTGAACTATTACAGAAGCAGTTACATTGTGGCTTTCCTAATACAACAACGCCACATTCCCGAAATCAGGACATATAGGTTTGGTTTTTTTCCTTGAAGAGTGTGTCTAAGTCCTGGATGCTCATGCTTGAGGATGCTTCCCAACGTATCTAAAGCAGGTACATGAAAGTTGTTGTTGTCCACTCTAACACAGCTAACCACCAGCAATTCCCAAACTCTTATTCTGTGTGATTTCATGGAACCATGAAGGGAGCACCACCTTTGGACTTGGAAATTGAGAGAAGGGTATTTTCCTTCTGTGAGTGATTTTATAACAAAATAATTTTTAACTAGCAGTTTTCTTCTAAGCTCTATCTACAACTGATAACAGAAATAAAAGATACACTAATGCCTTCTGGGAAGATTCAGTAGCACAGAGAGAAGATAAATTATTTTACAAATACCCTCCAGATTTGAAGACAGAGTGCAGCAAATGTGACCATACAAGCTGAACTGAATTTGAAGCTAAATCTATATTTTAAGAATACAAAAACAACTTAGGGTGAGTCACTGGAGAGGCAAAAGTAACCACAAAGTTTGTGCACAGCCTATACAGTGAGAGTGATATGGCTTCTAAAACCTTTAATTTCTATTGGTTTAGGGGAACTAAATACATCCTTTAAACAAAATGCTGTATTTTTGCAAAGTTCATGCTTTGCAAAAATGAAAAAAATTACTGAAGACAATAACTCTTCAGAGCTGTAATCATAACAAATGTGGGAAGAGTATATACTTCTGAAAAGCTTACACACATGTCACCCTGGAAAGGGGTATCTGAACCATGGACCTGGCCTGCAAATTATTATTTGAAGAGAAGGAATACTTTTCAGTACAGTTGCTTTTATAGTTCAGAGCATCTCTTCTGGATGGATTTCAAGATACAGTATGATGGAGGAGATACAATTTTATTAATTTCACAAAAATTAGGATCCTAGTTTTTGCCAGATAATGTTGAGCTCTAGTGTGGCCACAGACTTGCTATCTAGACTGTTATCTTCAAGAAATCACTAAAATTTCTCTTTGTGCAACTTTTCTTACCTACTGAGAACACTTCATGCCTCTTTCACAAATATTACTTCATAAGCGGAAAGCCTGTATAAATTTTTTTCAACAACACACCATGACAGAGTGAACTGCAGCTTATGTTTCAGCACTTTTTATTGAGAATATTCAGAATACATATTATGTTTTCATTGCCACAGGTAGTTAAAAGTATAATTGTATCTCTCTTCTGCATAGGCTGAAAAATAGTTACTTAAAGTGTCCTATGCATTTGGCTCAAGAAATCTGCATACTCGAGGCAAGTATTTCCTTAAGCAGTATATGTGACAGAGGCAATATATGTCTTTTTCACCCGTCTGTGAAAGCCAAGTCACTCTGTAGAAAGGCTTCAAGTCTCATCCAGCAGGAAGAAGACTGCAGGAGCCTGAATCCTTAATGCAGTAATTGAGGCACTTTCATGGACTAATGGAAACCCAGGTTCTGGTCCTGCTTACAGGGCCATTTATGTGAAAGAGTACCTGGATTCAGTCCTTGGAGCAAGGGTTAGAATTCAGATCTCCCTTTCTCTTTACAGGTACCCAACTTGACACGCTTAAAATGTCATTCTCATAATCTTCCCCTGGTTTAGTAGGAATCTGGATGAATCGGTGTCATTCGTATTTTGTATTTGCTCTCTCTAGGCATCTTTTGCAATGAGAACACTGACGTAAGGCAGTTCCCTGCACTTGAAGATCAGAGAATCAGTTATGAAAGCCAAATGCACAAGGGCAAGGCAATGTGTGACTTTGAAGTACCTAACAAAGAAACAGATATTGGAAGCCAGGCTTTCCAAAAATTTGTTCAAAGCCTTTTCTAGCCTCAGGTCTGTTTATCTCAGTAGGCATCAGAAAATAGCTCACAGCATCTGGAACAGAGTAATTTCCTGCAAACTAATATTCAAAATTGTAAACCTCCGTTCACGTAATGTCACTACATGTATGACCTTCTTGCTTGGAAAGTACTGTGTGTTAAGGATAAGACTGACAGAAAAAGATACAGATGCTGTTTAGAGTACAGGAGGAAATATGCTGAAATAGCTCATTATTTGGCTATTATCTATGTAATGCAGGGGCCAAAAATGTTGAAAACAGATTATTTTTCCCTGTGTATATTGACAAAGAAGAGGTTACCCAAGGTTTTCTATGCATTTGGCTCAAGGATGCTGCAATATGAGAACATGTGATTTGTTAGGGAAATCCTATGTGACTCTTCTACAGCAGCTAATCCAAGTAAACAAGAAGTGAGCTGGAACTTTCTGTACAAGGATTTTTACTGGAATCGTTCGGAAGCTTTTGAATATACTCAGGTTTCCTTGGGAGGTTCCCTCTGTGTTAGATCTGTTGCTGCAGGCATCATCACTCAAACAAATGAACTTTGAACAACTTAAGGTTTTGGACTTCAGAAAACATTTTTCACCCCTTTAGAAGTTCATGGTCATTGTAGTGGTTTCTATGTGAGTTGATAGGCTTTTACAAAATATGGCCTATACTTCTATTTTTTTAAAGGAAAGAAATAGCATAAATATAATTTAATTAACCTTTGACCGTAACAATCTTGCTGACAATCTTCATGTACAATATGAGTATCTTTACAAGGCCACAGTTCATCTTTATGCATATCTCTACATGTGGTTTTTCAGACATTCAAGGTAGCACCTGTCTATGTCGTTAAATCTAAAATTATTCAAAACTTCCTATCCCATTCTAAGCTTTCATCTATTAAAACCACCAATGTAATTCTTTTCTTTACTCCAATGAAAAGTATACGGACATCCCTGAATGATGAAAGCATCAAGTCTATCATGATCAAATTACACCTCTCAGAAGTCAATGGTGAATTCTTCTTATAAATTCACAAGCAGAAGACATAGAGAGTATGATTATTGCTGAAAAAGTTTTAACTGACCAAAGCACCTCAGCTCATTATTATAAATTATTTTCAGCCCTCATTCTGCACTGACATTTCCAGAGGTACATTAAGAGCTGCACAGTTTCTGTAACAGAATTTGGACATTCATTTTTCTAAATTATTTAAAAATTTCACTTATTCTAATATGAAAGTGGTTGTGTACATTTGTTGGTGGTGTACATTTGTGTATATTTGCCCCTCTTTTGTTCCCTGTCTGTTTCTTCTCTCTTAGTTTTCTTGTGCAAACATTTCCACATAATTTCAGAGGGAGGATCTCAACCCTGAACTGTTGGTTTGTGCTTGCAGAAACCAATATGAATGATGGGCACCTTTACCTTTAAAATTCGTCTCCGTGTCTTTACACTGACTATGCCTGTTGGGCTATGCTCAGTGACAAGAACACAGCAATATTTTATGCCAAAATTTGGGAACCACTGGGTTTGCAAAGCCCTATCGATTGTCCTCGGAGTAATCCTCACTTTCCACGTTAACCATCCCATGCTTTCCTTTAGTTTCCACTACAGAAATTGCCTGTGAAAATTATTTCTCATGCCATATATACTGACACTTCTAAACTTTTTGAGTGAAGAACAAAAAAAACCCAAACTCTAACCTCTTCAAAAATGCATACTTATGCAAGATTTGTTTGTAAATGAACACTGGACACTGTTTGGATATCTAAATTTTCAGCTTGGTTGCCTCCTCTTTAGGCTGTAGTGGTAACCATTCAGGATTAAAGTGAAACATCACCTTGGACATTGAGCAGCTGTTCAGTACTCAGTAGTTATACTTTATACCTAGGATATTTCTGAGATGCATGTGTCCTGTCATTTTGGGTAGTTTTATAGGAACCTTCCAAGCAGTATTTCTTCTCCTGCCCCCCATTTCACTTGAGCAACTAACAAAATGCAGGCTATTGCAGAGGATTCTCATTCAGAGAATGCAGCATTGACAGAGTCAGACCTTTTGTGAGGTACTTTAGTTTACTGGCAAAGAACCTAGTAACCCTGGGTACTCTGGGCTCTAAGAGCTGGAATCTCTTTCACTGTCCATAATTCCTTCTTTCAGCCAGCACTCTCAGGAGCTGTCATCTAACTTTCTCAGGTGCTCGTCGCAACTGCTTCTGCAGTGACATCTGTTTTTCCCATGCTACTTTCTCTTCCTGCTCATTTATTTGTCTGTTGGCTATACAGACCTTCACAAATATATACGAGAAGAGTCCTCCTACAAACCTTTCGGGTAGGAAAACATATCCTAGTTGAAGTCAGTTCCCGCTGTTTTCTACAAAATAACAGTAGACTCAGACTTTCCCTGGACTATTTTTGTTTTCAGTTGTGCTATTCCGAAGTGGTAGGAAACTGGAAAATGTCTTAGAGACGCTGGAACACCCCAAGACAGTCCTGTGGCTTCACCTGGAAACAACACAGCCTATTATGTCTTTATATGCCTTTTGTAAAACTGTGAGATCAGCACTGTAAGATGTGCTTTGTAGGGATTCCAGGCTCTTGTCATCAAAATCATGTCAATATAATCACACTCAAAAGAGCACTGAGGAAGCAGAGACTGGTGATGGCTAAGGTAGCTCTACACACTTTCTTTTCTCTAGGTGTGAACCTGCACATCTTCTCTTGCTTTTCACAAGCCATCAACATCTCAGGTTTTGCTGGATGAATGAGTCACACAAAAAGAGTGTAATGGAGGTCCTCTTCTGCTTATGGAATATCATAGATTCTTCATTATCTAAGTAATTTTGTACTATATTCATTCTTCTGAACCAATTAGGCTCAAATAGGAGACTCTGAAGGTCACAAAAAACATAGACTGTAAAGGTAAAATTTTGTGGAATATATTCCCTTGATAGAGTTAATTATTGCTTCACTTTCTGAGGATTGTAGAACCAAATTTAATACTTTTATAATAATAATTTTTAAAAAATATGGAAAATGTACCAGGCTGGAACTAAAGGAAAGCTAACTTCGTAAATAAAGGAACATGTGCAATTTAGATAGTGATTGTTCACAGATTGGTCAGCAATCAATACTAATGTACTAAGATTATTCAAGAGCTGCACAATGTTGTTTCTCTTTTGCCTAAAAAAGAGGATTTCATGAACAAAATCCTTCCTTCAGAAAAAGCAAAATGCATTGACCTTGAAACTTGAAAAAATTATTCAGTGCTCCATTAATTTCAAAAGTAAAATTGCAAAATCACAAATTATGTGTTAATTACATTTGTTTGCAAGAGCAAGCATTAACACACATCTTTTAAACATCATTAATTGGCTTTTAGAAATAAAATTATGGGGGGAAGAATGAGTCATAGTGGTAAAGAATCAATCTTTCTAATGATAATGTCACTAACATTATCCCCTTAGCTCCATTCATCTTTTTTCAGGAGAAGCTTTGTGAGGGCATAGGTCGTACTATAGAGAGTTCAATTTTTTTCTCACTAAAACTGACAGTAAATGTTTGCATAGACTTGATCTGTTCCTGCATCCATCAAAGACAAGGGATTCATACTCACTTTGCTGAGCCAGGTTTGATATTAAACATTTATGCTAATAAATATGGAGCTGTTTTATGTCCCTTAACAAAATTTAACAGTTATGTAGCTTTATCTTTCCAGATTGCTGGAAGCAGCAAATGACTAGCTAAACACAAAGATAACCCTTCCTCTCTAATCTTTAGAGTCCCATGCTTCCCATTTGTTTCCAGTACAGAGATTTCCTGTGAAAGTTATTTCTCTGTACAGAGCTGCAATTGGAGGAGAAAATTTAAGGCATCTCTGGGAGGATATTTAGTGGGTTGGTTCTGCAGCTTGTGGTTTATCTCAAAAGGCAGGAGCAGCGTCAGGTTTGGTCAGTGACTGCTGCAATATGAAATGAGGGCTAGCTCTCCAGAAATTTCTGTGACACTTGGGGCCACAGAGCACAGTCCTCTGCAATAAAGTGCAGGAATAGCCCTTTAGGCAGCTTCAGAATAATAAAAGAAAGAGCAATAGAAAGGGGGAGAACAAAAAGGAAAAATACAGCAAAAACAAGGAGAGAGAGAGAAAGAAGAAAGAGCATTTGCAGAGCCATAGCAAGATATTTTTTGGTGTTTGAGGTAATACTGTACCCCCAACTTTCTCTTCTTAAACTGAAGTGCTTGTTTCTGGGTCGGTCTGAGACTGTGCTGAGTAGTTCCTGTTGGAAGCACACCTTATTCCTGTTTTTCCTCTTACCAGCTGTGGGAACCCATCCCACAGGTGAACTGGTACCAATTCTCCCCGAAGCCTTTGGTAAACTCCCTCTTTCTGGAGCCAGAGCCAGCTGCACTACCAGGACAGACTTCACATCCATGTGAAATAATAACAGCTGGCCTGCAGTCTCTTTGGCAACCACTTCTTCCAGAAAAGCAGTAATTTATGCAACCACCTGTGGAGCATATAAGCTTATCTCCTAATTTGAGATTCTCACTCTAGAGCTGTGGACATGGAGGCAGTGAGATGCCTGCTTTTGTATCACTGCAGGACAGTGCTGCTCTGTACGCCCAGCTCGAACCAGTATCATCGGCCCCTGCTTCCTGAGAGTGACCTTTTCTCACTGCTGCTGAGCTTTGGTTGGCACTCACCAATGGCTACTGTAGCTCCTGCCTCCTCCAGATGTGGAAGGTTTAGGGTAAATTTTTACCACTTGGACACTAAAGAAAAACCTGTTACTGGCATAGCTGATGTTAAACTGTAGAAGAAGTGGAAACTTCAGCAAGTCTTTCTGTCAGGGCTCTCTTGTGTGGGTTTCTCTGTGGGAGGGATCAGGCCATTCCGGAATAGATCAACATAACAAGTTGTGTTCCTCTGAAGTCTGGGAAAGTGATAGGATTGCACAAGATGGGTCAAGTTTGCTGCCTGTAATAAGGGGCAGGGTGAATCATTGTGTGACTGTTGTAGGTAAATACAAGTGTCTTTCCAACTTCTTCAACAAATCTAAGTGATCTGTGTGAAAAATACATGGCTTCTGCACCTGAATACACAAAAAAATGCATACCCTGGCGCGGGCACCAGAAGTCTGAACTTCCCCCTCCCTGCCCAGGCAATACTGTTTGCACAATCACCTTCACTTCTGCTCCAGCCTTGTCTGCCCCTCTAGTTTCACTTTTGGTTTTTTTTTTTTTTTTTACGGGACGTCCATGCTTCAAAAGCAGAGTGGACAGTGCCCTCTAGCCTGATGAGGTGGTCAGAGCACCCTGTGGACATGGGGAACATCCTCCGGAGCACCCTTACCCATTGCACCCAAGCTCTTCCACTTCCCAAGCAAGCCTTTAACTACCATTGTAGCTGGAGGTGATGTTTTCACCAACATCTGATGGCATCTGTTGTTTCTCCCATGTGACTTCAGAGAGAGAAAGTTCTCTGGTGTTTACATCCAAAAGAGGATTTCAGGCCACAAAGGCCATTTGAGGAGGCCTGAGGACTATGACTAGGCAGCACAAGATGTAACACAAAAGGCTGATGTTAGTGTCATCATCTCCAAAGCCAGGGGAGACTCCATCTAAATGCAACTCTACACAGTGTGTATATTCTACATTTTAAAGGTCAAGAGAGTTTTCCTTGGCATCAGTCTTGCTAATTACATGCATAAGAAGGAAGACTACATATAAGGCCTGGGGTCTGGAACAAGGCATGGTGGAACTGATGCTTGTTGGTGCATACTAAAAGACGGAAGACAACAATACTTCAGTTTACAGAGATGTGTAGGAAAGCAAAACTAGAGAAAAGAAACGGGACAAGAGGAATTTCCTTTTGGCTAGAACAAGTGCCCTGTGCTCAGCAGATTGCTTCTCGTGAGCCTTTTCCCCTGTTCACTAGATGTCTTTAAGGATCTGTAATTATATATTTCAAGTTCAGCAAAGACTGTGTCTGGGCTTTGATTTTTCGAGTTCTCGATTTTCCTTTAAATGAAGGAGAACTAGCAACCTAACCAAAGTATGAGTGCTGCAATGCCCATAACTTGCGCATGTTCCTCTCCAGGCTGCATTCCACAGCAGCACTGTGCATAAAACAGGGAAGAGGCACAGGCTGAAGAGGCATTCAGCACTGGAAACTTGGCAAAAGCTAGCATGCCAGAACCAAACGCCTTTACTGGGGCTTCACTGAAGTACCTCTAAAATTGGAACTAGGACCCTAATACAGGCTTCCTGGATGTATGTTGTCCTAAAGGCAGGTACTCCTCCCAGGAAAGGCAGTTTCCATGTTCCAGGGTGTACACAAATTATTTGGTTATAGAGGTTTGTGGAAGATGAACATTAATGCTGAGATGTGGGGTCACAAAGAGATGATCTTTGCAATTAGGGGCACAGCTCTGCTCCCTCAACTGCGTCTATGTTGCTTCAGACAATGGACAAAAGGCAAGCTCCCAGTTTGCCTCAGGTCCCTACTGTAAGTCCATCCCGGCTATTGCAAGTGTGCTTGAGTCCCTGGCCATGCCTGAAATACTCCAGTCTAGTGGCTAAGGCACATAGCTGAAAGCTGAACTCACCACTTCTCCCAGCCTAAGGGCAGCCTAGAGCCCAGGACTGTAGTTTGACACATGGCAGGAGTGCTCCTTCAACTTTTGCCCTTGGCTATTTATTCCAGACCTATAGCCCTTCAACTTTTGCCCTTGGCTGTTTATTCCTGTTTATTCCTACCTCCTACCAGCCTTCCAGTGGCTCAATATTTGTCTTCACTGTAATTCACAGCAGTGGAACTATTCAGTTAAAAAATACCTTGAGGGAATGTTAATTAAAAAAAAAAAAAAAAGGAATTGTTTCTTTGATCTGTCTTACTGTGTGGAGGTATGCAAAGATTTATGCTAAAATGCAGTAGAGGGTCATAGGGGAAGTGACACAATGGATGCTCGAGTTCACACTGCTGTCAGAAAAAGTACCTGCCAAACCCTAATCTGGGCCCATAGATGTGTTAACTCAGCCTGTGCCTCCTGCATTCACATTGTCTGCCTCAAGAACGTGCTTTGCAGCCTCCCTGGTGAGCTATGCTTCACAACAGGGAGCACCAAACAGAGACAAATGTGAATCAGTTGTAGCTCAGTGCTGACAAATGGGGTTCTATGACACAGGGATGTTTTTTCTCTGCATCTCAGGTGACCCAAGTGGGGAAGGAAGTTGCCTAGACATCCAGCTTGGCAAAGATGGGAAACAAGACAGAGCATGCTCAGTAGCACAATTTTCAGCATGTATATACATTATACATTTCTGGTATCCCCAGTGCTGTCTGCACATGTTCTAAGAAGTGTTCTAAAGAAAATAGGTTTCTGCCTGAATAAGCTTAATCTTACAGCCCTGATGCTACAACAAATCATTCCCCGAGTGAGCAGCTCCTTTGCTTTGCTAGGGGTGTGGAGAGGCAGATTGACATTGCAGCCAATCTGTAAACTAGTGAAAGCAACGGTACTTGTTATACCAGAAGGGAGGATGTAAGGATGTACGCAGATATGTAATTAAGTGAGTACCAGGTTAGGAACTTACGTCATTGGTAGAGATGTTTTTGTATAAAAATAAAAACAAAGCAGAGGACAAAAATAGGTCCACCTTGATGGAAACTCCTGGAACAGATACAGAATTTGCCACAATATTTAACCTCGTGTAATCACACACTTTTATGAAAATGTCTTTCAGCCTGACTTTCAAATGTGGGGGGATTATCTTCTTCACTAGAATTAGAATTTCTGTTTATGTAGAAATACAGACCTCTTAATAGCCTGCAAGAGAATTGTGTTTAATCAGGGCAACTGAGACACATCAAACAATAATATTTCTGAAGTCAGGCCCAGAAAGGATAAAATTGCTTCTAATAAATTGATTTTGCTATTGTGTCTTCATTATACACCTTAAGTTATTTACACATTATTTAATACTATAATATCCCAAGCTCTGATGCACCGTGCTAAGCAGCACTGAAACCTACATCTGAAAAACGACATGGAAAGACTGACAAGACGAATGCCATGAACCATGCAAATATAGATCTTCATACACTCCTGAAAAGCATTTGTTACATATCCCCACCTCCTTTCTGGCTGAGCTGTATTTGTGTTGCTACTTCATGCTGATGCATAGAAATTTGGTTCCAAGCAGTGAATGGGCTTACAGCTCAGTCCAAGGATAGTATGGGAGAAAGCATATTCCTTTCCCTGGATATGGTTCAGCAGAGGGAGAGGGTGTTGCTGCCTGGAAATTTTGTGAGGGGAGAATTTGAAAATTCTAGCCACTTATTCAGGGTTCACTGAAGCTGGCAGCTCAGCTGAGTTACATGAATTGTGGTCGAATGGCTCCTGTTGATGTAGAGATCAGCTCTGGAGTGCATGTAAAGTTCATAACAGCTTAAGGTGCTTCAAATTCATCTGACATTCACCAGACATGTTCAGGCCATGTACCGGAGCACAGAAAATCTGAAGCACCAGCTTCCTAAGCTTTGTAGTACAGGGTACATTTCTTTGTGGGATTCATAGAAATAGAGAAAGCATGGCAATATTCAGCTGATAAACTGGCGAGCATAAAGATATGACTGACGGGAATAGCACTGCATTGGAAACAGAGCCAACACCACAGTGACAAGAATTACTAAATAAGGGGCACAGCTGAAAGTCGCACGGAGCAAGGCAGTATGTTTGAATGTAATAAACGGAGGTTGGGGAGCCAGTGGAGGGCCTTGCAATATTAAGAGTTTATGAATGTCTGAGATACACTCAGTATCTTCTGTTTGCAGATTTCCATGCTTCTCTGCCTATTACAAATCTAAATTAATTTCTGACTCTCATAAATCCTCTTTTTTGTGATGTAATTAGGCCCTGCGACTACTGTGCAAAGTAAGCCTCTTAAATTTCCTATCCATAAATCAGACTTAGTTCTAGGACTGGTTCCACCAATCCTTCCACAGTTAGTAAGATTGTTACCATTTGTTGGTGTTTCTTCAGAAATGTATATTTAGCTTCATTTCTTTCCAAGAACTATGTCGTATCTTATTTCACTGACCTGAAGACTGACCTCTCATGCTACTGTATGAGACTCAGCAGTGGGTCGCATCCAACATGATGATTAAGCATGTGCTGAACTGCCCGTATAATCAACTGCAGGATGGCACAAATGCTTAGACTGGGAAGCTATCAGTTTACAGCATGTACATTGTTTCAGCAGAGTAACTTCAGCAGTGCATCCCTTCTTGGGCATTATTTCACAAGTAGCCACTGTAGACATTTGTAACTGAAGAATTAAGACTCATCTGAATGAAGTATGAATGGAAATGCCTGTATGTGGAAGCATCAGAAGATGCACTAGAGCAAGGGTGGAAAGAATAAGCATTAATGGACATGATGGACATGAACAACAGCAAATGAAGGAACGGTGAGGAGTATGTTTTTTTACATCAAGCCCACAAGACCGAAAATTCAGTCTACTTGCTATGATAAATCCATAGTATAGGCCACTAGTCACCAAAAAAACCCAAAACTATGCTCTGACAACAGACAGTAGCCATAAAGATGGCAAAATGAGGGAATAAGGCAATGGGCAGAAACTTTTCCAAAGGTTCCTGGAGGATAAGGCAAGCAAGGTTCTGAGGCGACATCATTGCATAGCAACTGCTTGGCTCAGGAAGATATAAAAATGTGTTCAAAAAAATTGTTTGTTGTTGCCAATCAAGAGAGATGCAACACACTTACTGAGGACTCAACAGTTTGTGCCCCTTGTCCTCTGTCTTACACAAAAATAACCCTGGTCAGACCACTTGGAGAGGAAGATCTTGACACTTGGCAGTGTGTGGCAATGAGATCCACCTGCTAGCGTTTCTGTACTGCATGGGAGAAGCTTTACCTTCAGTGCTGACCATAAGGGTCTTATTACTGATAGTGCATCCAGTCATCCAGTACTTCCACACCATGTATTTTCGAGGCATTTGAGGTAGAATTTTTCCAGTGAAAGGAATGCAAGTGTCTTCAATTTAATTGTTTTTGGCAAGTAGTGTTCTTCTTTCCATTTCTTTTAAAATTCATGGCACTATCTAAATTAGCACAGGTCAGTAGATCAAAGTCCTTCATTGCTTCTCCCTGCAAACACAAAAACCACAATAGGCCATATGGTTTTCCTGCTCACAAGGGAGAACAGGGAATTTTTTAAAGCCCTTTAGCAATATATTGCCAACATGTCACTGGGTTTACAGGCATGGGCCCCTAATGATGAAGAAAATTCTCTGTATTTGAAAAAGATTAATTACAAAGAGTATATAGCTCTGGGGTCAGTGTACCCATTTCCAAGAATAGCTCTGCCCCAGCTTGACAACACAGGGATGCTTCCACTGAGACCTCATAGAAAAGAGCTCTTGCTTTGTGAGTGCACCAAAACACACACACTATCCACAGTACTTGACGTTATTCTTGGCATGAACAGAGGCAACTCCAGCTCTTATCTCAACCAGTGTGAGTTTTCTTATTGGCTTTCCTGAATACATTTGTTCAGACCCAAATTTGCTTTGTTGGTTGTGTTATATAATAACTTTTTTTTAAAGAAAGCAGGAATAGATAATCCATAAAAAAGAATCATTGTCAAACCTTTGCTGGTAATATTATGTATTTACAATCTCTGGTGTTTGTAAATGCCGGTAGGAGTACTACTTCACACATTTCTGCTTAAACTGTATGGTTTGTAAAATGTGTGCACAACATCTCAGCAAAGGAAGTTCTTTAATATTCTTTATTGGCTGGAGGAAAGCGGGTGCCAAATACAACTGTGAAATGGGAAACAATGCACAAAGGAAAAGTTCCAGAACATCAACATATCCGTTTCTTTTCTCTGCCATAAATAACCAACACACCCTTAAATACAAGACTAAATGGCTCCAGGAAACTCTCGTTAACGAAAATGTCCTAGCTGGGCTTCTCACTTTCATTTGGAATTTACATGCTCCAAGAAGTTTTTTCTGACCTAGACAGCAGATATGTTGTTCTTTCAGTAATACTAAGCTCTGAGAGAAACTAAGATAAACTAAAACTAGCCTACTATCTGGAGACACTTAAACCTTCCTCTCTCGCTGTCCAAAACATTAATATTGAAAGGCACATCCCTGCTGCTATTAAAATCAATGACAAAAATACATCACTGAGAGTATAAAGACACATTGTGTGTTCCAGCATCTGTCCTTCAGTTTTCTGGAAACTAGAGATAAGGCAAGAAACAAAATAAATGGCCTGCATATATGTACCATGTTCAGATAAGTTTCATTATAAAGTATAGCAGCTATGATATTTTATAGAAAAGGTCTCATGAAGGGACAGGATGCATAGATAGCGTATTTTCTGCAGATCAGAAGTAGTAGGGTAGTTAGACCAGTCATTTGTCCAGAGGATACTTATAATAAATTAGCATATTTCACTGTATAAAAAAGAGATAACTGATACCAATCTGTAGCTTTATCACTTCAAAATTTGTCCCATACAGACTTGTCTTAGATAGCATCAGATCTAGAAAGTTTCTTAACTTCCAACTGAGTTATTAAAAGTTGAGTCATTAGTACAATATCAAAACCTGAAAATAACTTCAGGAACTATCTCTACCTATGATTTCTTCTGGCAGTTCCTTCTAATTTCACAATCACATTTTTCCAATCAAAAAAACCAAACCCACACTTCTTTACCCAGGTCCTGTATGGAACGTCTGTGAATTACAGGGAAAATGCATTGTTAATTAAAAAGAGAAAAGAACAAAATCTACTATTACTTGATTTCATCATATAGAAAATGAGACAGATCTTCCACAATTACTCATGGTACACATGATACAGGGCTTCCTGGCAAGTAAGATGCCTATGAGCCTTTACTAAAGGTGGAAAAACGTGAGCTGTAGAAAAGAAATGTTCTACAATTTCATTTAACATTTTCAATGCCTTGGAGAGAAAGTTCTTCTGTAGGTGTCATGGATGGAAACCTGCATTTATGGGTCTGTCATCCATGGCATAGGTGTAAGTTGCATCCTTCTGAGCCTTGGATGCAGACTCTAGGGAGGGCACCAGGCTGCAGTTCATGACATTTGGAAACAGAAAGACAGAGGCAGTTCCTCCCTTGGATGGGACATGTACCATGAAATGGTCACGTTCTCCCCAACCTTCTGGTGGTATGGATACTCCCAGTTTCATTGTGATCTGCCAGCTGTTGCACAGAAAGAGGGCAGGAAGGCTTCTGGGCTAGAATGGATACAGGGTGCTAAATGCAAACAGTCTTAGACAGATGACATACCAAACCTCTTGGTGCTTGGAATGAAGCCTAGACCACAGAGTTAGTGATCCAGCAGACGTTGCCAGTGGGGCAAGATTTGGGACTGTGAAGAGCTGACTCATGTGCTGGAAAGGTAAATGCTTAAACCTAGTGGATAGAAGACCCCTAAAAGAACTCTCTTAAAGTCTGCCCATCCTCGGAGTTTTAATGTGCATCAGGAGAAAACTTCACCTTCTGCTTGGAATTCACAGCCAAGGGCTTCTCTCTAAATGCTGTTTAAAAAACCCCATACAAACCAAAACAAACAGCCTTTTTTGCCAAGAATTGTATGCGTATAAGGAGATGATCCTTCCTCTTGAGAAGGTGACACAGGTCAACAGATGGACAACTCTCACAGTACAAGGCCTGAAGTCAAGCATGCTCTTGAGCCAGAAGATATCTGAACTCAGACACATGAGCTAACCACAGGTTCATGCATCTCTTGCTGGCCTGCTGAAGATTCAATGCTCTTTGCACAAGTAATAACACTGGAAAGAGGAGGACATTCTGGAAGGTTTCTTCTCTACAAATTGCTTGTGTTCACTTTAATCAGAGAATGTGCAGGATGGCAGGAGACTCTGGCTTTGGGAACCTGAAATCATCTACTTAGCCAAGATGGGACACAAGTCTGGCCCACGACCTTCATACAAGTATTTGCAGTTCTTTATCATCTAGATTCTGAGAAAAACAATCTACAGTAACTTGGAAAACCACTGTAGCAAAACGTTGGCAGAAAAATGCGAGTAAAACTCAGCAGTTACTTTTTCTCCTCATTTTGCTGTGGTTTACTGGGGAACAAAAGAGGAGCCACAGGCTTTCGAACTCTTCTGATTTTATGGGCCTCGTGGTATATATTTTTTTAATTGCCTGCCTCTTGAGGCTGTGGGATTGTGAGGATTTCAAGTTTAATTTAAAAGAGAGGCTGGCATGTAGCTGTTGTGGCTTCGAAGAAATGTTGGAGGTCAAGTCCCACATTTCAAAAAACAGAGGCAAATACAAAGATAAAATTTACAAAATATCTTCTGGATTTAGAGGGCCAGGCCCACTGCTTCAAACCCTGAAGGGCTGGCAGCACTGGAGGTATTTAAAAAACGTTTCTAAAAAGGATATTTGACTCGTGTCACAGAGAGAACCTGAAACGATCAGGTCAGATCCGTGACTTCATCCACCCCCGCAGCACGTTCTCAACAGCCCACTGGGGACTCATCGGAACCATCGGTCGCTGAAGGATCCGTCACGACTTAGTCCCGATGATACCTCGACAACACAGCTAAAGGCGGGCGACAGACTGAAATCCTGGGTGGCTTCGGCTCGGTGAAACCAGGACTACCGGCGGCGGTCCTCCGACGGAGCGCGGCCCCGGCCCGTGCCGGGCGGCGGGAGGCGGCGGCGCCCCGGGGGCAGGGTCGGGGGTGGCGGCGGCGGCGGGCGGTGCGCGGCGCAGGCTCCTCCCGCAGGCAGCCCGCCAGCCCCTCTCCTCCATCCTTCCCTCCCTCCCTCCCTCCCTCCCGCCCCGGCTCCATCCCTCCTTCCTGTCGGCGCTGCGCACTGCTGCCGGCCGGAGCTGGGCCGCCCGGGACCGCGCCGCGGGAGCCCCACGTACCCCCCGCGGCATGAGGCTGCCGCAGGGCACGGTCAGGCGGCGGCGGGTGAGTGCCGGGCCCCGGGCCGGGCGGCTTCTCTGGCGGCGGCCGCGCGGTAGGGCTCCGCTCGCACCTGGGAGGGGGACGGCCCGGGGGGGCCGCGATGAGAGATGCCCCCTCCATCCTTCCCTCTGCCCGTCCCGGGGAGGTGCCGGCGAGGAGAGGCGAAGGGGCGTTGACAGCCCAGCCAGGAGGCGGCGGGGCCGCGGGGGGTTTCTAAGCCCCCCGCCTGGCTCCCTGCTTTCCTGCTGCCGCGGGCGCTGCGGCTCGGGGCTCGGCCGGGGCTCGGACAGGCGGCGGCTCCGGGGGCGCGGCCGGGGGTCGCAGCCGGTGCGGGCGCCGAGCGCGGCAGCCTCCCCCGGGGTCACGGGGGAGAGACCGGCGGCTCTGCTCCGCCGCTGCCTGGAGCCTGCGGCTTGAATACAGGCTGCGTTTTGTCAACAGCTCATTCTGCTGGCCGGCAGGTTGGTTGGTTGAACGACTGAACAGCGGGTAAATAATATGTATGCCTCTTTTTGTGTGGTGGTTTTTTTTTTGTTTTTTTTTTTTAAATAAGTAGCACCCTTCCAAAAAAGGAGAGCTTGGGATGCAAATCTGGAGCCCCTTCTGCGTTTGAGGAGCATCCGGACACACTGTGCACCTCGCAGCATGCCAGTTGTGCAGCACAGTGACAGCTTGCCATGTCTGCTTTGAGTGATTGAATTTCTAATGTGTTTAGAGATTGCGTTTAAAAAAGATCTCTCTAAGCCTCTGAGTTAGTTCTGGAAAGAACGTCATTCTCTTGTTAAAATTCAGCATGTGTACGTAAATTTGAACTAGGCGTATGGTGCTGGCATTCTGTGTGTTGCTTTAGTAGGAACTAGTGATATATGTGGTTGGTTTGTTTTTTAGTTGTAATTGGTGGTGCATGACTGGGAACTTTGCTATAAATGGGAGTAAAGCTTTGGATAGATTTTACAATATCTTCTAGTGCCAGGGAAAGTTAGGCTGGGAGCTGTTGTTTAGGAATTGTCACTTCGATTCTTTTCCACAGACTTTCACACTTGAAATCTCCATTGCAAACATAGTCAAATATTCATATTCCGTAACAAAGCTTTCCCTTAAGTGAAGCATGGCCATTTGGTAGCTTTCTGCTCTATTTGAAATCTGGCTTGTGAACGAAGTAAGGCAGCCTGACTTGCCCTTGACATCTCACCTGGAAGTCTATTCTGCCTTTTTTTTCTCTCATTATAAAAGAATTCTTTAAATTCTTCTTAAATCCTTGGTTCGACTCCACAGCATGAATCCAAACTGTTAATCAGACTTAGCAGTTGTGGGGAAGATTAAGGTCCATGACATGCCGTGTTTCCTCTCAAATCAGAATGTGTCAATGCTGGCTGAGACAGTAGATCCATCACCACACATGTGATTTTTATATAAAGCTTTGCATATCCTGTAGGGAAGAATGCATGAATGCCTTGATCTGCAGAAAATCTGTCCTTGTGCTTAACTTCTCAACCATTGTATGGTGTGTGGTTTTGGTGATAAAGGTAAGCTTTGATTTCCATACGGTTTTGGTAATAAAGGTAAACATGCACAGAGGTCTCCTGGATCAGTCCCTAGTGTGAATCAAGATCAGAACAAAAAATATGTTTGATCAGGGGAAGGATTAGGATGTGGAAGAGACAGAAGAAAATGCTGGGAGGGGATCCACAGGATGAGTAGTGCCATATCTGCAGTTGGCTGTTATTGCTCAGCGTCAGTTGCCTGCCATTAGCTGGATGGGGATCTGCAGGTCACTTCTGAGAGGTGTGCTGAGGCTACTAGAAAAAGACAGTGCAATGTCAGTAGGCTGCAGAGCTATACAACTAAACTGCAAAATGTTGCAGTTGTCCACAACTGGAAAGCTTAAAAATCACTAACCTGGCGCTGGTTTGGAGTATAGCTTTTAGGCAGTCAGTACATCACCTGATTTTGTTTGATTTTGCTTTCTGTTTACTTAGCCTTCCCATCGTTTCATCTTATCACTATTTCACCAATTCAAACTTTTATCAGAGTTATTAAGTGATAACAGTTTCCATTGTGCACTCTCCAAAGATATCATGTTAGTCACTTAGAACAACCAGTGGCAAGCACTATCTATGAGTTAGATTGTGCAAAATCCTTTTACAGGTCTGCTGAGGAAAGGGACAGACTTAACCTTTAGATGACGGCATTCTTGCAAACTTGCTGAACGTGGGAAGAGCCATATGGGTGGAGATGCTTTCCAAGAAAGAAAGAGAAACATATATTCACAGGTGGCAGATCTGCTGCTGCTACTTTAGCAAGTCATTCATGGAGCTTTAATTTTAAAGGGCTTGGTGAGTATGATCTATGGCTATAAGGTCACATCTGTTTCAACATCATGCAGCTCAGGGCTTTAGTAAATGTTAAGAAAAAACCTAAATTCCGAATTTATTGAAATCCATAGATAATGCTAGAACAGAGGCTTTAAATCTATTAGTTCTCTTAGAGCATGAATATTAGACTGTTTAATCCAGTGGGTGACTGACAGCGAGGTTTGTGCCTTAGGAGAAGATGTATTTAAACTTGCTAAATATTCCACATGAAAGGTGAAATGGTATCTCAAAAAGAGAGTGTCTGGTAGTCTTAAACAGTATAGATATTTATAAATACTGAGTCTGTCTTGCAGAGTGCAGTGCATCACAAGGCTGATGCAGATGTATTATGTTTTTCTGCAAATGACTCAACAGATGATGTGACCAGGTAGATGAGATTCTTTTCCACTTCTGCTATATGCTAATGCTCAGAGGAATGCAGAGGATGCTAAATTCAGCAGTTCCTGTTGTGTTGATACATTGGTTGGATAAAAGCAAAAATTATCTGATACAGTTTTAAATGATGGTTTGTATTGTCTTGTAATGAGCTTATTGAGCTATTGAAAGGCAGCTTTTGGATAATGAAAGGGAAAACAGAAGAAATTGTGAAACTTCTCGGTGTTAGTTTTGTTCCATGTTCAATAACACACATTGATCTAGGACACAGTTAAAATAGAAACAACGGGACCTTAGATTCAGACTGATGCTGAAATACAGAGATGATTCAAGTGAAGTGATATTAATTAGCAGTACAAGGAAAGGTCTGGTGAGGGGAGGTTAAAGTTACGTAGGTGGAAGGGTTGAGAATTTGAACCAGATACTGGTGTCTCTCTGAGAGGGGATGCTGTTGCGCTGAGTCAGACATCGATTAGCATGCAGGGAGACGTGGAGAACAGGTATGAAAGCCAGTTTTACTCCCGTTCCCATAATTTGCTAGAATTAGTTGAAATGATTTCATGTTTTGCTGAGTCTTTTCCTCTGAGATTTAGTAATGAATCCTTTTTGACTGTTAGGCATCAAATTTCTTTCTAAAAATACGAGAAATAAATCACTTCTAGATAAGGCTTGAGAGGTGATTGTACTCTATGCCCCAAAGCTGGTTGATGTATTTCATTCCATAAACATTTTAATGTAAAAGATCTAAACAATCCTGGGGAGCAGGACCTAAAGCCTGTGGTCCCTCGCTTCCAGTGAGTGCCCTCGCACAAGGACGTGGAGTCTTGTGCTGATTCAGTGGTTACTTAAACCTCAGAGAGAAATGCCATCTACAGAAAGGCTGGAGAAGTCTCCGTCCTAACTTGTCTGTTACTTCTGGTAGTCTCTGGGGTGGTCAGAGGTGTTTCCCACACCCTACAGAGTGCTGCGGTGGCTGCCTTAGAAAATGAAGCACCACTGCTGCTTTCTTTTTCCGTGTCTTTAAACAAAAGCGATTGCTGCTGCTTTTTCTGGGGAACCTGATTCTGTGGTTCTGCACACATTTTATCAGCAGACACAGGGCAGGGAAACAATTGCTTTGTGAATCTTGAGTGTCTAAGCATCAGACAGGTGTGGCCTTGTCAAAGATGAGACCGTGTATTTATGCGTGCTGATGCCTACAAAATTTATCATTACCAGTCCTTTTTTTTTTTTTTCCTTTTTTTCTACTAATACTTAGTTGCAGCTAAATTGGATTTTGAAACATTTGGTTTAGGTTTAAGCGTCAAAAGTTTTGTTTTTGTAGATACTTAAATGCCTCCAGGGATCTCTTCCAGAATCTTACAGATCTCTTCCAGAGTCATTAGCATGGCAACGATGGGGGCCACATAAATTCCTAGATGGCCAGAGGCATTTTCTTTACCTGCCTTTTGCGGGGTGGAGGGACAGCTAGGACACCGATCACCAGCAAACAGCAGAGGTTCCTGTGTTCTTTGCCAGCCTTACTTAAGTGACTTATAAACTAGCAGATATTAATTAGAATGAATGATATCTGGAGGTTCTGACACTGAGAAGAATTCCCAGGGACTGTTTTTCATATGCACCAACAGATTTTTGGTGATCATTACTGTCACTCTTCCCTGGAAAATTTGCAGTCCCTGAATTTGTGGGAGCCCTCCTGCTGTGTGTCTATAAAGTCCTTGCACTTCCTGCAAGCGCCAGGGGCTCTCAGCAGGGACTTCTGCCACTTTACTGCTCTCTGCCTTTCTGTGCTGCAGTCTCTTGGAATCACTCCTCGTAGTGGGTTTCACTGCAAAGAGAAAGCGCTTAGACTAAAAATAGCTCCTAACCCATCGGTATGAATGTTGGTCAGGGTGTACGGTTTTGAAGGGCATATGTCTCCCGACCTTTCCATGCACGGTCTGGAGCTGGCATTGGAGCGAGGTCAAAGACTGTTGCTACAACAGAAGCAGCTTTCCCTTATCCCACAGGCAGAGAACTGCTGAGTTGTCAGCTGTTGAGTCCAAATTATGCCTTTTACCTCAGGGAGCACAAGTTATGAAAGCACGTGCCATGGAGACAAGGGCAGCACTGCGGCAATTCCCTGCTCCTTGTGCCTCACTTCCTACCCTGCCAAAATTGAGACCCACAGCACAGCCACAGCAGGGAATGGGCAGCCTGTGTTGCCAGCTTGGTGTTAGAGGAGTATTTGGGAGCAGGACATCTTCCCCCCTTTCTTGGGCTGGGTGTTGTCAGGGAGCAGAGTCTCCTTTCTCACCTGTAAACCCTGCTATTTAGGGTCAGCTCCTGCGAAACTAAGAAGCACAGCCTTTCAGCCAGCCTTCGCCTCCTGAGATTTCCTAAAGTCTTAAGTAGCTAAGGTAGCGCTTTCTTTGGTCTGCTTTTATGCAGCAGCATTTTCCTCACCAGCCAAATAGTTTCACTGATATAGTAACATTGTTTAGAGAATTATTGTGAGTTTTTGACTTTTGGGGGGGGATGTCTCTATACTGATGAACAACGTTATACCAGTGTTCTTTGCCAGTATAGCTTACTGTTTTTTAATCATCAGTCAAAAGCACTTTCTTTTGGAACATACATATATTCCTAAAATAGAGGCGTATATTTTTGCTTGCTGCATACCTATAGCTGCACTGGTAATAGCATTGTAATATTGACTGAACCTTGATTGCTTCATATCAAGGTAGCCTCGTAATTTGTAGTGCATGATCATGAAATTTAAGTAAAGCAATGTATTTGTATGATTTCTTTAGGTGATAAACAATGTCTGAAAAGTATGCTGGAATGCTTCTTATGTTTGCATAATTTTGTCATTATTGCACAAGCTGCTTGAAGGTATAATAAAAGTACAAGTAATGGGTGGTTCAAGATGGTTTACACTGTCAGTCTGGCTCAGAAATGGTCCACGTTTTCCTTCTGGTCCTCAACCATCCATCTAAGCTAGTTTTGCTCCTGGAATAAATCAATTACTTCCCTCCAAGAGGAAATGCAGGCTCAGTTGACAAGTGAGCATGGTTAAACGTTTGTTCTGGATGGTGTGGGTATGGCCTATGGCAAACTTGGCTAGCATGGTGAGCAAAGCAAGCCAGCTCTAGTCCAGCTGGCTTTGTGCCCTCAAATGCCCCCCACGTTATACCCTTGGGCATACCATACATTTCAGCCCAAAGCTTTAAAAATTACTTTCTCTTCATTTCAAGTGCTGTGAACATAGAAGCACAGAAAAAGCTGTTTTGGAGCCAGATGGTGACATGGGCCACTTGCTGCAAAGTGGTCTAATCCAGACTTGGACATATGGGTCCCAAACAGGGTGAAGTTGAGCCCATCTGTAGCATTTAGGTTGGGGCAAAGATACCTCCACATTGCAGTCCACCAGGGTGGTTTGAGCATCTCTGATATTCATGCTTTCTGTAACTTTACAACCTGCATTTCTAATTACTGTCATGTTTGAGAGTTCACAGAACATCCCATTATATCCCCAGAGGAGATGGCAATTTGGACAAGTGGGAGATGAGGCACAGCTTTGCCCAGCGTGGTGCTGGCCTGGGCAGGCGGTTGCCTTTTGGGGCTGTCTGGTAGTATCTTTCTTAGCCTGGCAGCCCGTCTCCCTTCCAAACAGGACTGACTTGGTCCCCCAGAAGCTCTTGTGCCAAGACAGCCATGCTGCTCATCATGTGATGTAACCCTGTTTCTATCGCTGACCACGGATTTGCCCTTCTTGAACTGGGTGATCTAATGGCCTCTCTTAACTATAAAATCAGTGAGGACAGAGCTTCAAAGTATCTTTCTGAAATAATTGATCTTAATATTACTGCAGGGCAAAAATGCCACTTAAATCAAATGAACTTCGGAAGAAAATTATAGTGGTCAGTATTATAGGTGGGGCTTCTGCAGACTCTGAAGCCCAAAGGTGAATGTAAGTTATAAGCATTCCAACTACAGCTAATTTTTACAATATTTCATGATTTGGATCAAGTTCAGCACTTGTGGCAGGAGAGATGTTTGACCTCTGAGGTTTTACAGCTCACTTTGAAGCTAAAACCAAGACGATAAGCTTTTAATCTTTAATCCTAGGCAGAGAGAGGGGAAGAGAGGAAAAAACAAAAGCAAAACAAAAAAGCCCAAAACAACAAACAAAACAAAAAAACAAATGCCATAAACAACCCCCTAAATGTGATGTATTTCTATCATAGAAGTCAGTGTTGTCTTACATGCGACAAGCACTAAAGTACTGTGTGTATGAGGTGGACATATACGTCAAACTCTTCTACTTTTGCTATGTTTTCTGCTGGTTCTGAGGATAATAATATCTGTTCCCTAGAGTCCACCTGTTCCTCTTCCTTTTCCCCTTCTTCCCCCTGGTCCATACTCTTCCAAAGGTCATGGCTATGAGAAATCTTTAGTGCACAGGTCTCCAGGCACATAACTCATAATTCATCTGCTCTAACAGCATTGTCATGATTCCCAATATAGAAAAGCATCTCCTCCAAATTAAATGCAATTTGCCTGTTTCTTTTTCAAAATTTTAGGAAATTTTTGAAAGAAGATATTTTTGACCAAATGTTGCCTCATGTTTCAAATGACAGAATCAGTCTGGATGTAAATCCAGAATCAGTCTGGATGTAAATCCAGCAAGCCAAATGGCCCTTATTTTAAATCCTACCTCAAAATCTTTAGTTTATCCCATGTATATTGTCTTCTTTCACCATTAAAATGTGTATTAATATGAGATCTGTGCAAGATTTATGCCAATCTAGACTGACATTGATGTAATGTGAACCCAAGACTTTAATCTGGGTAGAGTTGTATTGAGCCCACATTTAGAACTTTTTTAGGAATGCAACCAATCTTATTTTTTACTTCAATCAGTTCATCCCATTCTTGAAGAGCTTTACCAATACTTAATTAGCTTTACTTTTCACAATGTGCGCTTTTCAGTGGAGGTCTACTAAATGGTATTGACTCTTGTATCTCCTATATTTTGCGTTACATTTAAATCCTTTTTCTGTGTAGGTAATTGAGAACTGTGATCAAGTAACCTCATTGAACTAAATGCTTGCATTGTTTTAGGCTTTGCAACAACAGATGATCTCTCAGACTCAAACTGCTCTAAGTAATCATTTAGTTCTGTGTATAAATCGACTTTGTACTGGATTAAACCATTTCCACTGCTAATGAATAGCTAGTTTTTCTCTTGTACTGTTGGATCAAGTGCTTTTGTGAGGTAGCCTCACCTGTATAGAATAAGTTGTGAGGACTCTTTATATTCAGCATCTTTCATGTATTTATTTACTTGAGCTGTGGTAACTGATACTTTGAAAACTGAATGTTTCTAGTCGCTTTCCCATATTTCAACTAATGAGTGGTACAGCTGGCATTAGTATGAGAAGAATGTATCATTGAAAACATAAGATTCTTGTCTATTATCCTTTTGCCCTGCTGTATGCATGCTTGCTAATCAGTAGGTAACCCTGGGTTGGAGTTGGGGCAGTGATTGCTGCAGAGAAATTGCAGCAAGCACTCAGCGTTACAATAGCTGCCTGTAGAGTTATGCCACTAACAGTCTTTCAGAAAAATAGCCTTGATTTTCCTCTCTGTACACTTAAACAAGGAAAGTATGTTTTTAATTTCACATATTTTCTGAGCGATCCTCCAGTGTAGCATTCTTCCTGATGGATTATATATGAATCTTTTAACTTCAGGTACCTAATGTGACTGCCCAGTTCTGCATTTGGCTCTCCCGTACTGAAGGCTAAGGACCAAGCCTGTCACAGGCTCCTGCAGCTGGGCTTCTGCCAACCCAACAGTGCAAATGTGAGTTTATGCATACCTTTATTCATAAGATAGGATTAGTCATACTTAGGTGTTTGCAAATTCAAGAGCAATATGTGTATATATGTGGTTACTGAGGCTTATTATCTTGCATAAATCAACAGTCACGAGCAGCACTCCACAGCTTTGAAATACCTTCTTGTCAGAAGGCACAGGTGATCTTGTGAAGCATTGAGCTGCATCTTTCATGGGACTTGAGAAATAAGATGAACAAGATGCTGCAGTCTAGACTCAGGTATTTAATTAACTGACAACTTTAATAAGAATTTAACAAGTATTGGTAATAATCACCTTCAGTTGATCTCTTCTTTTTAAGTAATATGTGCATTCATTTTTACCATCTTTAATGATACTTGATTGGTTTTGGTTTGGTTTTTATTTTCTTATTTTGAAAAAAAGATATTTGTCACTTGCATTCTTAATATGTATTTGTACCTCTGATCTTTTTCATGTCTTCTTCCACAGCTTAAAAAGACGTTCTGCAAATAGTATTCTAAAGCCAAATATTTATGTCCCTGAGGCATATGTATTGTCATCTAAATATGTTCTGCAAATATGTTCCTTGTGCAGATCCAGTGTATAGCTCTTTAATATGGAAAATTGGGAAAAGCAGAGTATTCTCCAAAGATGTTTTAGGTGGTGTTATTTTTAAATGCTATGTTCTAATGACTTGCTTTGTGGTGAGATAGGTTGACACAGGCTTTTGTAGAAGAGGATTTCACAAAAAAAAAAAAAAGAAAAAGAAAAAAGAAAATGACATTGACATTAGAAGTTTTGCAGGTCTCTTGATTTAGACAGGTAAACTTATAAGAACATCCTTGACCTTGTGAGTCATGCACTGTGTATCTGGATGGACCTGATTAGATGCATAAAGAGCACAAATTTTCCTAAGGAATATATTACTGGAAAAGAAATGCAAAATGAACTGAAGCAGAACACATCATTCATATAAGTACACCAAAAGCTTAGTTGTCCAATTAATTATCTCATTTCTGGAGTTAGTTTTCCCCATACCCCAGCCTTCTCCCCTCCTGCCTGGGCACCACAATCTGCAGCTACCAGAGAGACCACTGAGAATTGTCGCACATCTCTCGTTCCCACAGTTGGACTTGCTCAGCACTTTGGAAACAATAGCTGCTTCATTGCTTAGTCGTGAAACAAAAAGTTAAACATATCAGCAGCAATGCATGAAAATGTGATGAACAGCCTTCCGTGGGAAGGGATTTTTCCATGCCAGTGCGTAGGTATACAGGATTTATTGGTGGGAGAAGCTAGTAAGTAAGAAATCCTTCTTCTTTTGTACATCATCTGCCAGAGCAATACTGAGAGAAGTGAACCATGAGATTTACTAATAATAGCAGGAAGGAAGAACCCTGTTAAACAGAGATAGCAAAGTTGGAATGACTTGTGTGTGTAAATTCCAAGGTTATTTTTCCCTCTCCACAGCCTTTTTTATAGTCACCCTTGAGAAGAGAAAGGAAAAAAAAAATAAAGAGACCTTCAGGAGAAGAATCTTGCTTTTAAGGGAGCATTGACAGAGAAGAAGCAGATGCAAGTTACAAATGATGTAGTGATGGTCATGTGAAAATGATGCAAAGATGTGAGATGAAGTGCAGTTGTGGCTTTGAAAATTTCTGTTTTGTATTCTTATTCTAAGTGTGAATCGCATCAGGAGAGATTATGGAACTGATTCACTGTATGCCCTACGAGTAGCAGTCTCAATTTTCTATGAGCTGCTTTCAGTTTTAAATGAGGTGCGGCATTGTTAGCCTTACAGACACTGCTGTCTCAGCACTTGCTGATGGATTATTTACAGGGACTCAATTCATTGCTTTTGCTAAGTTCTATAAGGAATGACAGAAAAGCATTGCTTTATTTTACAGCAATAAAAATGATACATATGGGTCCTAGACATCTTATGTATTATTTTAAAATGTTCAGCTCGTCATTGCTTTTGTCCTTTTTCTGAGAATTTTAATGGCACAGAGTTTGCTCAAGTGTTTTATCCCCCTGCAAAGTACTTCATAGCAGTATTTTCTATTCTGAGACCCTCCATTAAAAAGCTAAAGAGCTGCTAGCTTATTTACATCGTGCAAAATCAAGAAATATTCTAAGATAGACAAACTCAACCAACAGAGAAGATGGAAACTTCTCATTTTGACTATTATGAACAAATTCAGGATTTTTTTAGCATCTTTTTGACTCTCATGGGCTAAGAGATCTCAGTCTGTTTGAACCAGATATGAAGTCATATAGCAGAACCTGAAAACAAAATTTTAACTTTTCTATATGATTTGTTTTATAACAATGTTCTGCCTAACTGAATATTCAGCCTGAGCTATTTGAAAACCAGGTGTTAATTTAATTGTAAAACAACTACATCTTGTGCCTTTGGCAGTGGAGTCAGTGATTTCGGTTAGGGCAATGCAGTTAAGGAAGCGCCACATGCTTGTAGGGCTGGGGATAACATGGAGGAGTATGCCAGAACTAGGCTGGTGAGGCTGTCTCTATTTTGGGGGTGTCAAAGTCTTTTAGAGGCGTGGAATGGATAACATGAATGAATCAGTTCATGTTGAGGCACTGGGTTGCTAGCTGTGCTGCTATGAGAACGGATCCACAACTGGACCAGAAGTCCCTTGCAGGGACATGGTGACCTTTGTGAGAGGAGCAGAGTGGACAAAGGGGAGCAGTATTAGCTTCAGACAGCTGGATTAGGTCTGTCTGTACGTCTTTTGGGTCCATGGCTCCCACGAAGTCTGTGATCAGCAAGAGAATGAGATGGTGCCGATACCATGAGCAGGTATGCATGTGGGAAAGAGAGTGAGTCTCAGTTTCCAGTTGCTGTGCCCGTGTACGTGCATGCACAAGTGCAAGAGTTAATATTTATTCTTCATAGCCTGGCAATGGTCTCTCTTGGGTCCATGAAAGTTAATTAGGAAAAAGACCAGCTCTGATGCATATCAGCAGTAGAAGACAATATTTCTGTTTCTGAGTACTTAGGATTAATTCCTACACTTTGCCTCCTTAAAAGGAGGATATGCATGTATATGCAATGCATACATGAAAGGCTGGAGGGGAATAATGTACAACTAAACAATATGTGAAATAAATGCCAACTGCTATGTAATTGTGCATGGACAGACTTGTTCTGATAATTTCATACTATATTGTAGACCTTCCTTCTTCGGAGAAGTTGGAAGGGGATGACAACACTTGAGCATTCTCTTGGGAATGGAGAAGAGAAAAAAGCATTTGCTCATCACAGTGGAAGGGTAGCCTACTCATGATAACATGCTGCAGTATGTCTTCGTATGACATGTCTGGTACTTACTAAGAGTGGAAATACAGCTTTTAAAGTCTCAAGAAAGATTAATACAATAATAATTTATCAGAAAATATAGATCTATAGTTTCAGGAACTGCCCATTCCCTCGATTACTAAAAAATCAATTTATTTCTCGTAAGTGACTTTCATTCCTTACATTCACTCTAAAAGGATATTGCATAACTGTTGCTAGTTATTCTCAATATATTATTTAATGTGAAAGCCACATTTCAGTATTTGATCTATTTATATGTTGTTTGTACACATGAAGACAGACTTTCTTTGGACTTGGTTCATTGTACCTTAAAAATAATTTGAATACCACAGGTTTTATTGTAAACAATGAAGGATTCCAACCCTCAGGTCATTGCCGGTTGTTTAAAAAAACACACTTGGAATTGCTTCAGTGATTATCAGTGTTCGCTTATAAAACTAAATAGGCTTTTCCTGTGATGGAAAGAAGATTAAAGGTCGCATAGTTCAAAATAAGTTTTTGGACATTGCCAGATTAAGGAAAATAAACTCTTTCATTAATAAGGTCAACTTCTTTAATGTTTATTAGTTCATAAGGACATATGAGCTGAAGAGAACCAGCAGGGACAGAATTATGTAGATAATATGACTTTTCTGAGGAACAGCAATTTCTTTCTGCAGCCCTTTTGGTAAAGTCCGAGTGATGTGGTTGGGCCCTTGAACGTCACGTTGAGGTTCACACAGTTGACAATGTGGGCAAATGATGTTTTCCTCTAAAGACATGCTTCCTTGAGAACTACAAAGAGACTGACAGTACTCCCTAAAAATGAAATGTACTTTGGAATGTTTCGTTAGTGTTCTATTTCAGTTATGTGTCAGTAACACGCAGCAAGCACTGAAGAAGTGGGAGACCTCTGAGTAATTTCATTTGATTCTAGGTTTATGTACTGCAAAAAATGTGGGTATATTTGTTTCTATGATTTGTACCTGTATTAAGTATTGAAAAGGCATAGTGGTTAGCCACAATATTCATGATGAGGTGTTTTTTATAAATGCAAAGTAATTGGACTTCTGTGCCTTTGCTCGGTGTTCTCGTTCCATACTACACTGTGAAGTGCAAGAATTCAAGGAAGTGTGTCGACCATGAGGTCACCAAATTCAAGCATATCAGGAAATGTGTGTAGTTGTATCAGATTTACGCAAATACATAAGTTTAATCCTTTGTCTTACGCAGTATTAATTTGCCAGTTGTAGTAAGTATCAAGAAAATTTTTGAATGGGTTAAAATACTAGTGTGTAAATGGCTCTGAGCCGTTTCCTTCCCCTGCACAGCACAATAGCCTAAATTTCTCTTTTGGCCAGGAGCGTCCCTTAACCTTCACCCCTTTGCTTTTTCCTTTGTTCAGATGATTAGGTGTTTTCCATCTGTACCTCTACGGGAGAAGATTCTGTGCTTGTTAATTTGCCCTGACTTCCTAAGGAAGTCGGGCTTATCTGATAACACTTTGTCTGTCCTCTTACCCCCGGAATAACCTTTGAACATGCTGCCCAGGTTCAGTTCACTCAGAATGAGGAGGTGACATCCAGCATGCTGTGTCCTTACAAGCTGGATGAAACTCTGCAGCTGGATAGAGAGACCCCACTGAGGAAATAGCTGCACAGTGAAGTCAGCCTTTACTCGACTGCAATCCAGGCCTCTCTTGTGTGCCTTCTCTGATGTCTAATAAGGCTTAGGGGGTAATCTGTAGTAACATTTGCCCAATACCAATTTGCCAGTTATTTATTTGCCAATAATAAATAGTGAACTGGCTTGCAGATATCCCAAACCATATTTAATCTGGTTTTGGTAGTAGCAGGATTCACTGTGTTTCTCAGAATAGTTTGTTTTCTGTTGTTATCATCTGGAGAGCAGTATTGTGTTCCTAGTAGTGATGGATGTGCTTGTATCTAGCCACATGCTTGGTGGCTAATTGATATGGGCAAAGACTTCCAAACTTGGGAGTTAGACAATCAATTTTCTTTTGGCAGTGTCTTTGTTCTTCCGAAAATCTCACACTAGGAACATCAAATGCAATGACCATGGTTTATTCTAGGCAATGTGTGGCAAATGACTCCAGTAGGACTAACAGTTTCCAAATTTGCCTATGGTTTAGCTGAGAACAGGCATAATTCAGCGAGAACAAAAGGCAAAGTGTGCAAAATGCATATTTAGCTTGGAAAAAAAACCAAACAAACTAACAAAAAAAGTCATCTGATAAGTTCAGTTTTAATTGTGGTAAAAATTAATCATCAATTCCTACAGCGTCTCTTTCCTTCATTCTGCCCTTTCAGTCCACTGGTCTGCCTGACCGCTCTGCCTCTTCAGTATCACTGTGCCTCTTTTTTATCTCCAACCCAGCTGTCTGTCCCAGCAGGGATATTCTTCCCAATTCTCTCTATAAACCACCTGGCTTGTTCTTGTTTGATGGGTTTTTTTGTTCGACATGAGTAACCTGAAGGAATCTTCCATTGTACTTTCCAAATCCTTCTCAAAATTGATTCTGTTGCTATGACTAAACTGACATCTGCTGCTTCTGTATGAGGGGACCTCTAAGTGTCTCAGTTTCTTTCTGTGTGTATCTGTGTATTGTGCTCTCCAACAGGGACTAGATGCTTTCGTAAGATCACCCTTGAATGTTCATGGATTTCTTAAGCAAATGACTTCAAACCTTTCTGATCCCTGTCCTGTGTGTAGTCTTCATCCATCATCCTCCCGAAGTCAAGAAATCCCATGCAAAGAGATTTCTCTGATCTCTTTGCCAGGTGAGGGTGCTTCTCATGCTCATCACTACCTGGAAGTATCCACCAGCTTTCCCAGTCTGCAGCTTGATTATTTATATTTCCATAATGTTTAACAGTCCTGGGATTAGAAGAAAGGAAGAACTGGAAATACTGGAAAGCAGGTGCAGCTGCATATCGGCCTTAGAGACTGAGCCAGGTGAAATACTTACTCCAGCTAGGGTGCACCTTAGTCTTGTTGGTAACATTTCTGGCGAAAATGCTTGCCTTTGCAGATGGTACTTGTGACCAGGAACTTTGAAAACGAATTTGTGAAAGTGTCGATCCTTGTGTTGAGCTTGTGTGTTGCGTCCTGACATCTCACTTCACCTTGCAGAGCAGAAGCAGGCTGAGGTTGCTGCCAGGTAACTGTGGTGGCTTCCCAGGATCTCAGAGGTGGTGCTGCTGTTTGGCAGCTAGAGGAAGCAGTGAGGAGGGAATGTTTCTCCCCGTGCTTGACAGGAAAAAAAAAAAAAAAAAGCACAACAAAACAAAGTTTGTCTCAAAGGACTGAAATTTTGGCCTTGTGCACTCCTGCACATTTACTATATAATATCTTGACACCCTGTCTTTGTTTCCTTTTCCTCCGCTGCAGATTAGGAGAGTGCATTTGGTACAGATAGGCAACTTGAATTATTTTATCAGCTTCCGGAAAGAGAAATAGCAGATTCTTAAATTAATTCCTCAGAACCGGGGAAAGCCAGATTCCCAAATGGGATTCAGCCTTCATTTATAAACGAGTTTTAGTGATTCATGTCCTGCGAATCTTTTATAACGTGGAATGTTGCCATGTTATAAAACAGAGAGGGAAAGCCTGCATTTAGATTACTGAAGAGAGATTTTTGTCTCAACTTTGGGAATTTTTTTGAGGAGGTGGAAGAATGTACTGTATTGAAAAACAGCCAAACCTCCTCAAATAAATCTTATTAATTCTACTTCCATTTTTTTTTATTACTCAGCTAGCTTTAAAGTCAAAGACTGAAGGCTATGGGATCAGCAAAGCTTTTCTAAAGAGAGCCAGTTCATCTTCTGTTTCTGTGTTTGTTGTCTTTACTGTCAGCTGTACTGGCAATTTGCTTGGTTTCCCAGAAATGTGTACTTCTGGCACGGTCTTTCAGATAGGGGATTTTTTTTGGAAGCTTTCTGTTGGCAATAGTAGGATATGTAATGTGATATATTCATTTTTATCTGGATATAGGCGTGTTTGCTTTCACTTTGAATGTTAAATTAGTATCTTTGGGCAGAGACAAGTAAAATGAGTGTTTTCCACCTGCTAAGCAGCATAATTTTTCTTCCAGCAATAAGGTTTTGATCTAGGCACATGCTTAGCACCTGCTTTTCTGACTGGCTGTATTTGGCATGATGGCCGTGCAGTATTGCAAAAAATACAGCCTGCTGTGAGTCTCTGGAATCTTTTGGTGGTATGCTTTGGTGTCGTTTCCTCACGACCTTTTATTGTTCTATTTGGTGGTAAATTATTGTGACTATACCCTTAACTGTGGAGAAACAAACAAGTTGTAACTTGAGAAAATTTGTCAACAAACAGATTTCTTCGATTATGATTAATACATATGTTTTTACTGGTTTCATGCTTTCATTTAGTATTCTCCACTTACAGTTTCCCTAAACATTTTGTATAAGCTGCCTTTTTAACCATTTCTTTTCTGATATCTGCTTGTGGAGTACAAAAAAAAAAAAAAAACAACATAACAAATGTGGCCACTGATCCTCAATTCATAGATTTTTTTTTTTCTTCAAAGCCAAACCTGGAAGGTTGTGACTGGCAGATCAGATTGCAGGCAGAAAGCAGGCCAGAAAGAGTTTTGATTTTTTAATCTGTTTTGTTTGTTTGTTTTCAAAGTGGTTTCCATGCACTTGACAATGAGATACATTGAGTGACCAGCAAACTCAAAAGTAGAACAGAGCTTTGGAGAACTTCTATGCTCAGAGAACTGAGCTGTTACAACTAAGAAAATACTTTTTTTTTCCTTTGATGATAGTTGAGCGTTTGGTCAGCTATGCTTTAAAAAAAGATACGCAGACCCAGTTGAGCCAAGAAAGACATAATATAGAACACAGTCAGTAGGAGAGATACCAGTTATCTTGTTTTTCTCTTTGAGAGGTTAAGTCTGAAGAGGCTGGTAGTGTCATAGCATGTCAGTGTCGAACAGCTGGTGCTGCCCTCGTTTACTCAGCTTGTCACAGAACCTTTAACCCTCTTTACAGCTGCGAAGGTGTTGGAGGAAAGCAGTCCACAGATATTTTCCCAGGTGCACTTTAATGTCTCAAGGGTACTTTTCCTTTCTTATCTATCTGATCATCCATAGGTGTACTATGTATCAAAACATCTTTAAACATAATCTAAAAGTGCACAGTTGGTATTCAGCTGTTTTAAATAAGGGCCACCCTCCTTTGGCTTCAGTGATTAAGACTCTGAACCTAATTGTTCCTTTGTTAGTTTATCTGCATAAAATACAATTTAAAGTTACTTCTTTCTAACCACAGGCACAAGGGTAGTTTCTCTGCACAACATAAAGCCCTGAGCAAAGCCAGGACATCTCTGTGTACTGTAACTTCCAGCAGTTAGTGTGGAATCCTGCATTTAGTAGCAGCTCTTAAATACAGGTAAACATATACTGAAGCCTGCCATGCCTATGCTGTTGGTATGTGTGAATACTTTTTGGATAAATACACAATGATGTTCCTTAGCATAGATTTAGGGGAGGCTTTTTCCTTATTTTAAAATTTCAAAAGTGGAAGACCTATTTAGGCAAGGCCTTTAAGATTAATTTGCTGTGCAAATATACTCATGCGAAGTCAGGAGGTTTGCAGTCCATTTGAGGATGAGATTGGAGTCTGAAGTACTAGATAAACAGCTACGTGGCAGCTTTATACAGTAGTATCCGGGGCTGGATCACGCGCTGTAATTGAGTCAACAAGGTCTGAATGTTGAGAGAAAAGCAAATATAGCATGGGCTGTATAAACACGTGCCACGCATAGGTTTGCCTTAGAAGAGTTCCTTCATTGTGCTTAATAATTCTCAGGCCACAGGGAGCAGAAATATTTCAAAACCAAGGATACAGCAGATTTAGTCCACAGAGAAATATTCACTCCTAAAAATATCAGGAATCAAGAAACAGACTGAGAAAGGGTGAAAAACATAGGGAGTTTTTAAGGGAGTAGCTAGTAGAGACCTGGTATCAGCCACCTTCTATGTAAGAGGTTGCTGCAAGGCAGAAGATAAACCATTCTTTGTCTGCTGAAGATAGGACAAAGTAATGTGCTTAAAATGGAGGAAGAGATAATTGTGTAGCAGGTTGGGAGCACTAATAATAGTCCCAGTGAAGTGACACAAATAGATTGCCCAGGGAAATGAGGTTGTTATGGGATGTGCTATTGCTCGTGTTTTTTAAGCTGAATGTCTGTTAAAAATGGGTTACTTGCTGTTGCTCTTTCTGGAGGAGAGAATGGGCTGATCCCTCTTTGTCTCATTTTTAAAAAATATTTACAATGTAAAGACATTTACAATTAGTAGCAGGTACTCTTGTTGCATTCCAGCCAGGCCTGGTCAAGGTTTTGCCTTCCTCTGACAACATTGAGCTTTCTTGTCCTAAGTAAGTATCTCTGAGTCTTACATTGTCCTATCCATTTTAAGAGAATATCTGCCTAGAGGATAACGTGCTTTTCGTATCTCTCCAGGGTAAAGAAAAACCTCCATGCTTCGTTTGAATTAGCCTTGGAACTGATTGAAGGCAGCTTTAATCCAAAGAAAGTGAACTTCCTATTTATAATTACTTCAATTATTTTGTAACTTTATGATTAAAATAAGCCTATAAATGGGGATATTTTCTTCTGACCAATGACATTTAATTATGCAACATGAGGCTTCAAATTGCCAACTTTTCAGCAAGCTATAAAATGTGTATGAGAAGACAGAGTCAGGGAGTCTACGTTTCTTACGAAAGATTGTGGTTTACAAGGCACTCATCATGCTCTGCATGATAGTACATGGGTTCACTTCAATGCCTGACTCTGAAACAGAAATTAAAACCGTACTTGAGTTAGGAGAATTTGGTATGACTCAAATTTCTTGTAATTCACAGCTATGATGTTACTCTTAAAACTTCTGCAGTAGGGGGACTGTGCAGTAAGCTATATATTGAAAGAGTATGCAGGCAACCAAAAGGTTTTCTTGAAACACGTGCACACGTGTAGTTGCTGAATCAACCTCGTAAACCTGGCATGACCCAACAGATTTTGCACAATCCTGTACAGATAATGTGTTTAGAAAGTGAGAGGCTTGGGATTTAATTAACTTCACAATGCAGTGGGTTTTTTTTTCTTCTAGTGGCACCACTGCTTTCCCTTTTTTCCTTTTTTTCCTTGACTTTTGCCAGGTGATAGGGGACTGTCAACTAATTTTGATGTAAAACTTGGAATTTTGATATGGGGTTTTTTTACAAACCAGAAATGGTCTTTGAAGAAGTACTAAAAACAAACATATCATTGACATGTACATCACAAATAGAAAGCAGTCATTTTACTCTTGTAACTCCCAGGTCTGTCTGAGTGGTCTTCATGTTTTTTATGAAATTAGAGGTTTGTAACCAAAGTTTAAAGCTGGAGGTAACATCTCATATTTTCATTAGTAACGTGGACGAATACTATATAAAGACCCTGAGCGACACCAAAATGCAGTGGGGGAATCCTGGGGCAGATATTATTATATTTTATGTGCTGCTGGGTTCTTGATGAACATGAATTTGTCAGACTTCATTCTTGATTTGGCCTCTAACAAGTCACATGGCATGGATATTGCAGTTCAGGGATATATAAAAAGAAGAACTGAATGTGTGTTGGGGTAGTATAGCTTAAATTAGTATGTTTTTAATGAGGTCTTAAGGTAGCTTGAGAACACAGTGAAAATAAAATAATTGTTAAGTTTTAAGGGTGTTTCTTCCCTGCAGATTTAACAATGGCCTTTTCCATTTCTCAGCTCCTGTGCTGCCTGTGCCTTTCGTCAGTCTGGTTATTGCAGACCTAGAGAAAAAAAGTGGCTCCTTGCGAACAGCTCTGGATTATTTGACATAGTGCTGAAATGTTTGTGCTTGCACAGTGCAGATTGGCGAGGGCCAGAACAACATTTCGGGCATTCCCAGATGTCCCCCGAGAGAGAATTCCTTAAAAAAGAGTAATAAAAAATATACAGTTGTATTGCAGGGATGAGGGAGCATATTCCTGGTGCCACAGAGGACTTCAGTGAAGAGGTTGTTCTTTAAAAATTTCAGAGGCTTTTAGGCAAGGTCCGTTATCTGACAGTGATGTCGTCTAGCTTCAGAAGAGACTTCTAAGACAAGGTCAGGAGCCTTTCAACCTGAGACGTGGAAGAAGTAGTCTGGACAAGATGTTTTGAGTTCTACAAAACTGCTCTGTAGGAGGAGCTGGCTCAGCTATATACATGAAAATGTCCCTTCTACTGTTGTTCACCGAGGGAAGGCCTTTTGCTACATGGGAGTTATGGTCTCTGGGAGGGTGCTCAAGCCCTCAGAGCTTTCAGGTGGCAGGGGAACAATGCACCAGGGATTGACTGGGCTTTAAGACAAGGTTTCCTGCAGTTTTCTTTTTGAGAACAAAAGCTGATGGTGGCTGATGTGTGGGTGGAACTGAATGTGTTTCCCAGATCCTGTTGAACAGTTGAACTTCTCTTTGGAAAACGTGTAACCCATTAATCTTCAAATAACACATTAAATGGAGTATTCTAGATAATTTTCACCTCAAGATTAATATTTGTAGCAACAAGTGTCTTTCAGTAGAGAAATGCCTCTTTCTTTTTTTTTTTTTTTTTTACTTTTTTCCCTCTAGAAATTATTACTTAAGACCATATTGAACCTGTGATCCTGGGTGATCAGATCTGGTTCTGCAGTGTCTCGAGCATCCCATAACTTGAAGTAGGAGCAATATGAACTGTGAGCAGAGAGGAGAGGAGAGGAAAACAGATGGGCTGTCCTGTCCCCTTGAACCTATAACCAAAGCAGAAGTCATTTCCATTCATGGTACAGAGGACGCTTTGTGAATATGACATTTAATCTAAGTTGAAGAGACCTGTTCTAGAGGAATACCCTGGCATGTCTATTCTCTTCTAGAATCATAGAATTATAGAATCGTTTGGGTTGGAAGTGACCTCTAAAGCTCATCTAGTCTAACCCCCCTGCAATGAGCTGGGACATTTTCAACCAGATCAGGTTGCTCAGAGCCCCGTCCAGCCTGGCCTTGAACATCTCCAGGGATGGGGCATCTACCACCTCTCTGGGCAACCTGTTCCAGTGTTTCACCACCCTCATTGTAAAAAATTTCTTCCTCATGCATAACCTGAATCTCCCTCCTTTAAAACCATTACCCCTTGTCCTGTCACTACAGGCCCTGCTAAAAAGTCTGTCCCCATCTTTCTTAGAAGCCCCTTTTAAGTACTGAAAGGCCACAATAAGGTCTCCCCAGAGCCTTCTCTTCCCCAGGCTGAACAACCCCAACTCTCTCAGCCTGTCCTCACAGCAGAGCTGTTCCAGCCCTCTCATCATTTCTGTGGCTCCTCTGGCCCCTCTCCAACAGGTCCATGTCTTTCCTGTACTGAGGGCTCCAGAGCTGGACACAGGACTCCAGGTAAGGACTCAGGTAGTCCTGAAGGAGGCCTGTGGATAACTGAGTTTTACATGTCTTGATTTTTAAGATTATCTTTGAAACACCTCTCTGAAAACATGTTAATCAAGGAGTGGTTGGGACAGTGAAAAGGTTTATTTGCCAGACAAAGAAAGGGAAGGAGTTGCTATGCCTGGGTGCAGTACTGAAGAGGAAAAATAGATGGAACAAGAAGTGCTGTTTGCAGAATATCAGCTCTGGAATATCAAAGGGTTTTTGTTTTGTTTTGTTTTTGTTTTTAATTTTAGATCTGACTAGCTCGTTGGAAGATGACACTTATTCCTGCCTGAAGGTGCTGTTCTGAAAACAACAGTAGAAGAATGTGGAAGAATTCAAGCCTCCAATACCTTTTAGTACTAGCTATTTTATGTTTAAGCTCAATATATAGCCAAGAGATAGGTAAGTTTATTGCAATGCAATTCACTAGTTACTTTTTTTTGTACCTTCTGTCCTGACAGCATTTAATTACGCTGCTTTCCTACAATTTGTATGTTCAAAGACTGTCAGCTTTGTGGTCCCGCACCATCCTAGGGATGGAGGTACTACCAGTCCTGGTCTCTGCTTTCCAGCAACCAGTGGCATCTGGTAAACCAGTGCAAAGTTGACTGTTAAATTCTGCATAATGCGACTGTGATAGTCTGCATATGCAGTTGGTGTAGATGTCCACATTGAGACCTTCTTGCTGTATGTCAGATATCTGCAACAATTTCACACATTATCTTTAATTGCCCTTCTGTCATTAATTGCCTTCTATGTGAGACAACGAAGGAGAGCAAAAAACTCATTAAGTTTATCGTCAAAGCTTGCGGTTTTGCCATTGGCCCAGAGCCTGCTTATTAGGCTAGACTCGAAATGGCTGTTGTGGAAAGAGACAGCTGCCTGTGCCATTGGACACAAGTACAAACCCACATTTTAGCTACCTCTAGAAATCTGGCAGTCTGTGGTTGTCTGTAATCAGGCACACAAATCATTCAACAGTTTTAAAATACTGGCCAGACATGCATGCAATAAAAATATAAAAAGAATGGCTCTAGATGTGAACAATAGCAGGTGTTTTACAGTTGGTGATTTTTGACCTACAGTTTGTGTCTGTATTTCTTACATGACTTCAGGTTCTCTGGGGCACTCTCAGAATTTGAAATGCGTAACGCACAATTTACGTAAAATGATCTGTACCTGGGATGTCTCATCTAAAGGAAGACATGGACAAACTGACTTTTGCTACACTACCAAGTAAGTCTGCTGTATACCTGGTTGAAAACTGCCAAATTGTGATGAAAGTGTACTTATTCCTCAGTCACTGCCCATGGAATTTGTGATGCCATTGTTTCCAAGCATCTCCCCATCAGTTTTCCTTGGGTGGTGCTCCCTCCAGGCACTGTTAGCTCAGGCAATGGCAGGGTTTCTGGCAAAGTCTTTTTTCATGCTAACAATTCCGCCAAAATCTCCTGCTTGATCTCTTCAAAGGGCTGGAAGATGCTCTCATTTACTCAGACTTCTCTGTGTGTCTGCCTAGCCCTTTTCTCAGAGTTTTCATGAGGGACATCTTCATACCAGGTTCAATCCAAAAGGAAATGATAGTTGGAACAAGTGAATCCTGATGCTATGGGCCAAAGTGGTAGAATATATGACATAAGTGTTGAGATTCACATGTGGAAAAACATGAAAAATCTCTTGGTGGATGTCTTATAGCCTTTACAAATTTTAAGCTGTCTGGAGAGCATAGTGTTAGAGGAAACATAAAAATTATTCCACAACTACAATAGCTTTCCCAAAGTGAATGTGAGATGAAAATTTTGGGAAAAGTTAAGAAACTTAAATCATCAGTGTGTTTTTCACTAATGAGAACTACATGTGCAATTCCCCATGCTGTGGGTCTGCCAAATACTTATCATGTGCTAGGGATGAGTTCAAATCCTTTTTGCATCTCGATCCTGCCCCCAATCCAGATATTAGTACGGTCTTTTTTCCTGTAAATTCTGCAGGCAGCCCAGACTTGTCCTTGGGGTCCCAGGGCTTGGCTGCACTTCTTCCACCTACATGTTTGATTTTCTGCATCTAGTTATTCCTCCTGCATTGCCAGATATCATTTCTATACAAAAGAAAACCAAAACACATTTGTGTGACCTTGCAGCGGGGTTCAGGAATGTAGAGTTCAGGAGGTACTGCCCTCTAAACAAGAACAGTTGTGTAGCTGCTGCTGTTTCTCCTTAGCAAAGCAGAATAGGCTTTGGTCCCCGAAGCGGAGAGGCTGAGGACTGAGCTTAATACAGACCTCCCTGAGGGAAAGAGATTTTCTTTTTCAGTTACCCAAACATCCTCTAATAATATCTCAGTACAGAAGAGGAATAGCCTTTCTGAGCACTCAAGTCTCAGCTGGCCTTCACTAGCCCAGAGTCTTGCCTGAATATTAAAAGTTCAACCCAAACTCTTGACTCCAGTTGATGTGAGCTCCAGGGTCTTGTTCCAGTTCATAAGTGAGTAACTCCCTCTCCAGGAAGTCTGGCACTGTTCTCTTTGCTTGCCTTCCTCCCATCATTCTCCCAAAAGGAAGGTCTAGATTTTTCCAAACTTTTTGCCTTTCTAGTTGCATCAGTGATAATGAGCAAAGGGACTTGACCCATCCAATATTGTTTCCTGTATATATCTATGACCTCCAGACAAACACCAGATCACATTGTGCTGAGCACTGCACAAACAATATACACAGCCTGTATTTTCATCTGGGATCTTAGCAGTTCTCTCCACTGCCCTCGGCCCTTTCTGTATGAGCTGGGCAGCAGAAGGGAGCTAAAAGATTTGCTCTGAGATGGATGAACCTGCTTTTTGCACCCGTATGCCATCAGTTTGAGAAGTAATGGAGGGAGAGAGAGTCATGAAACATAAGGGGAGGTACTTTTGCATTATTTTGCTTATTTTGAAATATTGATTCATGGTGAGCGAAGGTTTCAAAAATGTGTCTTTTGGTTAAAAAGTCAGTTTTTCAGTTCAAGGCTTAACAACTAGCTAGCTGCATTATACAACTACTGCACAGGGAATGCCTGTTAATCTGATACTAACCAAAGCCTATGCAAGTCTTACTGCTTCACAGACTTGCCATGGAGCTCTCTGTTATATTACAGAGAATTTGTGGTTTATTAGTGTCCTAGGAATAGGCCTTAGCTTGCCTTACCTTCCTATCAGCTGAAATATCTGCCTAATCCTCTCTGTCTTTTCAGTGACCTTCCCCCTTCAATGTGTTTTAAAACTAAGGAGAAAAGGGTTGAGATTCCAGTCCCAGAGAGCTCCACCACGGTGACGATAACCACAAACAGCATTTCTGGAACTGCTTTGGCTACCAAAGAATTTGAAATTCACAAGAAGGACATCTGTATGTATGAGGTTTTATGTGTGTATATAAGGCCTCTATGCAGTGATTAACAATGCTCCAGAATTGTATATACTTGCAGTTTTCTTTGGTAGTGCTCCTGTATGTAAAATGTTTATGTGCTGAGTCCATATGAATCTATGTAAAATGTTTATGTGCTGAGTCCATATGAATCTGCCATACCTAACAGGTTGTTTTCTCTCCCCTTCAGGGGAAAGAAAACCCCTCTATCCATAGATCGTAGCAGAGGAGTCAAGAGCAGAATACAAGGAAAAAAACAGAGTGCAACACTGTTACATCTTCCTCTGCTTGTTTTTTTGTAATTGTAAATTAGGAAGGATTTGTAAACAAGTTCCTAGTCTACATACCCAAATACCTGCACCAGGTATAAAGTGCATTTGCTCAGACCTGACTCAGTAAAGGAAGAATAAAATTCCTAGTGTCTGTTCTCCAATTTTAAATGCTGAACTGCTACAGAATTAAGTAGTTTATTCCTGGAGTTTCACAAAATTTTAAGGGCAGTTATGTCACTCCTGACAGGATCGTGTTTTCTTAGTATATGTGCAACTTACCCATTCTGTTCAAAAGTATATGAAACTGAGCAAATGCATTTATGCTTGGGAGATAGGCTGCATCATATTGCAGTCACAGATAAATTTGACTTTTTCCCACTTCCTTCCTCCCAAGGGAGGAAGTTGTAAGCTGAAGATGGCGTTGGCACCATCTGCAACACTTGCTTATAATTTCTTCTTTGGTTTCAGTTTTCCTGGTTTTTTCTTTAGTGTAGTGCAGTCAAAATCTAAAGTCAGTAGCACTTCTTATCCACGGTTCAGTGTTCTCTTCAGCTGAGAGCAGCTCAAGAACTTCAAAAAAACTGAACTCAAAAATATGTGGGCAACACACTGGCCTCTTCAGCATCTTGCTGATGTCGGGCAGGGTGGGTCTCTCTGGTTCTGGTTATCACGGATAGTGTGTTGACCGTGCTTTGCAGGCTCTCAGAGCCTTGGCCAGGACCAAAGTTGCATAAAACACACATTTTAAAACCAGGATTTATCCTGCACCAGGCCCAATTAACTGCCATAACCTTTGTACTACCATAACCCTTGCCTGGTGCTCAGGCTCTTTCTTGCTTCACCACGACCCATTCATAGAAGAGGTGCTTCTGTTTAAGCTCCATGTCCTGTCCTCATCACCATGTCACGCCTTCAGTATTTCTTGTAGCTTAAAATCACATTCCTCATGTTTTTCTTCTGAGGCTCATGTGAGCTTCTTCCACCCTGTGCTTCTGCTTTCTCCCTACTCCAGCTTCTGTTGCATGTCCCATTTTTCCTGCTGGTTGCCAAGCCCCATTTCTTCCTTTGGGATACTTTCCATCATCCTCCCTAGATGTGTTCTCATGTACACTTCAAAGACTGATGCCATGTTTCCTTTAGCCCTGCAGCATTGAATGAAGGTTGTGAAAGATATGTCTTCCTTACTATGCATTATGGAGAATCATATTCTTGATCAGTTATTCACACATCTGCATGTTGACGTGTTAGAAGAAAATGCTACCTGATGACTCACTAGCACCTGTCCTTTCCTGGGAACTTTCATGCTCAAGTAATGACAGAGCCCATCTTATCCTAATTACAGAGGTTGAGTTACATGTTTGCATGGCTACTAGCCAGTTGAGAGCAGAGACATGTGGCTGTTAAACACCTGCAGGGCTGGTATTGCTGACTAATGACTTGGATGTGGCTTTTTTCCCTCTCTCTTTTTCAAGCATTTGTTCCTCTCACTCCACGCATTCTTAGTTTAACACCTGACTTTTCAACTTCCACATTAAATCTGAAGTGGAGTGATAATGGATCAGTCTTCCCATATGGACTGGATGCCTTTTGGCAGATTCAGATACTCCGTAAAGAAGCAATGGAAAAAGTCACACAAGTAAGTCCTTTACTTCCTTTTTGAAAAACCTATGTATGATGTGTGCCCTTGGTAATATTCTGGGAGGTGATTTGAAGAAAGCTGAGAATAATCAAGATAGTAGAGCTTTGCAGAACCTGAGTGTAGTCATGCTTCTGGTAGGTAATTTCTTGTTAAGTTTTGAAGTTTTGAGGACAGTGGCTACCATACTGTCAGTACTTAGTCGCAGGTTTGTGTTTGTTGTTCTTGTTTGGTTGGCTTTTGTTTATTTGTTTGTTTGTTCTTCGTTTTGCTGTGGGTTTTTTGTTGCTGTTTTGGTTTGTTTCATGTGTGTGTGTGTTTAAATTAGTACAGGTTTTGTTTGGGGGTTTTTTTTGGGGGGGGTCTTTTTGGGGGGTTTTGTTTTTGTTTGGGGTTGGTTGGTTGGTTGGTTTGGTTTGGTTTGGTTTTAATTAGTATTTGCATATGACTTTGACAGATATTTTATACCATTATCTCTGCTTTGCTTCTACAACAGTGTCTAAAGTCTTGGTGGTCTTTGAATGTTCAGTTTGCCTTTTTTTTTTTTTTTTGCAATAACAGTTATTCCAGGCTAATTTATTTAAACTGTTCTCTAAGTTTTAGGAATGGAGAAGAGGTAATATGTGTGGCCTGGGACTAATACTGGGAGAGGCCCAGGCTACTGGGTTGCAATATTTACGTTTTGAAATGCTTGGCGAGCTTCCTGCTCTCCTTCAAATGTCTGCCCTGTAGTATTTCTGGCTGGTAGGCTACCTGGCTGGTGGCATCTTAGGCTTTTGTCCAAGTAAATTCACAATACAACTGAAAGTTAGGCGGGACATTCCTAATATCTATTAGGATTTTGTGGTTTACTTCACTTAATTTGCCATTCTGTTGGCACCTGGGAGATGATAACTCATTGCTAACAGGTATTCATAAACTCTCTCTTTTTTTGGGGAAAACTTTGTAGGTAACTTACTATTCAAAACTGACTCATGAAGACATCATTCTTTCTTGGAACTGGACATCAGATATGCCTTTGGAGTGTACATCACATTATGTGAAGATTCGCTGTTATATTAATATAACACAGTTTGTTGGCCCCAAGGATTGGAGTGACTGGAGCCCAGTAGCAGAGGTGCCTGGTATGTTTGTTCCCTTGCCACCTCATGGACTTTGATTGCTTTATGAAATGTAAGCCAAAATCAGAGCGAAAACGTTAGGCAGTAATGGACTGCTGTTTCTGGGGGTGTTTTGATGAGAGAAATAATGCAATCCTTAGTTAATGAAACCTAGTGAACATTGACTTGTACGCATTGGAGTGCTCCTAAGTCACATTTTAGCTGATCAGCAACAAGTTTATGGCAAATTGTTCATGTAAGGATTTTTTATTTTCTGTTCTTCATTCTTTGCTAGGAAAAGATACTGAGCCCCATGGGAGTGGAGTGTTTCCTGAGGACACTGTGGTGGCAGTAGGTTCAGATGTGACAATTTGTTGTGTCCATGAAGAAGGACAGCAGATACAACGGATGACTTATGGACCAGAAATATACCCGATGATACATCTGAGCAGTCGGAGCAGTGCAATCAGAGTGCTAAATGCCAGTGCTTCAGATACCAGTGGGACAAATGTAGTGTGCATACTGTCCGGAGATGAGATGGATGGAACTGTCTTGTTTGTAGGATGTATGGATCATTATGTTTACTAACTTTAGGAAAATCAAAATCATTTTGACACTTCTATGGTTCTGCTAGGAAACAAAGAGTATTGTGTCCTTTTTCCCCCTGGCCTTTGGTTTCTGAGGATGAACTGAGATTGTACTTGTTTGATTTCACTGTGGAAACTCTAGCCCAGGGGTGTCAAATTCATTTTCACCAGCAGGCACATGTCAGCCTCGTAGTTGCCTTCAAAGGGCTGAATGTAATTTTAGGACTGTATAAGTGTAACTAGTCCTACATTTACACAGTCCTAAAATTACATTTGACCCTTTGAAGGCAACCACGAGGCTGATGTGGCTCCTGGTTGACACCCCTGCTTTTGCCCATGGAGAAGACACCAAGGCTTTGAGGATGAGGAGGTACCCCTGTAAGTCCTCTTCTCTTAGAAGCTGGTCCAGTGCTTCTATCCTTGATGTTTTTATCTAAGGCACTTCTTCATGATCTGGAATATTTAGTAGATTATTTCCATATGAAGATTCATCCTCAGTCTCTTTCACTTTAGGTTTACATCTGTTCTAGTTTGGTCCATGACAAGGTGAGAGTAAGGGCAAGAACTGTAAGTGAAAACATTGATTTAGCAACCAGTCAGATGAAGACAATGAAACAGTTAAAATAACAACAGGTGCTCACCGGGGTGGTAGCTCCCTCAGAACTAATCACAGTGAAGGAACACAGCTGACAGCTCCACTTTCCTGGAAAATCTTGTAAACATTCTTTGAGTATTTTCTTTAAAGATACTGAATCACTGTGTATCTTCTCTGTGTTATCATACCAGCCTCAGAAATCTCTTCCACATACAGATACCTCTTAAACTACTGGAAGTACCTGGTTCTTCTTTCCTATAATGGGTCACTTCAGAGCTTTGTGTGTTTTCCCCACAACAATTTGTTGAGTTATCGTCTTCGAATAGCTGCCCAATAGAGTCCTGTTCCCCATCACAAATGCCTGCCCTTGAACTTAGGGTCCTTGGGGCTGAGGAAGAGGAGAGGAGAGGAGACTGGGCTTACTTTGAAAGTGTGTACCTGACTCCAGCCTGTGCCTCCTGTCATGGACTTTGTGTATTAAGTGTGTGATAGCAAATGAAAAACATAATCCAACCTTTTACAACTTCTCAGTGAGATGCCATTTTTACATTGTTTGTGCAGTATTTATTTTTGTGGGAGAATCTTGTAGGTAAATAAGTCCATGGTTCATGAATATGGGCTGTAATAATCCCATAAGTTTTTCCCATACAGTGGTTTTTGAAGAGCTGGGATCTAGGGAAGTCTGTTCCTGCCAGTGCTTCTTCTTGTGGTACCTACTTAGTGGGAAGGGAGAGAACTTGTCATGTTGCTTTTGCTTACAAGAGGCATTTGGAGAAGAAAAGCTAGAGGAAGTAAATATGGATGCACACCACCTCGGTTAAGCCTACGTCTGGCATATTAAGTGTTCTTTTTGGTCTGCTGCTCATAGTCTGAACTAAACCTGCCACTGTTGCCTCTTTTGTTAATGCCCTTTCTCTAGGGCAGATACGTGGATATTTTTGTATTACCTCTTGGAGAATAGTGTATCAGACTTGAAATAAGTTCCCTGCTTAGTTTTGCTTTAGCATGATTACCCTCTCTGTTGGGAACACTGCCCATCTTCTCCAGGAAGGCTCTCAACACTGTTCTAGTATGGGAGCAAAGAAAAAGCTTTACGAACAAGCTTTACAAGAAACAGATGGGCACTTCCAAAGCAACAGTGAAGAGAACAAGCCATTCAGGGCTTGCTTTAACTTTGAAATTCAGCATGGAATTCACGCTAAAGGCAACATCTCCTTGACGTGACTTGCTTGGACAATTCAAAGCAGTGGTGGGGCTGGCATGTCAGAAAATGTGACGCACAGCTGACAGCATTCCTGTGTTGCTCAGCGGCTAAACTGATGCTCAGAATTTTGTAAGTGTTTGGCAGAGCTTCAGTGAAACACTTCCAGGTCAGAGCCTGGAGCTTGTGAACATATTTGCATGTGATTTACCAGATTACCCACTGAGTTAGAAGCCTAGAGTCAAGTGTTAGTCAGATGGGGCTGATAACAATTATCCATCTGTTTTATTGGGGTTTTTTTAAAGCATTTTATTTATATGATTGGAGCATAACTATTACCATGTATGTGTGAGATACGCAGTCTAGACCCAGGAAAAAGAATGGTGATGCTTTCAGGAAGCTAGTGACCCAGTGTCACAACAGGATGGCAAAATATTGGCTAACTGTTTTGGCTTTCTTTCATGCCACAGATGCCCCTGATATTCCCCAAAACCTCAGCTGTGAAACATCCAATTTCCTGATAATAAAATGCACCTGGAAACCAGGCAGACCCAGTGGACTATATGGAAAACGAAGAACAAAATACAGTTTATTTGAAAGGTAAAACAATTCAGCACTAAAAGGAGTAAAAGGGTAGAACTGGAATATGTCTGTTGCTGTCTGTGCCTTACTGCCCCATGCCTATTTAAATGAGATAGCCTCTATATTTAGAGCCTAAAATTCTTTTCAAGAGTTTTTGGAGAAACTTTGTCTAACTCTGCAAAATTCCAGTTGGAGTTAAGGATGACTTTTCCCAAAGATTTATGCCATCATGGACTCGTGGCAAAATAAAGGTCTTAGCGTGTCAGGCTACTGCCAACATGTAGATAAGACCACTGTGAAAATACAAGGAGATAGTAAGAGGCATTCACTATTTTTTTTCTAATGTGCAAACTGTTTCCGATCATCTGTCAGCCATTTACTGAGCTTCTGCCATGCAGAATGACAGAAACTCACTGAGAAACAAATGTAAGACAGGCCATGGGGCATTTCCCAAATGCTACTAGGGAAAATAGCAACATACCCATTCTCCTCCCAGCATTAAGAACTAGCTAGTGCAGACCAGGCAAAGTGCATGTTACCTGGAAAACACTGAAAGAGACTAATAACGCTGGCATCATCCACAGAGAAAGTGAAGACTGGTGTCCCGCCAGTTTGTCTTGCACCGTAGGCCATATAAAGCCTTAAAAGCGAAAAATCATTGTTTTCGAATAGCACTTGCAAGTGGGATTCTTTGGTGATTGTGGTTAGAAGTTAGTGAGGAGTCAACAGGATTCCCGTGGCAAGGAGGCTCCCCCGTAATGCCAAAGGAGCAGTCAGGGAAAGGAGCCAGGAAAGGCCTGAGTCACAGAATCTGATGGGAAATGGAGTCTCATGGTGGCTTTGAAGCAAGTCAGAGGCAATGAGGATTTAGTTATGGTCACAGATGTAATCCAGGATGCTAGTGCTAAAAAAATCATTGGGTAGGGTGCAAAGAGGTGGACAAAACAGAGCAGGTATTCAAAGGAATGGAGCTCCAGTCGCTGGCTACCCATATTCAGCTCATAAACGAGGATGTAGTTCAGACTTGTTTTGCTCAGCCCAAAGCTGTGAGGAGATTAATGTGATGTATTTCAGGGTAAATATTCTCATCCTTGTTCTCAGCCCACACTGAGCCACTGAAATGGAGAGTGTGGTGTGGAGAGAGCTCAAAGCTCAACTGTAACACAATAAAAATGCCTGAAGGAAGAAATTAAACTTCTGCTATTCAGTGAGAGATTTACACAGATTGTACTTAAAGCAGCTTCTATATACAAGCATACATACAGAAACACACTTCAGATTTTACCCCTAAAGATGTAACTCTGGTCTTGGCCGTTACCAGACTGCCTCTCCTGCTTTTGATTTAAAACCAGCCAGGACTAGTGGATGTATCCCAGGTAACAAACCTTAGTTTGGATTTGGCAGGGCTGTCAGAAAGATGTAATGTGTGTCACATTTCCCTAGTTCAGAAAGCAATTAAGAACATTCTTTAAATGCAAATGTATGCTGATCTGAACAAAGATACTTTAAATCAGAATCTTAGTTGTGACTTGTGAGGTGGTTTTACAGGACCTACCTGTTTTCCAGGCTTTTGAGAAGTGAGAGGATGGAAATGTTATGCTAGTGGAAGAGGGCGAGAGTTTCACGTGAGAACAGGGCAAGTCATGACTGATGCCACTTTAGCCTGCGTTGTGGTGTTAGATATGCCTCTGCAATCAAATCACTCTGTAAGCCATGTGTCAGTGAACCCATCATTCTTTACTGTGTTTTCAGTCTAGACTTCTGACTGTTGCTAAAAATCGTTCAAAAATTAAGTTGTTCCCCTGCCATTTTACTTTGTAGAATATCTGGTAAAAATGTTTCATGCGAAGTCAATGAAATGAACAGAGAGCGTGTTTGTGGCTTTCCAGTACTGGCCGATCAAAAAACCTATGATTTCATATTAGGCGTCTCCAATCCTATCGGGCAAACAGAGTCATCACTCATGGTTGATTTAACTCAAAGAGGTAAGACTTAAGATTTATGAAAGCAAAAAGATATATTTACTTAATGCTAACCATTTGTTCGTTTTGGATTTGAAGAACTCTGACGTGGTAAACTTGTCATTATTTTGCTTTACTGTCACCAGTATTTTGCTGCATTCGATAATTTGAACTTGAAAAGAAAATAGGTTAAGACATGTCCTGAGGCAACCATTAGGTGTACAGGGAGATGCCAGTTCTTAGCAGCAATGCTACCAGTTTGGATGCACAGCTGTATGAATAAATGCTACTTGTGATGTAGTAATTATCCAGTTGCTGTTTGTGTATTACTTTATATTCTGTTACACATCAATAATTAAAAATTTAGGTGTAACTTTGTGAACTGTAAGTGACCCTGTAATTTGGTGTCTGCTTATAGGGCAAAATTTTATGCAGTTTTACAACAGCAGGATTTGGAGCATGAAAAAAGTAGCACTGAAAGGTAAAAGATAATAGCAGGTGTATTACCTGCAGTTGGTAAGAGCCATGATCATCTGCTGTCATGGTTTGTAGAAAGAAATAACTTCTTTCATTAGACCTTCAGTTTAAACAAGGAAAGGGAGAAGATGACCACCTACCTTTCTAGTGCTGTCTTGCCTTTTTCCATCTGCCTCCACACCACAGCTGAGGACTCAGGGGTTCCTAATGGTTACAGCATTCTGCCGTTCTCTCTGAAAAACTGAATTTAAAGTTGAATATGGTGTGGGTTTTTTGTTCGTGTCCCAGTTCAACTATCTTGAGATAAGAATTGTCAGACTAAATTGGAAGGTCCTAGAAAAGCATAGTTTACTTCTGGGCTGTTTTGCACCCAGTCAAGATGACTGTTATTACTGTTTCCCTTCCCTCACTGTCCACTTAATTCCCAACATAGAGTACCTATGTAAGTGGGCCAATCCCAACAGCAGAGATTTTTTTTTTTTCTCTGAATGCTATGAATAGTAGTACTGAATATTATTGAAAAATTATGTGAAGGGAGTTCTGATGAGGGAGAGGTCATTTAGGAGTCCTACCCTATCCTAGTCTGCAGATTTCAAGTTCTAACTTTAACTGTTCCCAGAAGGTGAGCAAAATTGAGAGCATTTCATCCATCACTGTAGTCATCTGAAATAGCTCCTGCTTCACTTTTTTGATAAAGTCAGTAAGGAGGAGAAATGTTTTTCTCTGTTTCAAACTTGTTATCACACAAGCTAGTACACTTAGCCTTAAGTAAATCTGTTTGATAGCTGAGAAGGCCGTCAGGAATGAGACTGCTTGCGGATGCCTTCCCAGCACCAGCTGTCCTAGTTGCTGATCGGATCACTTATTTATCCTTATGATTCTCCTTGATCTTTTAAATTAAGATTTTTCTGAATTAAAATGGATGCTTTTTCTTAGAACTGAGGGTTTTTTCTTTATTTTTTAAGTTCATCCAAAAACTCCAGAAAAGTTAACTGTTTCTGGGAACAGCTCTACAAGCGTCCGTCTGCATTGGTTTATAAACGGCAGCTTTGCTGAGATCAGGCTTCTGTGTCAAATTGAAATTAGCAGTGGTCACTCTGAGCGAAAACTGGTAAGTGTTGCTTTTGATGGATTTTTTTTTGGGCTCAAATGTTGGTCTTTTTCACTGAACTAATCACATTTTACGTTTTTTTCTCTGTAAGAGTTTCATTCTGGTCATCTTATTAAATGATTAATGTAGTAATGACTAGAAGTTCATCTACTAAAATCATAAAAAGTTCTGCTCATCTCTGTTGTTGCCTGCTTTCTTTTTTTTTTGGTTGGTTTTAAAGAATTTCAAGGAAAGTCGAATTACCCACAGTGTTATTTGGTACTTGGGGAGGGTGCATAGTGCTTTATGCTGACCCTTTAGGTAACAGTCCTTGTGCTGTGTCCTTCCTAGTGCAAACTTCATTAAAACATGCTTCTTCCAGGATGAGCTTCTGCCCTGCAGACTTCCACAGTGGCTGTTTCAGATTGTCTGTTGCAGTCCGTAGTTGAATTTTTTCTTTTTTTTTTCCCCAGAGAACAATTTATTTGCTTACTGTCAGCAATTGACATGCATGTGGCTGTAATACGGAGCTGCTAAACCTTCTTGAATGTCCATGATGCAGAGAGGTTAGGGAAGGATTCTCCCACTGGGTGTATCAGTAGGAAATCCCGAGTGAAAACCTCAGGAGCAAGGTGGTATTTCTGAGTGGGGTTCAGATTTTCCAGCATAAGACTTCCAGCTGCTGCCTGGCTTTGGTGCTCTGCATCACGGACTGGAGCTGCATATTTACTCTGCTGACTGTCAGAGGACTTTAGGATACTATAATAATTTAGACACCAGCATCAGATAACTGAATGTGGGTGGTGGGAATATATTTTCATCTTCCGTATTGCCTAACTTGGTGTGGGGTGTCCTGTGTCCCTGGGGAAGCCTGATGGCAGAACTGCATATTCATTTGGCTTGAGATTTACTCCCAAATTCTTTGTTTCTGCATTCAGAAGGAGTATCTCAGACTAGCTTGGGTAGACTGGATTACCAGGTCTTGGTGCACAGAGCCTGCATTTGTAATTTGGGCACAACAACCTCAGAAGCTGCTTTTTTACAACACTTGTTTGATTTTCAGTAGTGTTCTTTTACCCATTGTGTTTAATTGCCTGTTGGACAGATTTGTTTGGCACAGCCTTGAATAAAGTCACTAAAGCCACAGAAGTGGTGCAGCTAAGACTGAAGATAATCATTATATACATTGTCTCTAAAATAATAGGGTAGTAGTTACTGCATGCTCTATGAGAGTATTTTTTAAATACTTTCAAAGCACTTCAAGGGTCTGGAAGCTTTAAGCTTTTATATTTTCTCCATAATGATGTGTTAAGTAGTACCCGGAGATTAGGTACTGCAAAGAAAATCAGAGATATCTTTGGAATTTACAGGAGAAGAGACTGGCTTTTAGATGTGCATAACAGTTCTGACCGATGTGCTGTGTTGGATTTTGGTGTATAGTCTGAGATACCATCACCCACAGTTGTCTGCATTTCTCTGCTCCCAGCAATTACTGCTTCTGGAGCAGTCAGCAGGGGAAACAAGCACCTGAGCATCACCCACCCCCACCTCAGTTAGCTTAAGCTACTAAAAGAGCAGGTTTGCACAGTTCCGTTTAGCCAGAGTTCTGCCACTCTAAGCCTGGGGCACAGATTTGCTTATGAGCTCTGCTACCAGCTCAGCCATCTGGGACAGTGGGAGATGGAAAGGTCTTATGCTGCCAAAGCAGTCTGATTCACTGCACCTGTATCAGAGCCTGCAGATACAGATACTTTGAAATGCCACAAACAGCTTAGTAGAAGCTTCAAAGCCTTGTTATGTTGTCTCTGGTTGCTTAACAAAAAACCTCTAAGAGTTTGCTGTAATAAACAAAAGTAGCTGTGAAATTGTTATGGGGATTACATGGCATTTTGAGGATGTTTTCAGAAGCTTTTCTATCCATATGAGAAATTGTTCGCTATTTTTTTGTATTTTTCAAGTTGTCATTTGGCTTTAGAAATGCACAATTAAAGTCACTTGGAGTCCAGTTTTTGGCAGCTGTGGTGCACATGTGTTATAATTAGTTTCAGTAAAAAATATTCCCAGGCTTAGGGTTTCTTTCAGTAATCATGAAACTGAAATACTACCTAGACTTACACCATTTTAAGAATAATAGGAGAGACTAGTCCTGTCGTAAGAGCTGTGAACAGAGATCACCTGGGTAAGACTTGGATTCTATCTTTAGAAGGAAAAATGACTGCTGAGAAGACTGCACAACAAACATCTTGCTCAGACAGATAGTCTCTACTGTGCTTCTGTGCATGTGTCTTAGCAAAAAGGCCTCTGTCCACTCAGTTTGATGTGCATGTGCACGGTGGAAGTACAGGTTCTGAACACTAGAGGAGAAATTCTGGCCTGTCTCATGTGAGCAGAAGTTTTGCTGCATGTGGGAGGGAGGGAGACCGGACGGGATAGATGGAAAGCAACAGGTTTCTACTGTGTGCAGAGCTCATCCCCTTAAAGTCTCATCAGTCTTATCTCTCCTTTTCATGCTTTACATCTCAAAGGTGCTACCTACTGTCATATTTCAATTTCTGTGCTATATATCTGCCTTTATATTGGCGGAGCTCTGAAAAAAATTCCTTTGTTTAAGGTAATATTCTTTTCTTTTTCATTAATTTCTTTGTAAGGCTGGACTGCAGCTTTTTTCACACTGTTGCTATCCTTGGGGAAAAATATCACCTTTTTAGGTGTTAACTTTCAGCATAACCTAGGAGAAAAAAAAAAATATATGTAACATGTCAATTTCTGTCAATTTTTAACAGCACAATGTCTCTATGCCTGGTGGAAAATTTTCAGTTTACACAGCTCAGCTGAACACATTGCACCCATATACCAAATACCAGTTCAGGCTGCGCTGTGCGGCTGCTGACCACTTCTGGAGGTGGAGTGACTGGAGCAGGGTTGAGGAACACACAACACTGGAAGCCCGTAAGTTTATTTAATTCTTTGATGATAAAACGTCAAATTTGTGAAGCCATATATTTTAAAATTAGCCATCTAAAAAGCTAACTTTTTAATAGAGGGCAAATTGTCTACTATGCAACTTGGGAAAAAAAAAAAAACAAAACAACGAAACAAAACAACTTTTTTTTTCCTTAGCTCCTGCAAGAGGACCAGATATCTGGAGAGAGAGAAGTCCTTCTGGAAAAAGTCTAAAAATCTTCTGGAAGGTAGATAGGACACTTAAGCTTTTAAAATATTATGTCATATAACTATGAAAAAACACTTCCTTACACATTTATAAATGAGTTAAGTTTATAGTCAATGAATTAGACTACTTTTCTCAACTTTTTATAGAACCATCCATAAACAAATATTTTTCCTCAAATAAGAATCTTATTAAAGTTTTATAATTTAAACATTGCATTGAAAAGCATTTCACATGAAGAATTAAATTTTTAACACATCCCAGCTGAAAATTAAAAACTTACAAACTTATGTGTTAATTCTCAAAGTCAAACTTAAGTAACTGTCTTTTGTGCCTTGCAGACCTATGCATTCATCAAAGTAGATCAGGACATTAAAATCAGCTTATCTTATGTCTTCTTTCGTTTATTCTGTTTTGGTTTTAATGCACTCTATATCTGTTTGTAGCCCTTATCCCTTTCTGAAGCCAATGGAAAAATAGTGTCTCATGAAGTGTCCTGCTACCTGCTAGAGTCACCACTGGAGTATAAAGAAGTCACTGAACCCTCAAACAGTACAGAGATAAAACTTGGAAAAAATGACTGTGTAATTAGTGTCGTGGCCAAAAACCATGCAGGCTCGTCTCCTCCTTCAAGGATAACAAGCATGGAACTTCCAAGCGGTGAGTACCCCCAGTAGAGAGCTAAACACCTTCAAAACTTGGGGAATAGCTGAGCAGGTTTGTTTATTGAAAAATTAGATGATACGTGCTTTGTTTGTGTTTGGTTTCTGATTTATTTCCTCACCCAAATATACTGTGTGGGGGAAGAAAAAAAATTACTGCTTTGCTTTTAGGGTAGTCTCTTGCCAATTAATTCTGCTCTGTGTATAAAAGGAGGGTGATAGTGTGCAGTCTCTGCAGCTCTGTTGCACTTTTTTGGAGACCTCCTAGGAACAACAAGGATGAGGCTTCAAAGCATTAGTGTGGATCTCTGATGTTTAGGGAGCTCAATTTATTTCTGTGTGTTCTTGTTGGGACACTGAACAGTGTTACATACTAAAGAGAATCAGAATGAAGTTTTGAGGGTGTTGTGTGGCTTTGTAAGGGGAGAATTGTGAGTTCAATGCCTGAGAGCTCTGCAGGAGAATATTAATTGGGCTGGTTGGTAAAGTGTTGGCATCCTTGTATTAGGAGCTGGTGTTTGAAAAGGAGATGGGACTTTGGCTTCCTAATTAAAGCACTCCCTCTCTTGCTGTGGGCTTTTGTAAAGAGAAATAGCTGGGCCAGATAATGATTCTCTGCTCCTAACACTGAGTTTGGGGAGAAGATAATATTGCCTGTGGCTGTTGAGAGTCCATGCTTCCCTGCACACCAGGAGGAGTGTTACCTCCCAAAGCCCAAACCTTTAGCTCTAGATCTGGCCAATGCTCTGCAGGGAGGACAGATTTACACAGCGAGGCTCCTCTTTTCTCATTTGCCAGGAGCATGTATGTTGCTGCTTTTCCTTCCCCACCCAGAGAACAAGTATCACAGTTGCCCGTCTTGCAACTCAGGCTCTGATAAGACAGGGCCATCTCTTTTAGGCAGAGATGTGCCTTGACTGAGACTCACAGTGAGAGAAAAACCAAATTTGTTTCTATGTGAGGGAAAACCATTGTTCATAATGTTTCTTGTGCTTCTCCAAAACACCAGTACCTAAAATTATATTAGTCTGCTCCTTGGAGGGAAAAGTAATTGTATGGGGCAGCTGAATGAATGAAAATGTTTTTATAGCTCTCCTTCAGCAGTGAAAGAACAAGAATTTGGGAGTCAGGGAGATCTGTGTAATAGGTTTGTGGTGCAGGACAGCTGATGGCAGATGGAGCTTTGCATTCATTTATAGCTTTCTCTTGCATGTCTGAGGTTCCCTTTGGTGTTACCCAACTTGTACTCGTTGAAGATTTGCTCCCAAGTTGGTATAGGAATTATCTGAGTCACTGACTGGAGTCATGAAAGATGACTCACTCACTGAACTGGATGACATTTCTGCCCAAACATCTTTTCTGGCTGCTTCCTGTGTACAGTCTGTAAGTGCTTTTAATGTCCATAAGAGAGCAGTGGCTCTGAAGCTTGAGATCTGCTGAGGATTTATGAAAGGTGAAAACACAAATAAAGGGTACTCTGCCTTAATTAATTTGTCACTGTCGCTGAAAAGTGGTCTGTAGAGAGTTGAGGCATATCATCTGGCTGTTACAGGCTTCCCTACCAGAGTACTGCTGTAGTGCTAGTAGTTGTATCTACTAGTCTAGGTTGCAGCTGTAAATACACCAAAATAAGCAGTATTGCCCTGGGTGAATTTCTAGTCATTTGGCTCAGGAAATAAAACTGAATGTGGTGTATTTAAGCATTTTGTAGAGAGTATGTGCTCACTGTCAGTAAGAAGTCTTTCCTGTAAATAGGAAAATTAAAGCAGTCTAATTAGAAACATGCTCTCTTCCAGCATCATAGATGTGTTGTTTCACTAGATGCATAGTAATTTTTTAGGGAAAAGACTTCAAGAATTTACTTGCTTTTTTTAATTGTGTGTCTTTCTTGCCATGAACAAGATGGAAAAGGATTGTACACTTAGCTGTATGTTAAAAGTATTTCAAAATAGACAGTTTCAAAATTCACAGCACATCTGTGAGAGTGAAGTTTTCACAGCACTGGTTCTTAAAAACTGCCTTTGCCCTTCAGCCTTCCATCGTTTATGGCTTTAATAACATGAAATAATAGACTCCATAGGGTGCATAAATGAGAACACTGAAAAAGCAAAAACTGGAACCCTGAGATTGTTTTTGCAGAACTGTCGTGGGGCCACTGCTGTTGTGGTGGCCTTTGGAAAACATCCCTTAGCTCAGCAGGATCGCATCTGATGGACAGCCGTGGAGGGAAGCTGCAGGAATCAGAAATCGTTCCCAGGTCTGAACACTTCAAGGGCAGCTGAACTTTTAATAATCAGGAACAAGAAAAATAGACTGTCTAAAGGCAAAGTTGTGGGGTTTTTTTTTTTTGGTTTGTGGTTTTTTGTTTATTTGTTTTTTGTTTTGTTTGGTGTTGGATTTTTTGTTTGGTTTGTTTGTTTTTATTTTTGTCATGGCTTTTTTGTTGCTGTTGTTTTGGGGCAGTTTTGGTTTGGCTGGTTTGGTTTGGTTTGTTTTTTTCGATTTACCCTTGATGGACTGAAGCCTCCATAAAGTTCACCAGGGATTTGACTTCTGCTGTTGATTCTTGGTGAAAAATGGTTGTCTATGGTCGGGTGAGTGATAGCAAAGCACTTTGAAAGGAGCACAAAGCAAACCGATGAAATGACAGCAGGAATTTATAGCTGGAGGCTCCTGCCAAATTGATGTCAAGTCAGATTTAAACCTGACATTTGCTGTAAATCTTTACCTTGAAAAATTACTTCTTAAGCCAGTCCTGAGCTGCAGCACTTCTCATCATCATACTTAAGGCTGGCTGAGGGATTTGCTGCAGGCTACATCTGATTTCCAGCACGTCAGAAAGCATAGCTGAGTTCACCGCTTCGAATTTTGCAGTACCGGGAGCGCGCCTCTCATTCTTAGAAATGACTGCAGTTTATAAAACCTTTGCGCTGTGGCTGGAAGGCTTTCTTTCAGCTTGGACTACAGATAAGTGTCTGCTCTCTGGTGGATTTTTGTGTCGTCTTTGTTGCAGACAATGTCAAAACGGATCGGGCCGTGGCAATGGGGAATGGAATTTATATTTCTTGGAATTCTTACCCCAATGTGACCTGTGGCTACGTAGTAAAATGGTGCCATTCATCTGGGTCTGAACCCTGTAGTGTGGACTGGCAGAAATTTCCTTCAAATACAACAGATGCAGTGATAAAGTCTGGTAAGTGAGAAATAATTTTTTGTGAGTCTTTCTGGATGAGAGCCTGAGCAGTGAGTGGAATGAGAGTGGCACCAATGCTATAGGTTGAAGATTGTTGCATTGCTGTCTGATTGTATATATAAATGCACACCTTCTAGGTACTGTTTTTATTTTAATTTCTTACACAGCCTTGCAAAATCCAAATATCAGTCTTGACTTAACTGTTACTATCCTATGTTTATTAATGGTTTTGAAATTATTTCTTCCAGCTGCTCCCAACAATTTCCTAACTCAGCCTAATGCATAATGGTTAATCTAGGGTTTGGGGTTTTATTTGGATTCGAAACATAAACAGCACTGCTCAGGATGGAAGAAAGACTAATCCATTGTTTTTACATGAGGCAGATTTTTTTAAGTGTGACCTCCATGTGCTGGCTTGCTGTCAGCAATTGAAATTTCCTGGAACAGGACACATTCCAGGTCTCTAGATGCTGGTGGGCAGACCAAGGAAGTGAAATTCAGCTGTGGTGGGACTAGTAGGAGTAGAAGAGGAAAGAGAGGACCACAAAAATATATAGGATTTTTCTCTGCTGTCTTAGAGGGTATATATTTGCTTTTTAAAAGAGTTTAGTATATAAAGCCTCTATTAGAGAAAACAACTTGGAGCTGTGTACATAGGAAAGTTGAGGGGGAGTGAGACCAGGGACTTGAGGCAGTGTGTACTCCTGCCTGTAATTACAACACTGTGTTTGTGTGGTTTTCATTTGTGCTGGCTAGAGCTTGCTTATTCTAAGCATACAATACAATGTCTGTCCAACAATGCACCTCTACTCCTGAGCTCTTCCCAGGGATGCTTCTTGCAGCATGCTGTGGGAGTTACCAGGCTGCTAGAGCTGGAATCAAGCTGGCAAATCCACCTCTGTCTGCACTTAGTCCTGCCAGGTGAATCTCACAGGCTGGACCTGAGCTCTTGCAAACTCAAGACTTCTGTGGAGTTTCACAGTGGTTTCTTGTTTAGAAAAGATCTTGAAAGTAGTGTACAGCCCTGAGTTGAGGAAATCCCAGGAAGTGGTAAATTACCTACACATTGTAGTATCAAACACCTATGCCTCCACCAAAGACACGTGAAATGGAAATTTGATGACTGTGTTTTGTAGCATCAGCTCGCAGTTCAGGCCCGGAGTTCATCACTAAAGTGCTTCACTATCACTTTTGAGTTTTCTCTGAATTTCTTTTCTACTGTTGCTTTAATAACCCGGGTATTTCAAAATGTGTTTGCATTTCTGAGGAGGAGGCAGGTTCTCCATGGCTGCTGTGGGAGGAAAGGAATTGTTTCTGGTAACTTCAGTTTGTGTTTCCCCATTGAAAGAACAATTTATGCAATTTGAGTAGCTTGTTTTGCATCCTATTTGTTGAGAACCTAACTTTCTCCAGGAGCTAGATTTGCTTACTGCTTCTAAACCATATCTGGTGTAGGAATAGTATTTACACCTAACACTGTGGTCTAAGATTTTGTAATTTTTTTTAATACGTATTTGTGTAAGTCTGCATCTTGTGAAAGCTAAAACTATCACTCTTTATAAGTGAAATACTCTTACAGTGATTTTTCTCTTGCAGCTCTATTTAGACCTGGCGTGAGATACAACTTTTCACTATATGGCTGCAAATCCAGTGGATATCAGTTACTGAAAAACATAACTGGGTATACGAAAGAGCTGCGTAAGTGCACTTTATCCTTCAGGAAAGTGAATTTAAACTGTGTCTATTTTTAGCTCAGTGTTGGCAGAAGACTGAGGCCAGAATCCCCATGCAGTACTGACTTGTGCTTGTATTGCAATTACATGCGAAGAACATTTCTCCAACCACTTCCAGTTCCCAGCATGCAATAACCTTGTGTTCTCCAGCTTGTGTGGTGGCACAGAGTGTCACAGAAGTTTGCTCTGAAGACAGTATTATTCAGAGTTGAAGGCACAGGCATAAATTGAACCACAGGGCTGGGGTAATTTCTGCAGGAGAGGAGGCAACTTGTTCTGATTTGTCAAGTCAAAGTAAACTTCTGAGCACATTTGGTACAGCTCAGCAAATATGAAAAGTGTCCACAACATTTCTGTTTAAAAACACTTCTTAGACCAGAACCAGATGACACCAAGTTGGGTGGGAATGTTGATCTGCTGGAGGGCAGGAAGGCTCTCCAGAGGGATCTGGACCAGCTGGATCAATGGGCTGAGGCCAATTGTATGAGGTTTGACAGGACCAAGTGCCGGGTCCTGCACTTGAGTCACAACAACCCCAGGCAGTGCTACAGGCTCGGGGAAGAGTGGCTGAGCATGAGCCAGCAGTGTGCCCAGGTGGCCAAAAAGGCCAACAGTACCCTGGCTTGTGTCAGAACTACTGTGGCCAGCAGGACCAGGGCAGTGATTGTCCCCCTGTACTGGGCACTGGTGAGGCCCCACCTTGAATCCTGTGTTCAGTTTTGGGCCCCTCACTACAGGAAAGACATTGAGGTGCTGGAGAGAGTTCAGAGAAGGGCAACGAAGCTGGTGAGGGGTCTGGAGCACAAGTCTGATGAGGAGCGGCTGAGGGAACTGGGGCTGTTCAGCCTGGAGAAAAGGAGGCTGAGGGGAGACCTGATCGCTGTCTGCAACTACCTGAAAGGAGCTTGTAGCATGGAGGGTGCTGGTCTCTTCTCACAATTAACAAGTTATAGGATGATAGGAAATGTCCTCAAGTTGCTCCAGGGAAGGTTCAGACTGGATATTAGGAAAATTTCTTCATGGAAAGGGTTGTGAAGCACTGGAACAGGCTGTCCAGGGAAGTGGTTGAGTCACCATCCCTGGAGGTGTTTAAAAGACATAGAAATTAGGTTCTTAGGGAGATGGTTTAGTGCCAGTGTTAGGTTAACGGTTGGACTTGATGATCTTAAGGGTCTTTTCCAACCAAAACTATTTTATGATTCTAGAGCCTAAAGGACAAGCCACTCTGAGAATTGCACTTGTACTCCCTGCAGTACCAACCCTGTCTGGGTAACTGGAGTTTCATCCAGGGCTGAGCTTTTCTTGCCTGGAGATGCATTAGTGTCCGAATGCTTTCTGTTCCCAGGAATCCGAACATGACTTTACCATATAACATCACAACTATATTGTATTGTAACTACAGCACCCATTTAACTTTGAAGTATAATGTGTTTTCTGCTAAAATAGTTTGCTTGGAAAACTGAGCTGCTGACATAATCTGAGCCCTTAGAAATGCTGTTCATTTCATCGCTAAGTTTGAAGGTGAGGTTAAGGCCATTTTACGAGAAACTCAACTTTCAGCCATTTGTATCTCTGTAAAAATCCTGAATGGTTTCCCGGAAGGGTTTTTCCATATGTGATCTCAACAGACTGGAAGCTTTCAAGGTAAAAGGCTAAAGACTTTGAGAGATGAAAAATGCATCAAACATGCAGAAGAAACTTGTTAGGAACTGAGAAATATATTCACTTTACACAAGAGCATAGATTCATTCTAAAACTTCAGATTTGCCTTCAGACAGATAACCATCAAGACAAAAATAGATGCATTCTTAAACAGCACTGATAGATCAAGTGTCAGACTAAGTCCTCATGCACATGACCTTACACAAGATCTGATGTAACACTTTCAGTGGGGTATGAGTATTGAAATGACGACTTGTGATGCCTGCTAAGAGCAGTTCTTTTGAGCTGAGATAGATTTGGTAGGAATGTGGAGTTTGTTTAATTTGAAGTTAAGACATGAAGACAAAGAGTTAAAACCTTTGAAAGCTAAGTAATTTTTATGCTCTCTGTGTTTATACAATCTTTTGGGGTTTGTTGCAGGAAGAAGGGTATTTATATGTATGGGTCTGTAAGAAGGCTGCCCAGGGAGATTTTGTTTTCAGCTTCTGTTAGGAGATAATACTGCAGTAATTAATAACAATGAGACTGACATACTTGTATTTTTGTAGTATCGCCTGCTAAGTCTTCTCACATGTTCTTGACAGTGAGGGAAGAGTTGTCAGGAAAAAGCTGAAAAGGCTAGCCCTGAAATAAAACTGATGAAGCACTTACATTAATTCAGCATTTAATGATAAGGTGATTTCTTACTAAGTTTTTCCTTTGTGATTCTCCCTACAGCTCCAAAACGTGCACCAAATTTTACTGTAGAAGAAACCTCTTCAGATTCTATATTGGTAAAATGGGAAGACATTCCTATTGAAGATTGCCAGGGATTTTTAGAGGGATATCGTCTTTCCTTTGCAAAAGGTGAAAAAGATGCTTTAAAGCCTAGGCTTTCAGAATCAGGTAAATGAAATCTATAGATTACTTGCTCAAGCTTTTTTTTCTTTGTTTTCTCTTTTTTTGTTTTAGTAATTTCACTTTAGAAAAAGATGCTTTTATCAGAATTCAGTTGCATTACCCATTGATATAATTGGCCCATGATATATGACAAAGGCATTTGAAATAATCAGCTCCTTGTGTGGTTACCACAGTTGTTTTTTAATGTAAGGCAGAAGTTGGAGAAAACTCTGGCTCACTGAGGCCATAAAGCTATGCAGTGACTAAGTGGCAATATGACACACTGCCTTGTGTACAGATACCCTGAGTGGATGAGACGTGGGGGAGGTTATATGGCTATATTTAATTGCCTGTATTCTTCCCGTACCCATCTTGTGAGGAGATCTCTGTACAGAACTGAAGCCTGACTCACATTAACACAAGAGGACAAGCAGGAGTGTACAAAACTAAAGTCAGCCTGCAGCAAAAACATATGCCTGTGCTGTTTGGTGCTGTGTAAGCAAACGGTGTTGCTAAGACTCTTTATTTCAGTTTTTCTTTACACAGATTGTTCTTCAGATTTCATTTGCTGACTTCAAGAAGGACTTGCTAAAGCTGAGGCTGTCTTTGTGAATCCTTTCTTACAGTTATGCTTTTCTTACTGCTTCCAAACAAACAGGAAATCCGGAACTTAAAGTTAAGAATATCACTGACTTAACAAAGAAGTCTTTGAAAATACTTGATCTTCAAGGCAAAACAAGTTACCAGCTGGACCTACAAGCCTATACTGCTGGTGGGTTGAGCCCTCCAAACAGCCTCTACGTGGTGACAAAGGAGGACTGTAAGTTGAATATCCCTGTTCATTAATAGTCTTCAACACAGGGGCTGCACAGTGTGTATAAAGCTGACCTTATTTTTCTTCTGGTCCCTTAGGTAGTTTGAGCCTACAGTCTAATTTTTAATTTATTGAGTTAGTTATTTTTAAATACAAAAATTGGTGTAGTTCAGGATGAGGAAAAGATCCTTTCCTATTATAGCTACCTTGTAGTTCATGGCAATGTATGCAAGATATTAAATATGGTGGAGTCTGAATTTAGTCTTCTCAAGCAGCTAGTTGTGTTTGTCACGTTTCCCATGATGAATGTCTGCTAATACATAGTGGGAAGAAAGACATTCTGGAGATATTTACTAGTTTCAGAATTATTAACAGATGCCTTTCTGCTTTGAATTCAGTCTGATCGATCCCCTGACAGAAACAAATCCAGAAAGACAGTTAAAAAAAATACTGACTTCAGGGAATGAGGAAAAAAAAAAAGTGTTTCATATGAAGACCTAACACTTGGGTGCAGCTAAAATACATGAAAAATCAAACTTGAGGCACTTAACATCAATGGAGGAAGGCAGCAGGAATGCATCAGAGATAAACCCTGGGGATTAGAAGCATTGTAAACAATATAAAAGGCAGTGCAGTTTGTGCAATGAGTTGTTGGCCTGTAAGAGCCATTACCAGGGATTTGGCCAGCTCAAGTAACCTGAAAGTGCAATTCCAGTGCTTGCTGAGAACAGAATTACAGTGGCAAGCAAGCAATCTGCATTGCACATGAAGCCTTTTGCAATTAAGCAGTCAAAGACAAGTATCTGCAGATTCCTGTAGTTATCACTGAATCAGCTCTGTTTATGGATGGACTTTTGCCCTTCCAGCAAGGGGGAAGTGTATGGTATACATATGCTTCATCATCACTGTTTGCAAACCACTGTTAGATGAGTTTGATGAAACGGTCTCTATTCTGTGGGAGTGTTAGAGAAGGTACAAAATTTGCTACTAACTTTGGATATGTATTTACTGTCTTTTCTTGGTTTTTTGTCCCCCAGCTGTAGGGTTAATCATTGCAATTCTCATCCCTGTGGCAGTGGTTGTGCTGCTTGGAGTGGTGGCCAGCATCTTCTGCTACCGAAAGAGGGAATGGTAAGTGCCTACATTCAGTCCTGATCTTTTTCTGGATGCGTTTGCTTCCATGCTAGAGTTTTCCATGATTTTAGTCACTCTTTGTTTTCTCCAAGTAACCAAAGATGTCAGTGGGCTTTGTTTAAAGGTGGGTGGCAAAAAACACAATGGAGAAGGGGAGGGAGAAATTCAGTTGAGGAGAGGTCAGAGTGAGGAATGCAAAAAGGTTTTGTTAGGAGCTTGTCTCCCAGTGCACACCACTTACAAATAGCTCCCAAGTGGAAATAAGCTAGAGACATACTATAAACGGTTAGCCATCCACAAACACTCAGGTAGACATCCCATCTTCAGCTTCTCATAAACATGTCATATCAAGTTCCCCAGTTTAAAAGACTTTCAGAAAAAAAAAAATAAGTGTGCTGTTTTTTTCATTAAATACTCAGTGAAAGTGGAACACACTAAATCTTTGTGCCAGATGTCTTCAGTGTTCTGGTTTAAAGGGAAATGTTCTGACTCCTTTTGTGTATTGGCAATCTGTTTTGAGGTTTGGTAACTTTTAAAGTTTGTTCTTTCCTCTTTAAAGGATTAAAGAAACATTTTATCCAGAGATCCCAAATCCTGAGAACAGTAAGGCACTGCAGTTTCAGAAGAACATCTGTGAGGTAACACTCATTTTATGTCTAGTGTTGTAAACTATTAAAAGGTATTGCAAGTAAAGAATTATTTTGCAAACTTTGAGCCTTCTACTCCAGTTATAGGAAAAACTGTGGCAGGAGGAGCAGCACAAGTGACTGAGTAACTTTTTTCAGGTCCTTTCTAGAGCTTTCTTGTTGTTAATGTAGTTGCTTGAAATGTTTGAATTAGGAAAGGACTGCTGTATTTCTCTCCTCATGCACTAATGGGAAATGTCAATACACGATAATGATGTGGGAGTAACCTACCTGTCTTTGTCATAGTGTTAGGAGAAGTAGAAAGTGTGGAGAAGTGTACATGACTTATCCTCAACCTCCTGGTAGATAGAGTAGCTGGAACTGGGCCTAACATTTAAATGACTTCCTGGAATGGGCTATACAGAGCCAAAATTTGGGGAAAGAGTTCTCAAACACTGACTACAAGATCTAGAGTCTCTTTAAGTTGGCTAAAAACTTTTAACATTAACAGAAATATGTGATAAGCCACAAAATGAGAACTAAACCACTTCTTTTATATTATACTAATGTCAGTGGGATGAGTGCAAGCCACAAGCCAACACACTGGTTTAACTTGGACAAGCTATTGCTTTCAGGATTTCCAGGTCTTTTGGCTTAGTCTCTCCTCCTTCTTCTTTTTCTTGTTTCAGGGGAGCAAGACACTTAAAACACTGGAAATGAACCCCTGCACCCCCAATAGTGTTGAAGTGGTGGAAACACGGTCTGCAGCTCCCAAGATTGAAGACACAGAGATGATGTCCCCAGCAGCAGACACTACTGCGCCTGAAGATGGCTGTGACTCAGAAACAGAGAACCATGTGGTTGTGTCCTACTGCCCCCCTATCATTGAAGAGGAAATCTCAAATCACCCTATGGATGAACCTGTGGGGTCATCTCAGGTGGTTTACATTGACATCCAGTCAATGTATCAGCCTCAAATTAAACCAGAGGAGGAGCCAGAAATAGACTTAGTAACTACAGCAGGCTATAAGCCACAAATGCAGCTGCCTATCAGTGTTCGGAAAATAGAGTCTCGCTCATCTGCAGAGGAAGAATTGGATAAAACTGCAGGTTACAGACCTCAAGCAAACACAAACGCCTGGAACATGGACACTCCAGACTCTCCTGGATCAGTGGAAAGCAACAATGAAAACGCATCTTTTGGGAGCCCATGCTCCATTAATTCCCGACAGTTTCTGCTTCCTCCAAAAGATGATGAAGACTCTCCCAAACCCAGTAACATAGCGTGGTCTTTCACACACTTTTTTCAGAACAAACCAAATGATTAACAGTGACTCCTCATTGCACCTGAACCTGCCTTCAAAATAAGCTCTTATTCCTGATGTTGTAAAGAAAGGAGCAAAGAAAGTGCAAAAGGCATGAATTATTCTTGGAGACCGTCAGTACAGGTTCTAGTGAGCTGAATGTTATGTTTAAGTTAGTGAAAGTGTTAATGTTCCTTTTTAATAGATACTGAGAGGTCTAAGTTATAGCAATTTAGTTGTTACTCAAGTAAAATATATTGGGTATAAGGGGTATTGAGTTTAGAGCTCCTGATAATCATAGTTAAAGAATGCTGCCTACCTTCACATAGTGCTCCAAGATTAATATGGTCTTATGCAACTTATAACTGGGAAAGATTGCCTTGCTTTGTAGTAGTTGTTCTCAACCATGCATACTCAAATGATACAGCTCCCAGCAGATTTCCTTACCGAAGGTGTCATTTATCACAAACCTTAGCCTAACACATGAAAATGATGTGGTTGAAAACTGTTGAGATCTTTTACTTAGGTATAAAATAAGAACAGATGAGAGTACTGTTCTTTTTTTCTTCTCCCGTACAGAAGGGTATTGTCACAGTTTAACACTTCTGAAGCAACAGCCATTCAAATCTGTTGCTTTTTAACTAGATACTAGTTTCTGTACCTACTGTACAATGTTTGTTCAATGTTTGACTCAGGGGTACAAACTTGGGGAAAAAAGTGTAACACTGATTTAAACCTCAACAAGAACTGCATACAGTTTAAAACTTTTCTTTTTAAAAAAAAACCAACAAAAAAACCAACAAACCTTAGAATGCCCTATATTTTTTCTATTCTTTGGTTAAGGACTTAATCTTTCCTAATGTATTGCACTAATGCATTTTGTATTTCATAGCTTCAGCTCCAGATCTTCTTCAAAGTGGTACAGCACTCCATTCACCCCCAGTTTTCAGCAGTCTTTGCACTATACAGTAATGTAAGCCATGGGGAAATCTCTGTCTACTAACATTAGCTGTCCAAGCAGTAGTACTAGCTCCTTGAGAACAAATTGCTCTTTGGATGGTCTTTGTTGTATAAGCTTTGCCACTTGCTGCCTGGCTGTTCTCCATGTCTATCCAACAGGACCTTCTCTACAAATCCTACCAGGGAGTTCAGGGTGGGATTTCTCTAGTGGCAGGAGAAACCCAAGGAGGTTTTAGTGCTGCTATTCTACCTCTCCTTTACCAGACATGATGCAAAGAAGCTTAAATGATGTATGTCTGTGTGCTTAAAGAAGTATTCAGAACAATCATCTTTGAAAATGCTTGTTTTCACATATGCATCTCTAGGCAGCTGTAATTGTAACATTTCACTGTGTAAACTTCAGACTGTGGCACACGTGAATTTCACTAGCATACAGGAGAAAGTGCTTTCTAACTTACCTGTTCCTTAACGTAAAACACAGTGGTGAGAGGTTAAATGGTAAAAAGCTTGATCAAAAAAGGTCTCCATAAAGTCCTAACCAAATCTTTTTTTTTCAGATTTCAATTTCCCTGGCTACTTTGTGGTTTGTTGAATAAATAAGATGGGGGAGTGGTTTTATAAACAAGATCCCAAAATAGATAAGGAGGCTGAATTGGTTAAGCTGCTAGTTGTAAACATGTGAGAGGAGACTAGGAAGATGGCTAGCTTGGCAGAAGTTTGGTCTCCAAACCAGATGATCTGGCCATCAGAATAAAACCAACCATAAGGTTAAACCTAATTGCAGCAATGGATGATGCAGTTTCAGATGGTGGTATGTCTCTGCCATCTATGTAGAATGAAAATACAGAGGAATTTCGAAATTGACAAAAAGGCAAACCACTAAGTAGCATCCAAATCATCATCAGTAACAACTAACAGTGTGTGACTCCTGGAAGAGTGAAGTGTGAAGAAAGTAAAAGCATATCTATCTGCAGACCTGACAGAGTGCAAGGTGTGTCTGAAAGATGAGAAAATGCAGATAGAGTTCTGCTTTTGAGGTTGAATCTTGGAATTAGCAGAGCTGTGAGTGAAAAGACAGGCAGTGCAAAGAGCTGGTGTCCATCTGTCACCAGACATCACCGCAAGAGAAAGTTTCATGCCTAAGCTATTACTGCCTATTATTGAGAACACTATGTACAGATAAAAGGAAGCATTTCTGCCCTTTACGCTCTATAGCTGTGAGGTGGCTATATCCTAATAGTAACAACCCTTTCTCACAATATCTTTTAGAGCACATTTCTTTTCAATAGTGCAGATTTGGCTTAATGTGTTTATCTCCTAAGATGAATTTTAGATTGTGCTGTCATATGCTTTTAATTGAAAGCAGAAGATGTCAAGGACAGAGTGTATGGGTAGCAGTTTGTGTTTTTTATGGAGCACTTTCTCAATGTAGAGATGCAATCAATATTGTATGGTGATCCAAACAAAAAAAAAAAACCTCTGTAGCAGAACAGTTGATCATGAAGAATAACCGTGCTTTCAGATGGCTGTGTATTGCAAGAAACAAAACCAAACTGAAGTTTGAGAGTACTAACAATTTTTAATTTGGCAGACTGGAATCCAGGGCAGCTGCAGAGAACATGTAGAACTCACAGGCAGCAGCCTAACACCCTTCACAGTGGTCCCACGGTGAATCAAACACAACCATCACATACTCAGGTTTTCCTTTGTGCTGCTCTTCCTATTCAGTAAAGGCAACAGCATTTTAAATTGCTTCATTTCTTAGTGATTAGGTAGGGGAAAGGTCCACAAATATAGGGACTGCCTCAATGTTATTAAAGCATTCTCATCTAGTTATCCATCACTTTTTTTTTTGAACTTTTACTATATATTTTGACTGGTGTTCTGACTTCCAGGATGTAAGGCAGAAGAGTCCTGTTAATAGCAGTGGTTTACCATACACATCATTTTGTATCCACAGCAGAAGAGTGAAGCAAATGGAGTAGTGGCACAGACTTGTGCATCATATGTAGCATCGCTTACTGGTGCTTAATGCTTATGAATGACTAAGTAGTTTTCATTCCAGCACTTGAAAGCTCAGCTGTTTCACCTCTGTGGTTTCCTTTGAGCCTACTCAGTGCTGCCAGTGAGGGCTCCTTTCAAATGCCTATCTTAAATCTTCAGCAGTGAATCCAAATACCAGATGGGTAGTGAGAGGTTGTGTGCTAATTCAGTGATCATGCGAAAAAAACGCTAGGTGCATGGAGCAGTAAGAATGAGTGACAAGGACTGTCAGGGAATGGGCTTGATTTCTGAGCCCAAGTGCTGTGCTAAAATAGTGAAGTGTCTTTAGGAATATCTTCATACCAAATTCACTTTCGAATCACGATGCTGTTTAGCCTCTAAATGCATTGATAACAATTGCAAGAGCAAAACTTTGGGTTTCAGAGGGGATCAGACTCGTTCTCTAGTGCCTTTGAGCTTCCTGGTGAGCCTCTTCAGTCAAATTGTTTCTGAAAAATGTCTTAGGAAACATAAAATACTGCATTTCCTAACCGTCATTTTCTGAAAGATCTTATTCTTTTATTGAACATCTATTTTATTTTAGTTCTTTCGGCTTTTTGCCTTTTTCTTCTAGAAGAATAGAAAGTTCAGCTTTAAAACAAAACAAAACAAAACAATACAATAAAAATAAATACAATAAAATAAAATTTAAAAATTGATTTTAATTTTTTTTAAAAAAATAAAATAAAAATTAAAACTAACTTCTAGAAGGAGTAAGACTAGAAGAGATTGTGTCCAAAACACTGTTACTCCTAACTCAGTACTTCAATCCTCCAGTTGGATTAGTGTTTAGAGATGTAGGGTGTTAATACCAAGCAATTTCTTTCTGAAGCAAATCATAGGTGCTGCTACTTTTTAATTTTGAGCCATGCCCGTCATATGTGACAATTGGGGATTTGTGATGGGTTTTTGTACTGTTCACTGTACACATGGAACATAGTCACGTTTGATGGAACATTGTGCACTCTCCTCTTTGACACATTCGTTATTTTTTGTTGTTCTGACATGCAGGGGGATCTGGGATCTTGGCTTTGTGTGTTAAATTTTGGGGTGGTAGATCTGCATGTGATATACCTCACAGAACTACTAGTTAAATATATCAACAAAATAGTAAGCTAATACTACAAGCAGGCAGTGAATTACCTGCCCTGCTATGCAGTGCCTGTGTAGGCAGACTTAGGACCCAAGGACTGACACTTGCTGTGGTAGCTGTCTGTTTTCTGTAGTTGCTGCTTCCATGGGTAAACCGTTTCCAAAGGGAACCAGTAGCCAAGTTGTCTGTCACGGCACAATTGGCAAATGCGTTGTGTTTCTTTGTCTTTGGTTTATGTAGGGGACCAGAGCTTTCTTCTGCTGGGAACATGGCAGCTCCTGCTGACCTCGAGTTCTAGACTGCTCCGAAGAGGCACTTTTTTGGGGTTTTTTTGATAATGTTCAGTGGGTAAAGCTTAAGGCTGTGGTGTTTCCTGTGATCTTGTCCTCCAGGACACCCAGTTGAACATGAATAGTAGCGAAAAAGAAGGTAATTGTATGCATTGGAGGGGGAAGGTGTTTAGACATCACTCTGAAAAGGCAAGGAGAAATCGTGTGCTCTATTTTTAGACAAATATTGCTTTGTAGATAGAATATTTGTATACCCACAAGTAGAGGGGAAAATACATAGAAAAAATGTAACACTTAAAGAATCAGATTGCTAACAAGCCTCCATGTACTGTAAATCTATCAAAAGCTTTCCATGTAAATAGCATCCTGTTCCACCACAGACTTTGACGAAGACTTCAGTGTAAATGGCATTAATATTTTTAACACTAGGAGAAGTCCTAACCTGTTATGCACATATGTGCTTACACCATTATGTACCTAGGTGCATATTGCAGAGGAAGTTGGCCTGCCATTCCCAAAGCAATATTTTTCGGAGCCCTGTACTTGAATACATCCCTTTTGAGATGCAGTTTTCATCAAGAGGAAACAGCTGCCATCTGTGCTGCTCCCAACACACCACATGCAGTTTGTGCTGCTGTGCATCAAGCAGTGCCCTGTGTGGCTGATGCTCAGAGATGCTGTCAACAATTCACAAGATCTGTGGTTGGCTTTTTCTTTGCCTTTTCCTTAGCAAACCTGGAAACAGTCCCAGACCCTAAATTCCAGACATGGATTCAGAAATGTTGGAGTTTCTAAAATCTGATTTCCTCATGCTTATGCCTGTCTTAAATTTTTAAATATTTCCTTAGAAGCTGGAAAACAGTTTCTTCTGTAACAATTTTCTTTCCTCGCACATTTATATAACTTTGGATTTTCCCCAGTGTTTCTAAGATAGCCAGTGTTTGTTTCCTTTTTGCGTGTTATGCAAACAAACCTTAGATGATATTGGCAGGGGTTTCTGCAACTTTTTAAGTTGTCCCAGGGTGCATAACAATATTTTTTCCCCACAAAAATGTCTATTAATTCCTTCTGTTTTTACAACAAAAAAGTCTGCAGAGAGCTGTTATATTTCAGAAGGCAGAGGCTCAGCATCCCAGTGCAGGTGAGCTGGTCTAATGGCAGGGTGCTGCAGGAGAGGACGGGGCTAATCCCTCTCCAGCCTCACTGTCTCCTTGTGACAGTCCTGCCCAAGTGACTTCGTGGGCCACCAGAACAGATGGCATCCCTAGTTGTGACACCCAGTATGATACCCAGCGGAATATCTAGGTGGGTTTTTGGACGATCCCAAATCTGCATTTCAACTCTTATTACATGAAAGGAAGCTCCATGCACAACTTCCACAAGAAGGTTCAGTACCTTTGCAACTCATTTGGTCTCATGTTGTGCAAAATGTAGTAAGTAGAACTTATCCAGGGACAAAGGAAAACATGAAATGTTATCATTTTCATTATTTGGGCTGAGAAAAAGCCAAAAAAAATGAAATAGCTTAAGCAGGGCAAAATAAAATAGAAACTGGTAAGGTCTTGCACTTTTTAGTAGTAATACAAAAAAAAAATCCTGCAACATCATTTTGTCAATATTTCCTTAATGTGATTCAAGAGTGGCTTGGGATGAACAACATTTTGTGCTTCATAGTGTTTCTGAAAAGTTTTTAAAGATGGGGATAGCAAAAAAATAAGATAACTGAACTGACTTGTGTCTGAAATCCTACCCGAAGGTAACAGTAATTTGAGCTTTGATCCTGTTGTGGCACACAAAATAGCAGAGCTGGTGGAGTCATACAGGTCACTGAAAAAAAAAAAAAAAGTGTGTTGTACTATAATGCTGTAACTTTTAAAATATATACTGTGAACAAGTTCAATGTTTTTTTAGCTCTTTTTATACCATACTTTTTACAGCGTAAATAATTTGTTTAGAGATGTTTTTATGTTCTGTTTTCACAACAATTTTAATGGATTTTTGTTTAATACTAGTGAAAGTATTGTTCGCCAGTTTGAAATAGTCATCTGTAGAAATTAATGCTGAGAATAAATCAATAAATCAAGCTGACAAAATAGTCTTCCTAACACACTAAATCTAATCAGTCATTTAACATATTTCTGTTGCTGAATGATACTGAAGTTTTCCAGCTTCCAAATCTGCCATTGAAAAAATATTTCTATCACAATTTAAGCAAAATCATCACAAGGCACTTTAATGAAGTTGTAGCATACCAGTAAAGTACTGATTCAGCAAAGTCTATCAACATGAAAATTTATGAGCTAATCAGTTAAACAAATGCATGCTTGGAAAAGGAAGCGTGGGATCATGTTGGGGATATAATATTCCAGTGTGGTAGATGACATTTAAGACTAACCTAACACTAAAATAACAAATTTGCATACATTTTAAACCTAGTTTGCTTGGCTGTTGTAAGTCCTGTTGTATTGCTTGAGTGTCTAAAAATACGCATGTATTTAACAATTTTACAATAGTATTGCCATGGAATTTAATAAATATATTTTCTTACACTCTTACATATTTTTATATTCCTTGCTTGCATGTTTATATTTAAGTAAAAGTTAAATTCTGCTCATGCTCCAGTACAGAATTATTTTAATTTTGTGCCAGAGAAAATAACCACAGGATCTCTCAAGCGCACCTTGGCTTCTTGATTGAGAGGGTGGGCAGTAACAAGAGTGTTCTCTGAGCAGCCTCTCCTGAGCACAGCATGCTGTTGTGTGTACTTACATGGATCACTGCAGGCCTCCTGTTCCTGCCATGTGATGTGATGATAGGAATAAGGCCAGTTGACTTACCTGTGCGCTCCTTGGCTTATTGCTCTAACACAGTTGGGCTTTTGAGATGTGATTTACCTGCAGGCTTGGGCTGAGGGTTTGCAGAGGTGGACAGCCAGAGGCTTTCCATGGTGGACAGGTCCATGTTGTGGACATCCCTATTCCAGCCTCAAGGATGTAGTGGAAGCAAATTTTTTACAATGAGGGTGGTAAAACACTGGAACAGGTTGACCAGAGAGGTGGTAGGTGCTTCATGTCCAGAGACAACCAAGGCTAGACTAGACAGGGCTCTGAGCAACCTGATCGAGTTGGAGATGTCCCTGCTTATTGCGAGGGGTTTGGACTAGATGGTCTTTGAGTGTCTCTTCCAACCCAAACAATTATATGATTCTAGGAAGAAGGGGCCAAGGCTGCATGCCGTGGGGTTGGTTTGGGTGATCTAAGGCACCTTCTTAACGTATTTTAGTGGAATGGAGATGATTAGCTTCTATAGTGACTGTAACATGGGCCCTATGTTTGAGGCCATTTATGTCACAGCACTCGTCCTAGCAGCAGCCAAGGAATTTTGTGGCTCATCTAACCACAACTTCTGAACTAGAGAGTGACACACAGGCTTAGCTGTGTGCAGACAGACAGGTGCCACATCACAGCACATCACATCACATGAAGCATTCCATGGTGGTACTGTGCTCTCTATACCTCTTTGGAGGCAGTCTGAAAAGTCAGAGGGTCAATTCCTTGTCTTGCTATAGCTGTTTTGTGCAGCCTACTGTAACGACAGCAACTAGGTAGGATGTGTGAGATCCACTGAGCACTGGGGAGGTGCAGGAACAAGGATACAAAGTCCTTTAAGCAAGCCTGAAGAGTACTGCTCTGAAAAGACTGAAATGTCTAGAGTGGTGGAAATGAGGAAAGGGTTCAATTGTTCCACAGGTGAAACCCCACAACTGCACTCTTAAGCCCTGCAACTTCTCTGGCCAGTGTAAGAACACCAGGGTTGAGTTCAGGATGGGTCTCGCTCCATCATCTGCACCTCAAGACTAAAATAAGTAAAAGGATGATGGTTTTGCCGTATCTTCTGAAGGTATTGCAAGTTGTTCAGACATAGCTCATTTGAACCTTGGCAAGACTAGACTTATCCTGTTGGGTTTGGTATTTAACACAGCTCAGGGACAGCTGGAGCTCCCTGTCCATTGGCACAGAGGTACTCATGTGACAGCAGCACCAGAGGAACATGGAAGTAGCGAGTTTGTTTGCAGGGACGGCGCCATGTCACGTCCACAGCAGGAGCAGACCAGATAGCCCAGGCTGTGCTCTGCCACCACAGAATAAACATGTGAGAGCAGCTGAGAGCTCTAGCCCTGGGAGAGGTGAGGAGGGCCTGTCCCCTCCGCAGACATCACCATCCTTGCCCAAGTGCAGGATGCTGGGCTGCTGTCAGTGGTCCCGCCGCCTGCTGTGCCCATGGGCAGGGTGTGCCTGCGGGGTGTGTGGGTCTGCAGCCTCACAACTGTGCCAACCCACCCCTGGGGCAAATCCGAGGGATTCTGGTCACTAAGCCAGGACAGAAATCACTTACTGATGGTACCCTGCCATGTTGGATTTACAAAATATGGCAAATATAGATGAAATATGCCCAGACAGTTATGAGATGGAGCTTTTAATTTTGAGTGCATTTATGAGGTACCTGAGAACTACAAATACAGGCACTTCTACAAAGTACTTAAAATCACAGAGTCTGAGTTTCATGTAGCATTGTGGCCATTCAAAGAAAATAATTCGTGCTACAAAATCACAGCAATAGACTTTGAAGGTTCAGTAATGATGGAGCACAGGGACTGCCACATTTTTCACCATCAGGACAAGGGTGGGGACAGGTACTCGAACTGTCCGTGTTTCCTGGCCCTCTTCCAGCATGCGTCCTTATCTTCTGCTTGGCTCTCCCTGTGCTGTCGACACTGACTGCCCTTAACACGACTCTGGCTGTAACATCAGTGTTCAACATTTCTCCACGTTTAAAACTGCCAAAAGTTACTCTCAACACATAAAGAAGCATTATAGAGTCCCTGTGTATGAAGCCTTTGTTAGTGCTTAGAAAAAAACCTGTGTTTTGGTAAGACCAGTGAAAAGTTCAAATGAGAACTGCCTAAACATGATGATAAATTAGTGATTTCTGCTGCAAATTCTGCTTTGCTGACACCAACATTAAAGGTTGTAGTGAGGAAAAAAATGGAAGCAAGAAAAATGATAAAGAATATAATAAATATTGCCTTTCCAGTGCCTTCAAGAGACAGGAAGATTAAGGAAAATTCCACTGTGTCTACAAAAGTGACTATGCACACTGCCTCTCTTGCCACTAGAAACTGTTTAAGGGTCTGCAAAATAAAACAAATAAAAGGTTGGAATGCTGTCCCCATACGTCATGTTAAAGTACAGTGCTGGAAAACACAATGTGTGGGGATGGTTGTTGAGAGAAGCAGCACCACTGTGTTCATAGAAAGAAAGACTGAGGGAACCTTAATAAAGAAATAGTGGTGGGAGAGTAACGATGTCGCCTTTGTCCTGTGCTCAGTAAACAAAGAAAACTGCTCTGACAGTGGACAGATATTCAAGAGAAATAAGAGCAGTTGGTTGCAGCACTTGCAGGCAGTCACCATCACAGGGGTTTGGGAAGAGGGCACTTACAGACGAGTTGGGTCATGTCACTGGGGACAGAAAGCCAGGATCTCGCAGAGCTTCAGTGGCTGCAGGTGTGCGGGCTTGGCTGTTACTCATGTTGTGAGATGGCACAGTGCAGGGCAGGGACACATCATGACTCGATGAGGGGACTAGGGGTGCCCACGGTGACTCAAATGGAATGGGAGGGAAGGATGCGCTCATTAGAGCAGGCAATGCCCCACTTGGACATCAGAGCAAGGTGTTGCTTTGGAGAACGGAAAACCCCACTGTGCGCACACACACCAAGAAATAAAATGCTGCTTTCCGTGAGTAAACCATGGCTGCATTTTATCTGGTTCTTCAAAGTGAAGAGGTTTGCCCCTTGAGGGGTGATGCCGCTTTGGAGGGAGCTGCACTTGCAGAGTTGGGACAATGCATTTCCCACTTGGCTTATTTTGCTTCATCAACAGAACAAAAATGGTTTCTCAAAAGCAAAACCTGGCTGACAAAATAGTAACTTTTAACAGGCCCCTGTGGCAGGCTAATGCACCAGTGGGGAATGGGCAGCTTCCCAACCCTGACAGCCCTCCTGCTCTTCATCTCTTAGTTTCCCCAGGCCAGGAGGACTGGGATGGAAAAGAGCTCCTGGCCCATCACCTTTGACCACCCAGAACACTCCAGTGCAGGAAGAATTTGTGTATAATAAGGACCATTGCTAAGTCTCATCTGGCTTTAATTCTCCTTGACATTTCTTTTTAGTTTTTTTTCTTTTTTTCTCTTTTTCTTTTATTTTTCCTTTTTTGAATTTTTTTTTTTTTTTCTTCCTTGTTTTTCTTTAGGATGCCCCGAATAAACTCAGCTGCTGATTCCCAAGCAGCTGGTCCCCAGAGGGATGGAGGAGTGGTAGAGAGCAGCGAGACAGGCCGTGCCCTGGGCAGGGTGAAGGAAGGGAACAGCTCTGCCCAACTGCCAGTGCCTAGCACAAAGCCTGACTTGACCCAGCCAAGGTTGGCACCAATGGGGGTGCTTAGCCCTAGAAAGTAGAGGGGGATATCTTTTGGAATTAATATGGAAAATTAAGAAGAAATCTAAGAACTTGCAGGAGGTTGTAGCATGGAGAGTGTTGGTCTCTTCTCCCAAGTAGCAAGTGATAGGTCAAGAGTAAATGGCTTCAAGTTGCACATCAGGCTGCGCCAGGGTAGGTTCAGATTGGATATTAGGAGAACTTTCTGCACAGAAAGGATGGTGAAGCACTGGAACAGGCTGCCCAGGGAATTGGTTGAGCCACTATTCCTGGAGGTGTTTAAAAGACATATAGATGAGGTTCTTAGGGATATGGTTTAGTTCCAGTGTTAGGTTAATGGTTGGATTTGATTATCTTGAGGGTCTCTTCCAACTTAAGTGATTCTGTGATTCTATGGTTCTAACTGTAGTTTTAGGAAGGGTATTGAAATGCAGCACCTGGGACTGCTGGCTTCATTGCCAGTTTGCACAGGTACCTGTGGCAAAAGAACGTGGCTCTATCAATGGGCAAGAGCTCATCCTGCAGCAGCACTAGGGTCATGCCAAGCATCTGATATGGCGCAAGCAAAATATTGTGATTAATAGCCTTGGAAACAATGAGCAGTACATCCAGGACAGTTCCTGGGAAAATGACTAAGCACTCTGCCATGCCCTGTCCGCCTTTCGCCTCTCCTTCCCTGGCTCAGCACCAGAGCGGTGGGAGGGGTGGCCGAGCCTCCACATCTGGTCAGATGTTTCCGACCTATGTTGTGCTCAGCCACTTGAGTGGAGACTGCTGCCTCTCACCCAGACCCAAGCTTCACCAGGGAGACTGGAGGTGTGGATGCAGGATACTTCCCTCTTTGGAAGTTTCTGAGACTATCTTTAAAAAGATGCAGAAAGGACTTTTTTTTTGGTTTTTTAAAGATTCGAACTTGGAAATGTCCTTGCTATTCTCTGTGGCCTGACTGGCATTGTGCAGCTGTGCCGCTCATGCTTAGTCTGTGCCACAGTGGGGTAATGTTGTCAGCTCCGAATTCCCATATGGTGATATGCATAGTTGGAAAAAGGCATTTGTGGAGTTGCTGTTTGTTGCTCTTCTTTTTCCACAGCAACAGAGTTGTTTCCTACCTGCTGTCCCCTACACTATGTTTCAAAAAGCAGCTTTTGTTCTGGAGAAGTATCACTTTGTACCATAATGCCTGTTACATTGCAGTAAATTATCTTAAAATAGAGATCTCTCCTGCCAGATGTTTGTCTTGGAGCCATTGTCCAAACCCTGCGACAGAAATGAAAGGATGGGGAAAGCGAGGCACATATGACAGAGCTGACACTGTTTCTGGACCAGTGTTACCCCCCATCACCGGCAGCAAGTGCAGGTCCCCAGGACTTGGGGTACAGCCAGCCAGATGTCCCTACCCTGCACCAGGTCAGAAGAGGTCACTATTGTTTGGGAAACTTCCCTGAGTCCATAAAACGTGATTCTTTCCTCTCCAGCAGCAGTGGCTGCGATGCAGCCCAGGCACAGGTCCTGTTCTACCGCCACCGCTGGGCTGCTGCAGTGAGCAGCCAGCAATATCTTCAGCTCCAGAGGTTTTAGTTTTTCCCCTTTTTCAAATACTGCACATTTCCCCTTTACACCCCGTGGCACCAAATCCCATTTACTTTCATTTTAAAGCCACATCTAAATCATAGATACTTTATCGTGCTTTCTTCCCAGCGATGCACAGGTTCCTCTCTCCCTATAGGGCTCCCCAAGCTAAACAAAATGTCACTTTCTCCTCTGAGGAGAGCCGTGAACATCTCCAGGTCTTCTGCAAGCTGCCCATGTCTACTACAGTTTTTCTAAGTGTGATTTGAACAAGAGGCTGAGCACAGGTGCACATTGCATGCTGACACCGTCATGTATTTTTCTAATTCTTCCTATTTCTAACAAGTACCTGTATTTGGTTTTGAACGCTGCTGCCACATTTTCAAGGAGCACAAGATCTTTCACCTGAGTGATGAGGATGTCCTTTTCAGCGCATGTGAGAGGAGCTGGGGTTTCCTTGGCATTTATTTTGCATATGCTGTTACCTAGTATTATTAGTTTTTCCACCCAAGCCTGCAGCTGCTCAAGGTCAGCTGTAGTCGGGACAAGTCTCAGGAATGTATTTTGGCTCCCAGGGAGCTGAGAGCACCCTGGCCATAGTAAAAATGCAGCAGAAACTTCCCGATCTCCGTTGCTTTTGCCACATCAAGTCCTTTTATCTCTTAGGCCTTCAGACAAGCCTACGCTGCTGAGGAGGTTTATGCTTCTGTCGCCAGCACTCGGCAAGCTATGGGGTGCCCTACTGTGTGGTGGGTCTCTCTTCTTCCCCCACCCCACCATGGCTCATTGATCCACTTTGGACAAAGAGTTAAGGAAGAAAAATCTCCAAACTATGAAATTCTGAACCATTTCCTTAGTGTCTTGACAGCACTCTGTTTGCCTGCTTAAATTCCAGTTTGGCAATCAAGGTTGCATAAGTATTGGTCCAGTGCCTAGAAAACATTTTATTTTAAGAGTACTCTGACCTGCCAAGGTCTCTTGCACATCCCTTTTGCTCTTCTTTCAGAAAAAAAAAAAAAAAGTAGTGATTTATAATACCACAGTAGCAAGCATTTGCTCTTTTTTTTTTTCCTAATCTTTTAATCTGTTTAAGCCAGGAAAGCTTCATAATGTACAATTTTAAACTGTCAAAATTTACAAAACAAAAAGAGTCAGATTTAAAACTGGTCACAACGCACAAATATCCCCATCAAAACTGTATAATACAGACATTAAGCTTCTTGTATAACAAAATTAAACCACAGGTTACTTTGCTATTTTAAGGAAAGTATGCAAAGAGCTAATTGTATAGTACACCTAACTGTTAAAAGTTACACCATGTTAGCAGGTCTGCTCCTGCTGCTATAAAAATATACAAATATAAAATTACTTCTACAAAGTTGTTTCATTGGTTTTGTTGCTTGTCATAAAAAAGTAGACTTTAAGAACTTTTCTTTTCAACAAACAACAATATTTTGAAACCAGTAACTGTAGCTGTTATTTACACTGGATGAAACCTGATTTAGCTACATCAGAGATGGTAAGGAGAACTGCTTCTTCTGGGACATACATTTGAATGCATAGGTACACTGCCTGGTGGCGTACTTTTTGAAGAACACAGTGATTATACTACTGCAGGGTGGGATGAATGCAGGTGTTTCACAACTGCTTTCTCTGATATCACGAAAGACAACCTAAGGACCACAACACAGTCATTGAGCTACTCAAAACATCACACCTTTCTTTGCCATTTGCACTGATGCACAACCTTTGGTGTTCACTAAACACTTAATGGGTAGAGGGGACGGTTCCTACAAAAAATACTCAGTTTGGTTTGGTCAGCAGAGAAAGAAGAGGAAAAATGTTCTTTTTTTTTTGAGGGGGGGGTCCCCTTGGCTCTGTCACCTTCCCAGATGGCAAACATAGGCCAGCCACATGCTCAGCCACACACACAAGCACACGACTGGTCCTCAGCACCGCGATTCCTTTCCTGTCACTTGGTCCCACACGTGTTGATGTTCTTCCCATCAGCAGCATCCTCCACCAGCGAGATGTGGTAGTCAGTTGACAGCGTGAAGTGGGAGATGCAGCCCACCAGGCCCCGCAGGTACTGCCTGTTCGTGTGCAGGGCAATTTCCTTCATGCCACCTGGAGGAAAGGCAGCGATGAGAAGCTCTTCATGGACATGGAAGCCTGCTCCTGCCTGGCAGACTGCATGCCTGGTAATGTCATTAGCCTTCCTAGCGCACCTCAGAAGTGAATTTTAATTTACAGATTGCTCTGTGGGGTTTTTTTAAATACAGCTTTTAAGCTCTGTAAAGTACAGAGGGGATAAGCAGGAGATAATAAACTAGGATGACAATTATTTATTACAGAAATTATGGCTTCAGTAAGAGCTGAATAAGCTTGTGCCCAGATTCCCACTAAGGTGCAGGGTATGCAGATGACTTTTCCTGTTTCTCTCTGTACCTGTTCGGGCTAGCACAGTGCACCCCATGGTGCTGCTCCCTTCTCATGGCTGTTGCCCCCATCCCACCCAGAGAGGCCTCCCCACAAAAACCAGGCTGTGGAGGACCAGAGGCTGCCACATGAAACCTTCACCTTGAGATGGATGGAGCTGGGGTGCCCTGCCTTGCAACCAGCCTCACGAACAAAAATGCACATGGGTCTTGAACAGGAATGGTGAACACTCACCTACATAGAGATCTCCGTTGATGTTTAGCTGCCTCATCTTCCCAGGGGATTTACCAGTCCTGGCACCATAATCATCCACAGTTACTTTGCCAGACTGTCCATCCCTGAAAGGAAAAACAAACTGTTCTCATGCATCCAGCCTACAACTGGGCAGGAGGAGAAGCAGCAGCATCTCCTCCTTGCCAGGAAAGCAGGGAGATAGAGTGCTCAGCAGGGTCCATGGTGAAGGCTTGGGACTGATGCTGGGGAGCAGCAGTGTACTACAGCAATCCAGACCCTATAGGGTGTTTAATTTCCAAGGACTAGGATGCCAGAGTCCCACAAAGGCTGAAGGACATATTTGCAGAGGAGGAAAAAAAAATGGAACAGAAGTAAATTGCGCAGGTAGGGGAGAAGATGTACAGGTTCTAACATGTTGTTAAAAAATCAAATGTAATATAAAAAGTAAACAGCAAAAGCTTCAACATGAGGGAAGAAATAGGCGAGCTAAAGCAGAACATACTTATTAGCAGTTTTGTTTCTCACTAGAGCGTTTATGCCGCTTTCATTTTATATATGGTCAATAATTGCATTAACAGAAGAGCCACTTGATGGGCTCCTCGCTGAATTTGGTGACAAGCTGTGCTAATGTTAGCCTGCGATTTCCAGGGAACTGACATCCATGGAGAGAGGGACGCATGCTTTCTCTGCTGGGCACACTTGCCTCCCATGAGGTAGTGAGTTATAAATATGAGTTATATATACACTGCAAGATGTCTGCACCTCCTCCAAATAGAAAAAGTAGGCATATACAGTCTGCGTTCCAGTGCTTGTGCCAGCCCACAAAGTGCTCACTAGGGAATTTCAAAATGCAGACATTAAAGAAAAATACTCTTAACCCAAACGGTATGGGTTTAAGAGAATGTCTGTCACAGCCCCAGAATAGCCCTGTGTGACTTTGGCAGCCTGCCTTGAGCTGTGCAGAGTTTCAGAGTTGGCACTGTCAACTCTAATACAATAATCTTTGTGTATATCATCCTGAAACAGCCAAGTTGCTAACAGTTCAACTCCTAAGCAATGTGAGAGCGTGGAGCCACAGTGATTCACACCCAGCCAACATCCAGACGCACCAGCCAGCACCTTTAGCAGCAGGATGGCTCCAAAACATCTCCCAGATGAAGCATGGCAACTTACCGAACAGCCTTGACTCTGTGCCACCGGCCATCGCTGAAAGAGCCATTCACCGTGATGGAAGCAATACCGCTGCCCAAATTGTAGCTACAATTACAAAAAAAAATTTAAAAATGTTATTGCCTCCCTTGCAAGGACTGTCTTCCTACCAAATTGCTCAGACATCCTTACTCTGTGCCCCATTCACCTCCTCAGCCCCCAGAGGCAAAGCTTACAGCTCAGATTTTGGGGGGACTGGTGGATCCTCTGGAAGTCCAGCAGTGATGCACTTATTTTGCAAAGTCAGGCTCACAGAGGAACAGGCAAAACTCCTTCCTGCCCAGGTCAGAGTGACTACAATCACCATGATCCCATGGGAACAAGGAGGGTGATTCTGCACAGAAGTTCCTCCAAGAAACAGGAGGTTATGAAGGTCACTGACCTACAGACTTTTTGCCTAATGGGAGAGAGCAGCGGGAGGTTGCAAATAATGGTTAATAAATAAACTATTGCAAGAGCAAATAAACATGTGACCTATAACAGAACTACAAATCATCTGAATTAGAGGGAAGGTTGAGACCTGTGATGTTAGAAAGGATGAAGTCTAATAAATAAATGCAGAGACAATAATGAAATTCCCTGCTTCAGTTGCAGCGCTGATTATTTCTTTGTGTTTGCTGCTACTAGAATTACTCAGCAGATATAATGTTCTTATCATGTTTACACTTCGGGATCTTAATTTCTAGGTCCCAGAAACCCGGTTCAACCTTCACAAAGGGGAAGCAGATGCCACAACACAGCCAGCTGTTAGGTGCTCAGATGCCTAAACAAGCAGGATGAACCAGCCTGATCTGCTGGCCTTCTGTCTGTACCAAGCTTGAGAGTTTAGAGCCAACATCATTACCTCTTCAGAAAAGACTGAACTGGGAATTAAGTTCATTGCCAGGGTTAGGTGCTTGAGAAAAGCATATTGTTAGCTGCCCAGAGCAATATGGTTGTTCTGAATTTCACTCCTCCCCAGAGGCTTCAGTGAGTCTCAAACAAGCACCTCCTTTAGCCCAGTATGCAGATACTAGTCTTGATTGAAAGCTACAGAAGGATGTGGGTGTTCAGGATTGTGTCCAAGTGTTAGACCTTTGGTTACAAAAATGAGATTCATGTCCCTAATGAATGGGGATCCCCTACAATAGTGATAGAACCTTCTACAGAAGCAGGGAGCAACAGAAAGAATTTACAGCAGCAGCTGCAATCTACATGGAATTTACTCTGCTAGGCCCAAGGAAATGAGAAAGAAATGGTGCGGTTTTGACTTTACACTGGCCCAGAGCACAGATATCTAATTTTGGGCTGCAGGAAAATATTTCTGATCAATTCACAGCCCTAGATATCCTCCTGACCCGATCAAAAGTTACAAAAGTAGCATGAGGGTCAATCCTTGTGAAAGAACAGGATGCTTTTTTTTTCTGCATTTATTTTTTCACTGTCTTCTTAAGTTCTTCTTTTCAGTATGCAGTAAGTGTCTATGAGAGTTTTTATTTAGTATTTTAAATTTTGCACCTTCCTAAATGTGTGTGGAAGGTACAGATGTTTGAATAAAAATCGGCTGTTTCAACATAAAACCTCTGTGTATCTTCATCTTTTGGGGATAGCAACAACCCTAATAAAAATGCGGTTTGCCTAGAAAAGAGACAGAATAGACTGACCAGTCACTACTCAGCATTCTGGAAATCCAGTCTCTCTCAAAGATGTTTAAAAAATGCACCATTTCTGCAGAATCAGTAAGGAAGCTAAGAGTTTTTGCAAAGTTAACCACAGAAAAACACATTTTAAAAAGCTTTAAAGAAATGAATTTAAACAGAAATGTGCAACTTTACTGTGTGTCCACAGTACCAAACAACAAACAGGTAAAAGATAGCTTAATAGGTAAAAATTAGCTTAAATGATTAACAAGATCTTTGTTATTTAATCAACAGTGTCTCACAACAGTCCATAATAAGGATGGCATTTGTAGTTTGGTGTTTCAATATTTGTATTACACAATTGAAAAGGCTGTCACGAGGAAAGACAAGGGCTTTCAAAAAGGAGGAGTCCCAAAAAGAACCAGGCACAAAGCTGCAAGGAGTCTGCCCATGTATCTGCATGGAAGAAAATTATTCTGGAGGGAGAGAATACGAGTTCAGCCATTTCCCAACACTCCCCAGTTTCAGCTTTTTGATGCTAATATTATTTGTTTTTCAAATAAGTGGTTCTGCGGATGCTGGCAGTAGCAATGCCTGGTGCCAACTGGGTTGATGTCACAGGATTTTGAGGAGGTGGGATGGATAAAGATGGATGTTGCATGAAGACTGAGCCTGCGGGGAGCAGGGGCATCAGCAGGTTTCCTTCCTTGAGCCCTGCTCTCTCTGCAAACCCCACACCTGCTCTAATTTACTGACATGGCAAGGGCTTCAAGAGGCATGGGGGCAGTCACTGACAGCACTTGCACCCTCATAGGGTGGCTTTTAGAAAACCATGCTACCTACCTCATGTTTTAAGAACTGGGAGGGAGGTGGTGGGAACGATGCAAAGCTTGCAGCATATTACCTCTTCAACTCACAACCTTTCCCAGAGAACAATGGGACACAGCACTGAAAAAAACTTTGAGGATATAATTGTCTCACACTATTCTGAAGGACAAATGGTTGTGTTGTGGCAACTCCTTCAAGCCCTGAGTGTACTGCATGCAACACAAATAAGGGAGTGACAGTTTACCTGAATATTAATGCTCCTTCTTGAAGGCCTAGAGAAATGAAATCACTGTTAGGTCGCATGGGACTGTCTCCTCTCCACATCAAAAGACCTTCCTTCATAGTGGTTTTAAACCTCATGAACACATTTGTTCTTGATCCTGACACCCTGTTTAATGCAGAAGGAAATAATAGTAAAATATTGAACTGGGACAGTCTTCTTTCAAACAAACCTAAAAGATGATGCAGTATTTTTTCTCCACTGGTCTTGCTGGTTGCTGTCTTACAACTTTGCTACATGTTGATGTGTGAGTGACTCTGATTCACACCCCCATTTCCAGCATTTTCGAGTGGGGAAATTTAACTTGTCTGTCCAGAATCTCAAATGCAATAGCTACTGGGCTCCTTCACACAAATAAGAGGAAATTCTTTTTTTTCTCCCCAAGCCTAGTGTGAAATCTAGTCCAGCAGGCAAATTTTAAGAAAGTCCAGTAGATGGTACCCACAGAGGCGAGTGGAAGAAGTATAATTAGGGCAAACTATAAAGTCCTTGTAGAGAATAGGTACCAAGCTGCAGGTGAGGACATCTGCAAAGCCCCCCCTAAGCCAGTGGCTGAAATACAGGCATATTTGTTGGAATAACCCAAAATTTGCTGGAATTTTGGCATCTTCTTGGGTACAGAACAGCCAAAAATAAGTTTGAGGACCTACATTTTAGGGTACAGAAGGGGTTAAAATCCTTAGTTCCTTTACAGATACAGGCTCTGTGAATCTTTCTTTGTTCTCAGAAAGCACACACCAGTCCTTCTCCATGTCAGACGTATGTTGTTCATGTCATTTCTCTAAAGGCTGCAAGATGCCCAGATATTGTAACAAACTAAACCATAAGCATACACACAAAAAATGTATTTTTTCCTAAAATTTAGAAATATGGCAAGTATATCTTAAAACACCTAAACATACAACATCTATGTGAGGTTCCTAGCATTACAATGGCAAACAAACAGCACAATCATTTATGTTCACAGGAGATAAATTACCTTTTCAGGATATCTGGATTATCATATGTGAGGTAGCTGCGACCAATAAACTGTGGGATTTCAATTGCTTCTGTGATGGCTGAAAAGCATATAAAAAACACCACCGACCAACCAAAATCAAACAAAACAAAACAAGGACAACAAAAAAACCCCACAAAACAAACAAACAAACAAACCAAACCAAACAAACAAACAAAATTCCCCCCAAACCACAAACAAACGACAACAACAAAACAAACAAGAAAAAAAAAGAGGACTGTCAGTTAGCTTACATGGAAATGGAAGGAAAAAAAAGACGAAACTATTTCATTGATTTACTCCTGCACTGGCAGGTACCTGCTGGTGGCACAAAACTGAGCTGAACTCACAGCCAGTTTGTATCTAAGTGTCAGGGCATTAGTTAAGGCAGTTTAAGCAGCCAACAGTCCCTCTACTTATGGCCTTCGTGTCATGGGCCTAGCGTATTGCCCCACCACAAACGTTAGCACAGCAAAATATGAAGTACTGGGAAAATGCTGCAAATTTTATTTTTGTCCCTGTTTCCACATCCCTTGATTCTCCGTGTGGTTCAAGCCACCTTCCTGCCAAATCTTATGCATTATCCACCCTTTGTTCTTCATCTAAGAAACTCCTCCCCAGCTCCTAATGGAGCATCGTGTGGAGAGCACGTGCTGGGACCTCTCAGCCCTGCAAAGCAAAGCTGGGGAGCAGCACAGGCAACCGTTAAGCTCCCCATTTTTTCATTCAGGGTACGTGACTTTGCTCGGAGCAACTGCTGCCACACAGGGCTTACCCCTGGGGAGCAGTGCAGGGGAAGGTTAACTCTGGGGAGGCCATACAGGGTGCACCTAATCACGTTAGGTTTATTAAAAGCAGATGAGACTATGCTAAAGGCTGTATGCCAGAGGCTGCAAAGCCTCTTGGCACATGCATTCGACATGCTGCAGTGCTGCCTCTGGGGTGTTTTGCTCAGAGCCTCCCCAGAGTCCCCCACACAGCTTCTCTCATTTCTCTAGGGACAGCCCCTGATAGAGCTGTAGTGTACAGTTGCTGGGATGGCAGCACGCACTGCAAACAGACCTGGAGCTGGAGTACTGCCGATGGAGGAAACTTCAGCAAAATAACTCACATGTGTGATGTAAATCACTGAACATCCCTGATACACAGCCTTTGGTAGGCTATGAGCACCGGCCTGAGCAAATTTTCTTCCAAGTGAACATCCTACAATTTGCTGCTGACCACTCATAACTGACTGCTGCATTAATATAAGCTAGTTTTATAAATTCCTTAAAATAGCTGCCTTCATCCAATTTTCTTGCTGAGAACTAATCCCTTTAACCCACAGCTAATCCCATCTATATAAATGTCAAGCTTTTCACTGCACGGATGCTTGCTTTCTTTGTGCAATGCAGAGAACGGCTTGGCTTTAAGAGCTCACTGTAACATAGATATGCAACAATTGGTGTAGTCTGCCAGCCAAAACCAGCAATATGAAATTTAGATTCAATTGCCAAGACTGAGAATTTTAGATAGTGACAAATGCCTGTTTCCATCTGTGCTGAAATCAGGAAAGCTGCCTAATGTGTCTAAAGAAACCACCACAGGCGGCCTCCAGCCTGCAGCCTGCCAGCATCACTGGAAGATTGCAAAAGTCATGTTACACTAGCAAGGACATTCCTCACCGGGTCTGATGCTTTCTCCACTGGGCAGTCTCTGACCATGGTGGGTGGTGGCAGAGTGTGAAAGGAGCCCTTCTTCCCCGTGACACCCCACAGCAGCCCCACAGCCTTGCTGCGCCTGCCTTTGGCAGGGGAAGGTGCCCATGCCCTCGCTGTAGCATTCTGATTTCCTCTACAGAGCTTGATGGGCATTTATCTCCGCTTGTTTTTTTCATATGCCCTTCACTTGCTGCGTGGAATTTGATCAGAGAAAACCAAATAAATTTTAGGAGCACCCTTGATGCATGTAGGGTCTTTCCATCTGGCAGGGAACAGGGGCAGTAAGGAGATCTAGGACTAAACACTTTCATTCTCTGCTCATCATGGTTCAGCAGAGAGGCACCTAAGCTCTCATGACAAGGAGGAGTGAGGTCTGAACTGGAGGACAGCCTGACATAGCACCTACCCCTACAAAGTGCTCAGCCGGGTCCTGGCCCCGCTGCTATGTGAATGCGAGGACTACCTCTGCAGCCACTGCTCTGCACTTGGCAGGTGCTCTGGATACAGTTTAAAATATCAACAGAACAAGGTTTAAGGAAGTACTGTATAATCCCAGAAAATATTTTCACTTATTGACCGAAGCTTGCCAGGCTGAACAGAAATCCAGCATCCAGCTTGCTGGAGCAGACACAGACACACAATGACAGAGCAGTTTTCACATCATTTGCAGTACTTACTGTTTAGGCAGTAGCTTCCACACTCTGCAGTGAGTCAGCACAAAACAAAATAAGAACATTCTGGTTTTATTTTTCTATAGCATAGAAGCTTCCTTTCCAATGACTGTCGAGTTTCATGCCCACCTTTCTGCAGATGTGTGATCCCCACTTCCCTTTTGCATAGGCAATTATGACCACCTATGAAGGCAGCACTCTTTTATTAGTGGTTTTCCCAAGTATTTATATTTGCCCAGTCAAAACACAGAAAGGTGTAGACAGGTACAACAAGCACCAAACCCCTTTACTAGTTCTAGTTTTCAAATTCCAGGAGCCCTCCGTGGTTTATGTGGGGATCTGCTCTAATGAGGGCAAAGCAACAGTTTTCTGTTCCACTCCATCTTACAACTAAGTATAAAAATACCTTTCAGCCTTCCCACAGCTTGGACAGAAGATTTAAAACCCACCAATGCCAGCAAAAACTCTATCGAATCGTCAGCCAACGAGCCATTATATTATAGATCAATATCTCATATACCTCATAAAAACACCATTTAAGTTGTATAACTTTGGAGAAAGAGGTGCAGTCCCTCACAAGGACTTTGTTTTTTAAGAGTATGGCATTACAGAAGCCCACCAGCAAACAAGATGGAGACTGCACCTTCAGCCTCTCACAGACCCTCTAAATGCGCAAACCAAAACCCTGTTCTGAAGGAGAAGCAGACACACACATGCATTCTGCCTTAAATGTGCCTACACTCTACCGAAGTGACCTGAGGACTATTTTAAGAAATCTGCTACAGGTTTATCAGAGCTATCCTGGGCTGACTTTCAGGACGAGGTAAGGAGGGACATCCATGCTCTCTGTGCATCCAGCAGCAAAAACTTGGATTTTCAGTGCTAGCTGAGGCTGCACAAATGCAGAGGGGTGTTGAGGAACAGCAGCCACAGGCAGCAGGAACAGAAGGCAGATGACTCATGCTTTTGGACACTCTTAAAAACGAATTAAGGTTGGATTCACACAGGAAGCAACACCCAGGATCCAGCCTAAGCCAAAGGCCCTTCAGACTGTCTTTGGAAGCACAGGCACTCGTTCAGGTTATGACAGGGAGGAGAGCAGCGACACACCAGATGAGCAGCAGCTCTCCCAGTGCCACTAGGCAGCTCCAGTGATGGGCAGCTCAGACCACTGCCTTTGGGGATTAGCGTAGGTCAGGAGCAGACCAGCAGTGAGAAGCTGAGGCCCAACCAACATGCCAAAGCTCATTGAAAAGGTCGGGAGCCACACACCCAAGCTGCAAAGCATTCACTTGTTTTGACTGAAGACCTTAAAGCAGCCTTCCAGTACCAAAAGGGAACCTACAGGAAAGCTGAGGGACTTTTTACAAGGGTATGTAGTGATAGGACAAGGGGTAATGGCTTTAAATTGAAAGAGGGGAGATTTAGATTAAAGAAGAAATTCTTCCCCATGAGGGTGGTGAGGCACTGGAACAGGCTGCCCAGAGAAGCTGTGGTTGTCCCATCCCTGGAAGTGTTCAAGGCCAGGCTGGACGGGGCTTTGAGCAACCTGGTCTAGTGGAGGGTGTCCCTGTCCATGGCAGGTCCCTTCTAACCCAAACTGTTCTATGATTCTATGATTTTATAACTCCCCCTGGAGATCTCAGTGTTGCTGCAGATACCATCTTGAAGTCAGGAGTTAGCAGCCTGCATGTACCTAGAAAGCCAAAACTGTAATTCTGCCTCCTCCCCACAGAGAAGGCAGGATAAATGACGTTGGTCCAACTATTAGTTAGACCACGAAAACGTAAGCAAAGGGCTTTCTTGCATTGTATTTTAATAAAATGTTTTTGTTCTAAGATATTTTATTTTTTGGAAGAAAAGGCCAATCTATTCATCAACCAAAACCACTACTTTTAAGTTTGTGCCTTTGAGAAATGAAGGAGGGGGTGAAGACAATAATGTCAGTCAGCTCTTCTGAGTTCCTGTTACATTACAAACCCTTCCCTTAGGAATTCTTCAAGAACAAGCCTGACAGAAAGGAAACATCTCCATCTAGTGGAATAACCTAAAGTGCAGTTTTTTTAACATGCCATCTGAACACTTTCCTGAATCTAAAGTTTGAGCTATTACAGCAGCTCTGAGGAAAGAAGAATAATGTGCACTTGGGCAGGTTTTCTTCCTTGGTGGTCTCCATTAATGTGTCAAAGCACAGTTTGTGCAGATGGTGAAATTACCATCAGAGTAGTCAGTGCCTAAAAAAGGACTAGACCTTTCTGTATATGAGAACAGCATTTGTTGTGAGCCCTAGGGAGTATAAAATTACAAGGGTTATCAATACTCATGCTTCAGGACGTAACATAATCACTGGTTGGAGGTCGTTGGCAGGAATTCCCCCTTTGTATAACATTGCATAATTAGGGAGGTGTATAAAGTGTTCAGTGTTGGCTACCACAAGCTACTGGATACCAGGCTGCTATCTATGGATCATGGGTTTGTGCTGGGGCAACAGTTATGATGTTCCTAAATAACAAAATGAATTCTTCCCTGGGCATGTGGGATGTGCACAGATGCAAAGGGAGCTCTGGTTTCTATTTCAACGGATGTGTACAACAGCAGTTGTAGGTGCTAAATCTCTCTTATTTTTGTGATCAACCCTGGATCTCTGAATTTAAATGCAGCCATTGTTACCTTTTTGGCAATGTTGCCCATCGAAGCCCAGAGGACAGTCACATTCATAGCTGTCCTTCTTGGGAACGCAGGTGCCTCCATTTGCACATGGTGAGCTCACGCAGGGGTGGGCAGCATTCACTAGGTTGACTCCAAAAGTGAAATCACGTTTCACATCAATTGTCCGGTCATTCAAGATAATCTGTGTTTAAAAAAAAAAAAAAAAAAAAAAAAAAAAAGAGGAAAAATTCCTGCTGAAACCTAGCAAATTTTCAGTATTGCAGTGCTAGTCAGGAGACTTCTCAGAAGTTTTGCACCCTCAACATAAGAAAGACATTGAAGCACTAGAGAGAGCGCAGAGAAGGGCAATGAAGCTGCTGAGGGGCCTGGAGCACAAGTCTGATGAGGAGCAGCTGAGGGAACTGGGGCTGTTCAGCCTGGAGAAAAGGAGGCTGAGGGGAGACCTTATCGCTGTTTACAACTACCTGAAAGGAGGTTGTAGCATGGAGGGTGTTGGTCTCTTCTCCCAGGTAGCAGGCGATAGGACAAGAGGAAATGGCCTCAAGTTGTACCAGGGGAGGTTTAGATTGGATATCAGGAAAAATTTCTTCCTGGAAAGGGTTGTCAGGCATTGGAACAGGCTGTCCAGGGAAGTGGTGGACTCACCATCCCTGCAGGTGTTTAAAAGGCATTTAGACCAGGTTCTTAGGCACATGGTTTAGTGCTAGAGTTAGGTAATGCTTGGACTCGATGATCCTGAAGGTCTCTTCCAACTGAAATGGTTCTATGATTCTACGATTCTAAAAGACTTCAGACAAAGGTAAGCCTCAAAACTTGGCCAAAAGCCTATATCTTGTGATGAGTGTTTTCCAGTTGCAGAGGTCCAATTCATTCTATTGCTCATCCTGACCCAGTGGAGATGAATTTTTGTGTTTTGTGACCCAGACTTAAGCAACCCGCACACAGGGTGAAGCTGTGTAGGATTTACCAGTTGTGTCCAAACACCAGCACAAAGCTTTGTAGTGCAGCCATGAGCTAGGACTGTAAAATTAGACATGTACTGCTGTGTACACTCAGGAGACGCACGCTGACAACAGAAATACTAAGCTTTTTCACATTTTCTGTTGCTTTCTAGTATGTCATCTTGCCTGAAAGAAGTGAGAGTTAAGAATGGAGGAAAAACATAATGACTTCACAAAACTGTTTGTATATAAATTGAAAAGAATTGTTAAATATTGGGGTTTTTCCAATGTGACAGGAACATATGTTTTCCAACACAAACTGTCATTTGTATAATCTCAGCTGTTATCTTGGCAGAGAGATTACATGTAGATATGGCTTCTGATCTCAGCCAAATCAAAATAAGAAGCCCATCTCCACAAAAAATACATTTTTAAGGCCAGAAATAAGAATGGCAACAGTTACTTTGGCTCCTGCATAATTCAGACAATGTACCCCAGGGGGTGGTCTATTGCAGGGACAAATTGCATCAACCTTATACTCTGTTTGAAACAGCAATAAATAAGTTTATCAGCAGAAAAACATGCAGTCCTATCATAAAGGTGAATCAACAAAGCATCCACTACCTTTTCAGCTTCTTTCTAACTTCTGGCTATATTGTTCCAGCTGATAACAAGCCCCCCCTCTTAAAAATGTGTCTCTTATTTTCAGGCTTAAACTTACCTTCAGCTTCCAGCCATTGTCTCTCATTGGCCTTTCTCTGCATCATCTCAGAGCCAGGTACTCAAAAAAAATCTCACGCTCGTGTAGGAACTAGCAGACCACAATAAAGTGACTTAGCCTTATCTGTGTAAACTAAATATGTTCTATACATGGCATGCTTTCCAGTACTTGGTGATGTTTGTAGCTTTATTTCTACACAATTCTCCAAAATCCTACTATGTGTGAACACAGCAATCAACTAATCATTCATGTCTCTGGGAAGGTAAATCCATCTTCTTAACTACATCACAGAAGTAATTAGATCATACTCAGCATTTCCCAAACCTTATCAGTGCCTCTGTACTCTGGGATATAATTCTCTACCTTGCAAGTGTGACCTATGTTAATTGCTCCTAGGCTGCCTCTCTTGCGCTCCAAAATGCAATGTATTTAATCAAGCCACCTTTCCAAAGATATTCATGTACCTGACTTGTTCCCATCACTATTACACACTCCTCCAGTTTTCTTGAAATTCACATTTTCTACTAGTCAGCTGACAAAAATAGTGACAAATGTTGGACCAAGTGATGAAACCATTTACATTGAATTGTGATTACCTTTCTGTCCTTGATCAATTGTTCTGAGATGCACGATTAATTTTGTTGGTTTTTATATAAATTTGATGCAATAATCCACTCACTTAAAACTCTTTCAGGGCTAAACTTTCAGCTTTATCCAAATTATTTTAAGTATGCCTAATTTATGGAAAGCAAATGTTAGATAAGTTTTAACTTTCTTTTGAATACTTATTAGGACTTATTATGAATTTGCAGATTTGTTCTCCAGAAAAGAATCACACCCGTGCACAGCTGACCCCACTGGAACATCATCCCTAATGTCTGCCAACAATGAAAAAGATCATCTCCCTTCATGTGGCCCATATAAAATTGGGAGAGGGGAAGGCAGTGAGGGTGTAACTGCTGTCTGGTATAAGAATACATTAGCTGGACTGAGATGCACTGCAATTTTCAGCTTCTTTTTCACTTATTACTCGGTTATATCAGACATTTAGCTGCCTCGTGTGCATACCTTGAAGTATTTGAACATTTGTTCATTTATTCACATATGATGCTGAAGGGCACTCTGAGGGCTCTGATGTTGATATAACTTTACGTATTATTGTGAACTCAATCTTGCTTGGCTCCTGCTCACTTATTTGTACAGTATGGAAATTATGGCAGTGATAATATTTACTGGCTATTAAAGTTAGAATGGCTGTTCAGTGTGAAATATGTGTTTAAGAAGTTTGTGGTGAGTTCCTGAGGTGAAATCCTGGATTATTTTGAATATTGCCAGTGGTATAAGGGCAGGTTTCCACCCAGAGTGTGCACTGGATGAAATGGAAATAAATGCCTCCATTGCATTACTCTGGGCACTTACCTTCTGGATGCTCCCACTGAAGGGCCTGAGGATCCCAGAATTCTTCTTCACGGCATCATAACTAGGGACTCCACCAATAAATATTTCAGAGCTGCACTTTATCTGTGTGAAAGCCCCCTGCAAGAAACATAGGAATAAGATTTTATTAGAGTAGCTGGAACCATGCTTGTATCTTCAGATTAGTTTACATGAGATGTAATAGCTTACTTTGATCCTTCTTTACTTCTGTTAATTGCGTTTCTTTGTACAATTCTCTCAAGAAAGCCATTGCAGGACACTCTCTACTCATTGTGTTTTATCCTAATCACAACTAGCTGAAAAATGTCAAGTATTTCAAAATGGGAATACTGAAGGAAGAAAGAAAGGAGACAGACCCATTCTGACTTCTGACTGCGCATCTAACTCTATTTGCAATGACTTGAGGGACATTGATGTGAACCTAGAACCAGAATGAGGTTCATAAATTTAAAATCAGAGCAAAGTCCATGGAACAGAGACTCATTTATTGTTTCCAACATCTGAAAATTTTAACCCATAGCAAGATATAGGGCCAAATGGAAAAAACATTGAGTTTGCATCAGTTACCAGAAGCAGTTGCTCAGGATACCTGTGGAACCAGTCAGGGTCCTGGAGTGAACTGGAAGACATTTAACAGCTAAGGATGGGATAGCTGTGTAATTTCAGTCCTGTAGAAGCTCCTGTGATTTATTTGTTGGCAGCTCCCAGCCAATCTCCTTCTCTAGCTGCATTGCAGCACTTAGAGAAAAAAATGACTCTTCTACATTGACTCAGCTATTTAAAATAGTCTCGACTGCTCAGTTTGAATGTTTACCACTCAAATGTGTTTCTTGACAGACAACTGGAATATCAATTTATTTAGATTTTTCAACTAAAGTTTAAGCATTAAACACTTTCCTAGTTTGCAGAAAAAGCTGCAGATTCTTCTGCTAACAAAATCTGGAGTTGGGGTTTCTGGCCAGACTTTCCACTAGGAGAGAGTAAAAGACATTTTCTAAGCAGTTCTAACCTCAGGTTCTTGGGATTAAAAAAGCATGTCTGCATATGCATTTGAATGTTTGGAGTGAATATCCCGCTCTGGACAAGCAAAATTTCACCTTATTAAAAACTTGACCTCTTGGTGAGTGAAGAATAAAATGCAAGTCATAAACTATCTGGCTATTCCAGCCCTTACTCTGTCCTGAAAATTACTTTTGGAAGGAAAAGACAAAGAAACAATTATATTTTGGCCTCCTTTTCAGGACAATATCCAGAGAAAGGTAAAACCAGGACTTTCTGCGCATAATGTTTGATTTCATCCTTCTCCGGATGATGCATTTAATAGTGCATACGTAGTTCAATGGACTTAGCCACAACCAGCAAGTATCATGAAAACAACTGCAAGAACACGTATGAACCAAACATAAAAATGTGATTCTAGGTATATCGCAAGAGCAGGTAAATTGTGGTTTCAGCTGCTTTTACAGGATCCCTGTCCTCAAAGGGAAGACTACATGTGCAAATTTCCAGTTTTGGGCTCAATAAAATTTTGTTCTAATATATATACTTTTTTTGAGCTTTTTTTGAGCTTATAAGAGCTTTAAAAGCAGCCTGTGTAGTTTTCTACTAAATCATTCTATAGTCTTAGCAGCCGTATTCATGACAACCCATGCTGTATGCTCACCTCTGCCATTCCTTCCACTGGCTTTTGTTTGTCCACTTGTAAGATACCATTCTTCGCTGTGCGAGACACTCGCAACTCATGCCATTGACCCAGACTGACAGGTTCTTCGCTCCTGTTTTAAGGGGAAGAAAACTGTCAAGTATTTAATGCTTTTGCCTTTCTGATATTTTCAAATATTGTTGTCTGTTAAAAACTAAAGTCCTCTGGGATTATTTTCTAAATAAAAAACTAAAAATAAATCACTGTGTTTCTTTCCTTATAAGGAAGTAACATTTTCTGAGTCCAGTCAGCAAAGGAAAATAATACTATGTTCCTGTAGCAAATAAAAAGCACTCTGCTTTTACTCGTAAATGAAAAAATTTATAAACAGCATGTGTCGCATCTACCTGTGATCCATTTTTTTGGCTCAGTGATTTATAATGCATAAAGACAAAATTTTTGTCTCAGCTGTACAACCTTATTTCACAATGACATAAGCCTAGAGATAAAGCTTCTCACTTGATGGTCAGTCTAGTCTCACATTCTTTGTCCTCTTTTAAAACAGAACTTTATCAGCTCTATGTATGCAGCCTGTTACACTGACACCATGCACACACACATGCACAGAGCCTGTCTGCTGTACATTAAGGAGAAGTAACTAAAATATGATCCTAATGATGTGATGAGATCCTGGCTAGGAACAATAATCCCCAGTTATGCTAAGTATTCATCAGTCTCAAAGGAAGCATTTTAAAACTGTTCTTACAATCTTTATTGGTTCAGCACTAATACGAAGAGCAGTCAGTATAAAAGGAAAAAACAAATTCCACTTTATAAGTTCTACAGAAATTTGTATCTTGTTTTCAAATGTCATTTACTACACTGGTTAAAACATTTTGTGACTAAATATTATCTTGTAGTCTTTCCACCAGAAGTAATGAAAACTTGTGTTTGATTTGCTGGTTAAGCTGGAAAAATCAGAAACTGCATTATCTGGGATACCTGGAGACTTTCTAGCTTTCAATCAAAAAATACAAAATTGTTTTGAGTGAAATAATGTTTTGTATTTTCAGGCTACTTACATACAAAACTGAAAAAATATATATTTCAAAATGAAATAAATTTTAAAAATTGTGATTTGAAATAGTGAATCAATAGTGCTGATTACAAAAGGTGTGTCATTTTTAAAATGTGAAAATAAAAAATTCATTTTTTTCTTTTTTTTCTGAACAAACAACATGAGCTTTGAAATCTTTTTGTTGTATCTATTTTGCTCCTCCAAATTTTCTCAAAGCCCATTTTCATCTATTTGGGCAATGCTGGCAATATTACTTTGACACTTGGTACAGAAAACCCCATCAAAAAAATTCGCAGAGCAATGCCATTCACTTGTCCTTTTTCATATGTAGTGGCATTTAGGGTTTAACTACCTTGGGTAAATCAATAGGTAACAGAATTTAATCACCTTGAAGGAGTCAATATATACATATGAAGGAACCAGATAGTTTTGGCTGCCTAATAGGTGGTAATGCATACATTTTATCTCCTCTGCTGAAGAGGTCATCATCATGCTAACCCTTCTGCTCTACTAGATTTAATTACAATTAGGGATGATTAAGTCTTGCAGAGTCATCAGTTCTGAATTGCACACTATTTCTTGGTTTCACAGGCTTTTGGAAAACAGCCTAAGCTTGGCAGATATTTGAATGCTTCTCGCTCTTCAGTTGCTGTAGGTTAAGGGCTACTTTTCCATGCATAAACTGAACCTTAAAAAATACACCAAATGATGAATATCTTGATCCTGCCGATGACTGGCCCAGGGAAATCCCAGGGGAAAACAAATTCTTCTCTGACGCATCTTGGTAAATAGCTCAGGTTTTGCATCCATCTGTCCATCTACTTGGCATCCCTGCTTCTCTCTCTTGTGCACAGTCCCAGGACACTTCAGGCAAAAGCTTCACCAGCGTCAGCTTTCCTACTGTGCTGCTGACATCAGTAAATGAGTTTGCCTCATCCTTAATTATAAAGACAGTATAATTGTGTTCTGATCATATTATAATATTTAGCAGCCTGGTCCTATGGAAGAGATAGTCAGGATGACCAGAGTTATATCCCTGTTTAGGACAAAGGGTAGGCATGAAGCAGTATGATGAAGATCAAGGCAGATTCTTAAGTGGATATTGGCTAAGCAGGCACGAAAAACAGGGTATCTACCTATCTTATTTAATCACTGAGAGAGCTGATGACAGAGTGCAAGATGCACACATCTAGAAAAAGGAGCTGAACAGGACATCCCAACAACTTTCAATGAAGCCTGTCAGACTCATGGGTCTCCTCCATGACCCAGCTGTCACACCACACTTTTTCCTCGATGCACAAGACCCAATTTCCAATACAAAGGGGCATTTTCCACTTTCTGGGCACACGCTTCTGGCTCTTGACACTTTTCACAAGCCAATATCAGTTAAACTTTTGTCCAACATGTTTTGAAACACTATAATATTGGGGGGGAGGGAGGGAATGATGTCTACTTTAATGTCTTATGGCTGCCAGAAACAGGAATTAGACGGCTGTAATCAGAAAAAGATTGAAGGCTGTTGTAAGAAGAGCCATTTTGGGTCAGAGCAAAGGTCTTTGACATTAGCTATTTCTGCTTCTTTTCAGCAAGAGAAAAGAAAAGGGCAAGTATGGAGGGATTCTTCCCTTGATATATCCTCCCAGCTTCTGGCAACTCATCATTTAGCAATTTCCTGAGTCAGAGGCTGCATCCGTACAATTGTGTTTGATCTCCCTCAATGGAGCTTTCTTCAAATTTGTCTAATTTTTTTTAACCTATTTATAGTTCTGGCATCTGTAACATGCTGTGACAATCAGTTTCCACAACCTATTTTTATGGTGGCTGAAAAAAAAAAATCTTATTTTCTTAATCTGCTATTTTTTGGTTTGTAATTTCACTGGGCTCCTTCTAATTATTCCATATTGAAAAATACAGAATAATCATTATATCCATGTCATTCACAATTTAAAAATCTTTATCATACTTCTACCAAACACTTTATTTTCCAGGTTGAAGAGCCCTGTTGTATTTGTGGAAGATGTTTCTTTCTCTCCTCTGCGTATCGACACTACTTTTTTTTTTTTTTTTAATTTATTCTGAAATGAAGTGACCAGAATGGCAGTAATTTTTCAAGATAGGGTGCATTGTGGATTTTTGAAGAGGCATTGTTCCTTATTCCATTCCTGATAATTCTCTGCATTGTACTTGCATTTCTGTATTTTTCTCCAAGCCATTAGCTGTTGCTTCCACAGAACCATTTTTGATGACTCCACGATCTTTCTCTGTCTGATAAAACTAGTTATATTGCCACAGCTGTGGATTGATAGGTTTGTGTATTATTTTGCATTTGGTCCCTTGAAATTTCATCTCTCACTTCGTCATCTGAAACGGTTTATTTGCTTGAGTCCTCATTTAGTGGAAAATCAGTACATTTCTTCTAATCACAATATAGGCAAAATTCCTGACATTCAACCACAGGGAACATAAGGTATGCAAGACTTGCAGGCACTGTACACATTTTCCATAAGCTTTATATAGATTATTTATAAATATTAGGTCAGCCCACTCAAACTGGCAGTGTCTTGGACCATATCCAAGGCGCTGAGTGCCTCTGTTCAGCCCATTGCCTTTCCAGAAGAGCCCAGGGAACAGCAGCCTGGAAACAGGGTACTCTGTTACACAGAGAGAGAGAGCAGCCTTTTTTGAGGTATTTCATTGCTCCTATACTAGATATCAGTTTTAGGGTGTGATGAACCTTTCTCAGAATGTCTGTCTTTGTCTGGGAGCCTGGATGACTTGTTTAAACCACATATTTTTTTCTTAGACTGCTTAAATTAGGTAATTTGGATATTAGGCTCAGATTGCCTCAACAAACAGCACTATGAGGAAAGAGGGGACCTGGAGGTATATCTTCCAGTGACACCTCCAGCCCATACTTATTGCCTGGAACTGGACACCAGGCAGGAGGATGCTCACAGAAATGCCAATATTGTGCAATCCTGTGGCTAGAAAGTATATACATAAAATATTATAGATCCCCTAACTAGCAGTGATACTATGTTGTGGAGGCAAGAAGGGAATAGCTGCAATACCATACAGAAACAAAAGTAACATCCTCAGTAAGCTGGTGGTATGACACAGTAACACTGATAATAAAGCTTTGAAACATCAATTTATGTAGGGCGGAAATCCTCTCCCCTTGAATACAGTTCTAGTGGTCCTGTGCTTCCTTAGAAGAAGTAGGAACAAGAGATGGATGGGCTCCCATACCTCATTATAGGCTATTACTCTTTCCAGCCCACTCCTCTGCTGGATCAGCACCATGACACTTGGAAAGGAAGTACAAGCAATGCTGTTTACCTGATAACAGCTGTTCCTGAACCACAGTCGAACCTGAACTCCACGTAACCAGCCACCATGTTAATAGAGAGGAAGTCCTTGCTGTCTGTGTCATAGCTGTACAAAAGGACACCAGTCTCTAAATCTGGACGAAATGTAATCTCAAACTCCATGAAGGACAGGTAATTCTGTGGTTCCAAGGGCCAGGGTGTGCTAGCAAATGACCTTAAGGACTCGTTGAACTGAGGTATGGCCAAGGTGAGTGCTGGAAATACAGAATACACAAGAAGGTCACATGAGGCTCCAAGGTAAGGGATTGACTCCTACCAACCAGTATCAGTTCCCTTTGAAAGGTGTTTGAAGCTAATGTTAAGAAATAACAACCTAAAAATTTCACCTTCTAAATTAAAATTATTTTTTTATCCTAGCCAACACTGTTTCCCTTCTTAATCCCTTCTTTTTCCAGGAATCCATTTGTATTACAAAGCTTTGTGCTCTTTTTCTTTAGCGATTCACCATGGTGTTTTCAAAGTAGCAAGCATGTAAACAATGGGTGGTGTCATGAAAAGTTCTGCAGCACAGAAAATAATGCTGTATGTATTTGACTATTCGTTTGTACCTCTGTGATTTCACCAGAAATTTGAGATTGGGTGCCTTACATTTCAGAATGTAGAACTGACGCTGGTTTTGGGAGAAAAGCTGGGAAATTTTTAGAGTTAATGCCCAGTTGTGGAGTGGTACATTATTTTAACTTCTCAAAAGTAAGTTTAAGATGCTTAATTATAGTTAGGCTAAATAAGTTAAGAGGTTTGAGAATCACTGATTATGTAGGAGCTGAATGTAGCCCCAAAGCAAATGGTGGGGAAAGGTTTCACTATGTGATTTTAAAAAGATTAAGTAGCAGGTAGTCTTTTCAGTCAGTGTAATAGTATAAGACCTCCTTGTATATTGTTATGTGGAAAACACATTGAACACTAAATAACATGCAAATAAATACAAGCAGCTCAGCATCCTCTCACCTTCTTCACAATGATGACCTTTAAATCCCAGAGGGCAAAGGCAAACGTATGAATCTGCTTTGTTTGCAGTACAGGTACCACTGTTGATGCAGGCAGCCTCATCACAGATGCCACTGCTACACTCACCTAAACATAGAGGCAGAACACTCGTTTATCAGAGAAGTTTGGCAAAGAAGAAATCCGGCTGTTGAACATTGCTACTAACCAATAGAATTTGCTCTCCTGCCTAGATTATTTCCCAATGTTTTAAACAGTGTGCAATTTAGACAAGGTAGCTTTATTTTTAGCATTTTTTTTACTACCAGACCAGGAAGATACCTTAAAACCAGCAAAAATTAGCTGTTACTAACAAACCATGACAGTTGTAGCTTTCAATCATTCCCTGGATTACTTTTTTCCTGCTCTTGTTCCTATCTTTATTTTCTCATAAAATAGAAATCGCTCCAGCTTGTCTACAAGCATTGTGGCTTGTTTAATTTCAATTACCTTAAGTGCTTCTTTGTTCACTGGAAGTGCGCGCCATTGTAAGCATGGAAGGTGTTAATCACCATCAACTAATCTTATTAACTAAAATGAGGTTGCCAGCCCTTTTGTCTGCACTAAAAGGGATCCATATCATCAGCATATGGGTTTTTTAAGAAGCATTTCTACCATGCCGGCACATCAACTAAAATAACAAGATTATTTCTTCTTGCTGGAATTAAGCTGAAATTGTTGTAGAACAACTGATTTTCTTTTTTACTTCTTAAAAATTGTATCTGTAAAGTTAGATTATGCAATAGTCAAATGAATACAACAGTCATAACACAGAGCTCCAGGGCTAACCCAAGGAGCACCAGCGAAATATAGAAGTCCTCTGGAAGGGCATACATACTTCTTCTACATGGAAGGGGACAGTTAGCCCTTCAGATGGCTGCCTTATGCCCAGCCACAGGAGTAGAGGTGCTCACAGTGCTCACAGAGACATATTTTTCCCTTTGGGGCTACACTGTAATGGCCATGGAGAAACAGAGCAGGACAGGTTATCTGGTCTCTGAGATCCTTCACATACTCATGAATTATCATGACGGTGACAGAAAGAGCACTAGCTCTGCTTTATAGAGGAGGAAACAGAGTCAAGACATGTAGGTAAACAAGGACCTAGTGTATCAAGTTTGAGATGCAAACAGAAAACTAAGACAAGGCTCATCTTTACTGCATCTACTGTGCTGTTGGTCAATGTTGGCAATATGTTCAAAGAGACCAAAGTTAAACAAAGTCTTTGAGAAACAGAAGAGGAGAAGGAAGATGACAATAACAGGACAAGTCACAGGCTCACTGGTTTGAGGGCCAGCCTGAACGGCAGAAGTCTTGGTATTTAAAGACAGGCTGCTCTCATAATAGCTCAGTGACTTATTACTGCCTTTGGGCCAGCACAGGTGACTACACCGAAAAGGCAAACCACAGGTCTGATGGCTGCATCTGCTTTGGTGCAGTGGCAGATGAGAAAGGAGGGAAGGGGTCATGAGAGCACAGGGTTCTGCTGTGCCTCCTCCAAACCATGAGCACTGCCTCCTCCGTCAGAGCTCACAGTCTGGTGGGACTTCTGCAGCTGGCAGAGGTGGAGCAGGGGTAGGATGGACCCTTCTCCTCCCCACCCTCAATTCTGCAGTCCATGTACCAGAGCATCCCTAAGTTATACACTACGCTAACAGGAAAGAAGCAAAAGACTAGCCAGTAAAAACCACCCCTAAATCATAGTACAGTTCACCTGCAATCTATTTAATTTAAGCTTGAATTATATGTCACATTGTTTGCAAGTTTCTCCTGGTACAGTTTCATATAAGCATGTGCAGCCAGGTAAGGATAGTAAGTCTCTATCATTCAGTTTGAGTCACACATGGCAGAACCCAGTATTCATTTTCGTTGATGTTGATTGTTAATGCAGTAGTAAATGGAGCATTCGTGGATGGGAATGAAGATAGCTGCAACCCAAAAGGCAATAGAGATTAGTGCTTGGAGAACTTCAGCAAGGCTTTCATCTATCTATCTAAACTCCATAGATTCTCACTCTATCGTGAAATTACTCTCTGCTTCCAAAGTCTGATTCTTTCCAGCATCTGTTTCTTGGGCCACTTTGTTCTCCCCTATATGGCACAGACGTTTGGTCATGTTATCTAGAGTAAACAGTGCAATTGTTAGGAATTTTCTCATTAATCGGTTCCTTCTTGAAATGTCAAATGCCCAGCTATCAAAAGGAAGAAAGATGACTTTGTGGCTGAAGCATGACATGAAGTGTTCAGTGATATGGGATCTATTTCCTGCCTTTACCACTTGCTTTCTGACTTGGGTTTGCTCTTAGTCTTAAACTGTTTACAAAGGGAGCTCATTAAAGCAAGGATTTTTATGCCCTGCCTTTTTTTCAATGCCCATTACATGGATGAAATTTAGCTTAATGAATAAGACAAGACTAGTTAATTAACTCCCCTACTTCTCTATCTTTTTATCTGTGAAGGGGAGATAATATTATAATACCAATTCATAAATTTATTCCATGGTATTTTTCAAATATACTGAAAATGAAAATGGAAGGTCAACATGAAAGCCTATTCAGCTCAGTAGTAAGGGAGTTTCATGGCGAAAAGCCCTGTGTAATGGCCACAGTACTGCTGTGGATTTGAAAGATCCCTGCATTGCTTTAGACAAGTGCAATGATGCCTTTAGGCAAAACACATTTTGTTGTGTCCACAGTGTTTTAAATACACACATAGTGAACGTACTATTGATTTCTGATGATATGACTGTGTCAGTCAGGAGAATGAAGAAGCATCCTGAGAGACGTTGGCAGAAATACTGGTGCAGACCTAAGCACATCGGCAACACTGTCTGCTCATGGGAACTGGTTTTAGTGTTGTGCTGGATAACTGTGTCCACAAGGGGTTTTGGTGTACTTCAGGGATGTTTACTTGTACAATGTGATAAAACTCTCCTACCACAGACTCAGCAAAAGCAACGTGCACAGAGAAATACCATGCTAAAAATAGAGACCACACCATCCATCTCTCACACCTGGACCACTGCTCAGTTTTTTTCAACAGGCAAAAAAAAGTAACCCCTGGTTTATCACTGATGAAAGACCCTATGCCCCTGCACTTACCGACATCAGCACCACTGAGAGCTTTCCCCAAAGGCCAAGGTCTCATATCAATTATCTTTCCGTTGATGCTGAGTGACTGAACGCAGCCCTGAAAGCCACGGTTGGTGCCTGCGGCTCTGACCAGCCAGTACACGCTGGGGGCACCACCAACATAGAAGGGAGTCCGGAACGTAATTTTACTATATTGGCCCTGAAGGGAAAACAGAGGATGACATGATGTAGAACAGATATGACACAGGACAACTAATTAAGCCACACTGTATAATCAATATTTTTTCTCCACAAAGAATTGTGTCGGGATATGCAGGTTGCTCATCAATAATTCCTTTCCATTAGTCATTCCTCTACTCAGTCTGTCACTTTAAATGTTATTTTTTGCACCCAAAATCCATCATGATAACATAGACTATTTCATGCAAAATGAAAAGCTTAAAAATCACTATGTTCTGAGGAGGGATAGTGATCTGTCTTTTGCTGCAATTTCTTCCTTTACTTTTGCAAAATTTGTTTGCCTTCTAAACTCCAAGCGCTGAGGCTTAGACCAAAGAGATAGTGCCTTTTGGACAGAACACAGCAAGTGCTTAGTGTTAAATAATATAACAATGAAATGACAAAAAACAACAGTAAAAACCATGTCACAACTACAGTTTCAGTGGGTTTCTGCTCACTTTGCCAGCACTAAATTTATTCCCCATCTTTTTTTTCTTTTTTTTTTTTTTGATCTTAACCTGCCTATATAAACATACACATACAAATTTACTAACACTGCTATATTGCTCAGGAAAGGAACAAAAAAAAAAAACAAACCCCAAATTAAACAGAATGTGCTGGACCATTGGGTCAAACTGCATGCTATTGTATGCAATGGAGTCATAATTCCTTCCACAAATTGATCAAAATATGTCTTTTGCCTCCTACTCAAAGGCTGTTTCATAACCTCACTGCCCTTTAGAAGAAAATATTCAGAACTCCCACATTTACCAATGTGTCCTTCTGCCAGCAATGACCTTAAGCCTAAAAGCTCTCCGGATTTTTCACCCCTGCCCTGCCTCCCTGGTATTTCTAACAATAAATTATATTCCCATAGCCCATATTTTGCCAGGATAAGTAAGCCAAGGTTATTGAGTCTAGAGGTGTTCACTGCACAGTGCACTGCAGAAATACATTGAACATCTCAGTTTCAGCAGGGAAAAATAATTCAGGTGGAGCCTTTGGTGAAAGAGAGTTCAGATGTCCACAGGATTTCACGGTAAGCTTATGCTAGGGCTGTGAATACACAGTTATCCAGCCTCCTTGGTCTGTCAAGCTCCACTTCTCTAAGACTGTTTAAGTCAAAATGAAGCAGGTCAGAAAGGACTACCACTCTGCTGAGACTAAATCAGGTAATTCTAACTAGGAAGGGCTGAGGAGTACTCACTGGAGCAACAGTACTACAGGAGCAGCAAGTTCTGGTGGAGAGCAGCACCTGGAGCAAGTAACAGTTTTTTTCTGGTATAGCTGCAGCTAGAAAAATGTGTGTCTACTGTCAAACTCTTCTTGTAATAGACTCTGTGGACCATAACCCCCCTACGAGCCATTTGTTGCACCTTCTTTGACTTCATCTTTCTTGGCTATGGGTGATCACAGCCATGCATAGCCAGATGCAGTCTTACCAAAGTGCTGCATAATGGCATTAGTCTTTACTGAGCATATCTTTCCTGATTCACATTTGCCCTTTGCGTGGCCTCATAGCACTGGTAACACAGCAACATGTGAGAAGACATTGAAATTTGTTCCTCTGTCATTTTCAACTCATGAGAACAAAATGTGCAGCATTTTTTTTTCCCTTCAGTGGCTGCACGTGGAAGTGTATAGTAATAAAATGTCTGAAGCCACTTTTTTCAGGGCTAGGGATAGCATGCTTATAGTGGCTATCAAAGGAATGAGGGAAGACATCTGAAACAATTTGCAACTGTCTTTCTTTTCAGTGCCTTAATTTCACTTCTGTTTTCTGGCCTGGCAACAGATGATCAAGTCAAGACATCTTCCTTTATTATATTTTATCCTGTCATCCTTATATGAAATTGTTGGTGTTAACATAAGACAGGGCAGAATGTCTGTCTCCATTACTGTGCTTAAATCGATGTCCATGGTGTACATGTAATTACACTTCTGTATACAAACCTTGTGTGGCTACATGCATATTATACATAAATATCTACACATTTACACATATGCATCTAATTTTCTGCCAGAACAGCTCTGTGAGGCTTGGAAAAGAAGCAATCAGGGACGGCAGGTGTAAAACCTGGCAAACTTTTAACAGCAGCCTGCATCTAAGACTAACGAAGTGTAGCAGAAGGGCAGCAGAGCAAGCATGGAGGACGATACGAAAACGGTGATGGGATTCAGCACTTGGATATTCGTCTAAGAGACTTCTAGACTACGCATGTGGAAGAGTGATCTGTACACTGATCCTGGTTCACTAAATACCACAACACTGATAAACAAAAATGTACCTTTTAAATCTGATCAGCTTTCTGCTGGTAAGAAAAAAATGTCATCATAATCTTGAGAAGCCCAAGGTCAAGCTGCAGGGAGAGAACCACCTACCTGAGATTTTCCTGTCACTGGAGCATCATTGTCCATCCTGAGCCAGCCTTCCATCCCATCTCTGAACAACGTGACACTGTGCCAGTTCCCCAGTTTGATTTTGGTTTCACTTGTTATGACTGCAATTCCAGTGCCACAGTTGAACCTGGGAGCATGAGACAGAGAGGGCAAGGTGACGATTTTACATTAACCAAATAACTGAAAGTTGTTCTTAGAGCCCAAATATTCCCTTCAGTCCTGGGAACCTCTCTGTTTCACATTGCATATTAGCAGACCACAGGAAAATTAGGCAGCAGGTCTACACATGATCTGTTCTAAGTTTCAAACATCATTATCTGGTTTTCTCCCATGGAGAAGATTTTCATCCTCTGGCCGTATCGAGTGCATTGCAAAGCTTGCCAACAGCTGAAACTGTTTCAAGATGGAGGGTATTACAATTCCTGCTATCACAGTAATTTCTCTTGGGAATTCTTCTAGCTCCTTGGTGAAAGGCAGTGTCACATTAATAACTCTCTGATTCTACATGAAACTGAGTACTGATTGACAACGACACCTCCAGGAGAGTCTCTGTTGAGCTGAATATGCATAAAAAGTGCCATTTTCTCTGACTGCCATTCAGTGCAGGTGAAGAGAACCACAACTAAGGTAAATCACCCACTTTGCTGTTTCTCACTTTCAAAGGACTCACCCTCCCAAGTAAGGAAATTCTTGAGATATTCTTTCACATGCTTCATATCTATGGGACTGCAAGAAACCTCCTCCATCTTCATCTAAAAACTTACGACTTCCATCTAAACAAGGGATATAAGATGAAGTTCCAAACCCCTTGCTGGCATTAAATGCTCTATTTTGCTACATTATCTGCAGGTCCTTTTGCTGTGAAGCAAAAACATTGACTATGCACAGCTAAATATAGCATAAGCTTAGCAAATGTAATGGCTCACTAGCATTTCTGATAACATAGCAATGAACCCCAGACTAATGCCTTGACAAAAACTGATCATTTTGTCTTTTAACCAAGGTCTGACTAGAAAGAGTTCAACAGGGCACATGTCCAAACACTAAAGAAGGATAAGAGAAAAAAATGTTGAAGAACTATTAAATGAAGTAATACTGTCCATTTTGTGCACTGCACGCAGCAGAAGTCAAAGACACAACCGATATTCATCACATATAGCAAGATCTGGGAGGCAGCAATGGCCTCTTTTCTTTACATTAGATTTATGCTGGAGGCTTTACCTGAACTGGATGCTACGTCGGATGATTGCTAGTGACATAAAATCACCGCGACCGTGTTCATTTTCTCCACAGTATAGCAGCAAACCATCTTCTGATTCAGCCTGCAATCAGAGCACCAACATGAAAAATCAAAGTCTAAGCCTCACAGTGACAAATAAATGCAAACAGCACTGGATCATTTTTCTCCAGAAAGGGGACAGCATTTTTCAGATGGAGTTTTTAACTTGCAGAATCAGAAATTGTTTGATCAATTTTGAATTCTGCATTTGAAGAACCTAGAAAAACACTGCCTTAATTCTTAAATTATTTAAGACGATGTCTTCTACTTACAGTATGGTACTAACTGGCCTAAAGACAAGCCTGAAAGCATTATATACTGTCAGACATGTCCCATATGAGAACTCCAAATACAAAGCCTAGCAAGGATGTTCTAGCAAGCCTGTTAAGTGTAGACACATCAGACTTATTGCACATGAATACGCATACTCTGCTTCACACGTTCAGTCAGCCTGACACTTTCCAAGCAGAACAACCTGTGCAGGCAGGACTTCTCCATATGTGCATAGCAGCTGACACAGTGGCTTTTTGCAGCCATCCTGTGTTTCAAGTCGACAAAGTGCCAAAGGAGTGTCAGATCACCATGGGAGGCAACAGACTGCTGATGCTGTAATGACAGTCTCCTACCTCAGCTGTGAGACTGGCAAGTCTGCCTTACATGGGGGCAGGGGTGCATCCGACAGCTCAGCCACCATCCCTGTAGGCAACCCTATCAGTTCTCTCCTTAATACACAGGCAGCATTAAGACAAGTCACTGTGGGATTACCCCATCACTTCAGACCTCTGGTTTGAGTAGTCCAGTACCTTGCATGTGTTAATAGCCAGTGTCCCAAACTTCAGAGCTGCAAAATAATGCCTACTTAAATTCTGCAGGGCGGGAAAGGAACTCTGAATATAGAGCAGTATTTTGCTTGCTGAAAATGATCACATTTTCTTATGTGCAAAGATGCTGCATGCCACTTCCAAACTGTAATTCACCGAAAATTCCAGGTAAGCCTGTTGCTCATTCACACGGCCATAACCTTGCCAACTTACACTGCTGCTAGTCTGCAACAGCAGTATTACTAGTTCCAGGGATTCCCTCATGCACTGCCTGCCAATAATGGATGCAAATAATTTATCTTAATTTATCAACTTCTTGTGCATTCATTCAGGGTGAAAACAGATCTTTAGAGAAGGCTATGTATAGGCTCACCACAATTACATTATAAGCTATATTGAAGCTAAGTTATTGTTCCATTGTCCACAGCATCAGAATCAGAAAATAAGATTTAAGGCTCCTGGGTGAGTTTGGAATTGCTTAAACTTACTCTGAATTCAAGGGTAATTTGAAATGTCTGATAGGAGTTCTTCAGTGGTTCAAAGGTGAGGTATGAGTAGCCAGAGAACTGAGGATACTGGATAATAATATCTAAAAAGCAAAGACAGAAGAATGTTATTTAGCAGTTTTCTACCATATAAAAATCAATATACACATTTAGCACTAGATAACATCAAGTGAAAATGCAAGGTAGATGTCATCCAGAGACAACCATTAGTCAGCAGCAGTCAACAATCAATTAACCTATGGTCCTCTCTTCCCATGACCTTTCACAACTAATTCCTTCATTCTGAAGGACCTAGTGAACTTGTAAAGGAACAGGATACTGAGGGCCAAACAGTTTAACTGCTGGCTTCAGTGGAAATTTCTCTAGATTTTCACATGTCTTAGAGAAGACAGAACCCACCAACTTTATATTTATCTCCCTTCAAGAATTAATATAACACAAAGACAACGAAATAATTTTACATTTTGCAGGATTCTAAAAACCCATGCGGGAAATGTGGCCAGACTCCACACCGCATTAGTCACTGCTGCTCCATAGCTGCTGCGTCCAGCATCTGCAGAATCTGAGATGGCTCATAAGAGCCCAGGAGCTTCCAGTCCTTCCCTCAAGTCAGCTCAGGGCAGAAAGTAAAGAGAGTGAGGGAGAGAAGAGAGTCCCTGAAGGCATCCCCCTGTTGCATCCCTGGCTGCAATAGTGATGCTTCATATTGTTCTTGTCAGCTGGCATTATCAATCCGTACTCTTTTTTGTCTTATGTTAGAGGACCATCCTGTCTTCAGCACAGAAAAAGAAAATCAAAGAGATGGCTTACTGCTACCTTTGCAGCTCATTTTTCTAAGCAGCACTCTGGACAGACACAGTTTCAGGCCTGAATTCTTATTTTTGCAGTGGATCCAAGTCTAGTGAGGAAGGAAGGATGAGGCATAGTATTCTTTTTTGCTCTTTGAATACTGAGTGGGTTTTTCTTGTGTATTTGGATTTGGATACAGCTCTCTCACTGTTTTTGTTTGCAAGGTGTACATTTTAGGCTGAGGTGAAGAGAAGTGGTGCTATAAACCTGAATGCAACTGCAGCAGACAGCAATTAACTCATGCCCTGATCACAAGCAGAACTGACTGGACCAGAGCACCATGCAGCTGTTGATTGCAAAGAATAGTCTATTTTCATTCAGATTAATATACTGTTTAACAATATTGGCTGCTGTGGAGAAATTCAATACAAGGCAATATTGGTACATGATGCTACTGCTTACCAAGGAATAACACACTCCCTTGTGAAAATGGTGGTTTTGGACTGACGTTAACAAACCCAGTCCACAAGCTGTATACAGTTATGTCAGTTCAAATAAATCCTTGACTCTTCATACTTGATCAAGGCCAAAAATCACATCTGCAGATGTTCCATGTGGCTGAGTCACAACAGATTGTTTTCAGAATGAACTCTCTTTACTCCATCACCAGGAGGAGATCAAACACCCGTAGTGTCTGAATCCCCAATGCATGACATTGTGCATCATGAATGCCTAACATGAGCCTGCAGAAGAAATGTGTGTCTCCAATGCTCTGCTGTGCAGAGGGATGCATCAGCTCTTTCTTAGCTGGTGGGACAACTCCACTACAAGCAAAGGGACACTTACTTTGCATGAGCTCTGGCATTCGTCTGACCTTTCGGTCACCAAACTAGACAAAAAATAAGTCCAAAGGGAAAAAAAGGATCTGCTTAAGGCCTGGTAAGGGAGCTGGACTGGCTTACCAGGTAGTTAGCTCAACGTCAGACTCAGCAGAAGGGCAAGGTTAGGTCTGCAGAGGGAAAGGACAGGAAGGTGGCAAGGAGAAGCAGGACAGTTTCCTTCAGCTCAGTGAGCTCTTGCCCTGGCTCAGCTGCCCTGCAGAGAGGCAAGAGAACATGTGGCAAGTCCTAACTGGGACAACCGCATCTCCTTACATTAACTCAGGCTTCAGGTCATGCTTTCTTAACCTGGGAGGGGGTTTTGTTCCTCCCTTGCCCCATGTTGCCTGACACAAATGCTTGGGCTACCACTTCAGTAGTTCTGCCCTGCAGACCATGGGGAAAGCCTCTTCCAGAGATGGTTTTACAATGGAGGCTCTGTCTCACATCTGTGCTGCAGGATCAGCATCATCTGATGGACCACACTGGAAACATGGGTGGTTCAGGTCTTCCACTGCAGGCAAAAGGCAAAGGGGGTTGAATGTCGCTGCTGGAAGGTGTGGATGTCATGGCTGGATCCTGTCAGGCCTGTGTGCCCGCCAACGTACCTTGCTCCATCACCTTCCCACTCGTAGATGGGGGAAGGAGCATTAACCTCCCCTGTGTACCTTCACATGGGGTCTGCATTCAGGTTTAGTAGAGAATAACTTCTTCAAACCTAGTTGAGGAAAGACAAGCCAAGAGGATGATGTCTGAACTGGGATGTGGAAGCTGCTTCTGTTCTTAGGGATCCATTAAGCCCAGCCTGCCATTCCAAAAGCGCACTTTAGATGGTTTACCATGAAGCTGCCTCTTGCTCCAGACAAAGAGAAACCAGCAGCAGCAGACACACATAAACCTACCTTCTGCACATGTTTCTCCTCCTTTTCCCAAGTTGCAGTGACAGCGTGAGCCGCCCCGGTCGTAGTCATTGACACAAAAGCTGTCTGCAGAACAGATGGCCTCATCACAAGAGAGATCAAAGAGACGTGTTGCAGAAGACATGCCACCCCTTCTTGCTGCCCGAGCTGTAGTCGCCCTCACTGTGGTGGAAGGTCGTGGGGTGGTGGGAGTGGAAGTGGTGGGTTCCGAAGTGGTTGTAAGGACCCGTGAGAGGAGCCTGGAACTAGACCCTGGCGCGACCTTAGTTTCAACCAGAAATTTTCTGTTGCCTCCTTTGATGGCAGGCAGTGGTCTGAGCTGAAGATAAATAGAGGAACACAAATTCAGTAAAACCTAAAATGCTACATGGAAATGAAACTAATACTTTCCAAGCTACAGATCTGAGACAACACTCATCCTCATTGAAGAAAAAGAAACAACCACATTATTATATTTCGGCATATAATATTCCTGACAAGACTGGACGCTTTAAAATATCATGACTATAAAGAAAATAGTAATGCCAAAATGTAATGAAATTTACCTCTTCTATGTAAATGTCGTAGTCTGAGTCATCAATATCAAATCCATCATCATCACCAGTCACTGTGTCTGTGATATACCGATGCCCATAGCTTCCACTTCCTAACTCCTCAGAGCCTAAAAAGACACAACTGTTCAATTCATGTTTTTTGTATTGTTTTGTTTTGTTTTTCTCTTTGCACACTAACTCAGATCTTACCACCCCTGATTCACCACACTGAAATCTGAAGTGGTGTTATTGTTCATCCTGTACAGACAATGCTAGCGTCAGCCTGAAGATGGGAGATGCTGGCCAAGCGATACACATGCAACTTAAAAGAAGACCTCAATTTAGTCACTCAGTGTGATGCCCAAACAAAGCAGGTAAAGCTCAGTTCTCCTACTGCAAACTGACTTTTTATCGACCATTCTTTCAGGAGAACAGCTCTGAACTTTTTCAGCATTTTAATAACTGTATTGATATTAGATCAAACTTTTCCTTTTTAAAAATACACAGTCCTGTATCCTCCCTACCAGTGACCAAAAAATTGGAACAGCAAAAGAGATGCTTCTAGGTAAGGTTTTTCTGGCACACTTTGCTTAGGACTTTTTCTGCCTCCACAGGCTCTAACGCTCCTCAAATTAGCATCCTAAGTGTATTTTTAGGCTATTTTTTAAAACACAATTTAGAACCTCAAAAAAAGTAACGTGCACAAAGCTCTTGTTTTCTGGGTGTGTGGAGTGTTGAACTGTGCTGTGAAGGACTCCAGACTGAGAATGGCCAGTTTAAACAGTAAGAGGGTCCTTGCAGAAAATGTCCATGCTTTTCTGCACTTTACACAGCAAATTCTCCTTAAATAATGGTTTATGCTTGTCATGGTTTTCTTAAAAACGAGTTTCTCTTTTAGTGAATTTCCCTGTCAGCTGAAGTCTTCTTACTAACTGCAGTTTTCCTGAAAGTTAGATACATGTTTTGGTAGACATAGCAATGGAATGCATGGTCATTGATAAGGATGGATGCACATCCCGCAAGAGCAGTGAACTGAAACGGGTGACCAAAAACTGACCACCTAAATATTCCATCCCGTTCACATGATACTTCATATAAAAGTGGGAGATCACGAGGATCTTGTCTCTTTTCCTTATGGCTGACATTAGGAGAGGACCTTGCGAGTTGTCCCTGCGAGTTGAGGCCTAGTGACAGACTGAATCCAGCTCCGGTTGGCTGCAGAGTCCAGTCCAGGGCTTCGGCTGCCGGCCCTACATCTGCCGGAGCAGTTGCTGGGACTTTTAAGATTGGTTTTGTGTATTTTGTATTATTTTCTCTATTTTTATTGGTAGCATTAGTAAAGCATTTTTAATTTTTCCGACTCTCTTCTCTCTGTCCTTCTTTCCCTCCCAATCGCCTGTCCTTAGCAGAAAGGGGGGAGAGGGAGGGGCTGAAGGGGGAAGCTGGGGGAGAGGAGGTTAACAATGCATCTGCCACCGTTTATTGTCACCCCGCAATCAAACCACAACAATGCTTTTTAGGTATTACAATTTAATAGAAATCTTGAAGAAAGATAATATGGGCAACTTCATCACTATTATTACTTGTCATTTAAGCAAGAATTGACGAACATTTGACAACTATTAAAACAACAGATTTCATAAACTTGCCTTTACCATAAAATATTTTGGAGTCACTTAAAAAGAGCATAGGTAGCCCTTGCTTTACAAAACCTCTGTACGGGTTGACCATGTGTGCTTGTTTATTTCAGCAGCTGCAAGCTGTCTATATTTTCTCCCAAGTTAGCAGATCCTTTGCATTGCAACATGGAGAGACACAAAGTCTTGCTGGGCAGTGGCTGTTGGGGGAAAGGAGACCTGACAACCCAGAAAATGCCACCTGATAGTAGTGAGAATTTCACTGCTAGCACTGAACAACCCAATGGAGCCAGCCCACAGTAACGAGGCTCAGCAGGCTTTCAGAGGGAGCAGGGTGGGCACAGGGCTGTCAGACCGTTTAAGCCAGTCTCACTGGGGCGAGCCATCTCACACCTCAGTGGAGGATAGAGGAAAAACATCTCTCTGACCTGATTCAGGCAGGAGAGCACTTGTCTAAATCTTATGGTACGCTCTTTGCCGTGACTGCAATCCAGAAATTCTGGCAGAGAGTTATGAAATCAAGCGCATGTGCACCAGATACAAATGCAAGCCTGGCTAATTGGTTACCCACCATACACTCTGTCAGAGTTACTTATCAATGGGCTTTACATGTTACATGGGCATACAGAAAAACCAGAAGCAGATGAATAGAGGTAACGAGGCATACATATTTGAAACCAAACCAACATGCTAGGCTGGGAAAGAAAGTGTTTAAACTTTTCCACTCTAACAGGTATACCTAACAATCTGTAAATAATACAATTTAAATGTATATTAAACATAATTATTCAGCATAGAATCCTATTAGCTGCGGTAAGCAGAGAACTCATAGCCTTATCACTGGTAATGAGAGGAGGCTAACTGGACAAACTACATCCCGATAACTTCCACGGGTGACTGTGAATGCATAGGCAAAGGTTTACTACTGGAGAAACAGACTGCACATTTATGAACTGGTTACAATCCTGCATTAAATATTGAATACAATAGGTATTATCAAAATGTGGGCAAAATCTCTTCCTCTTAGTATTCACCTGTATAGTCACTCAGGTTCATCAGGACCACAGGACAATTTCAGTCCAAGTAGAAAAGATTAATAGAATAGAATAGAATAGAATAGAATAGAATAGAATAGAATAGAATAGAATAGAATAGAATAGTTACATTGGAAGGCACCTATAGCAATCAACTAGTCCAACTGCAAGGCTGACCTTTTCCATCCATCACTACATCAGAAACTTCTTCTCTGGCAACAGTGCTTTTATAAGACATGCATTTTTACAAAATAATTTCAGTGTGCAAAACCTCAAACATAAACATTATAAATGTGACTTCCAGTTTAACAGCGGTTATATAAACAAAACAGAGCACAGCACTAACTTAGCTCCCAGCAGATGCAGTAATTTTCAGCTCAGTACAATACTGTTGCTTTTAAGTCAAGTGTGTAATATCACTTATTGCCTTTATACTGTGTGTCTGAAATGATTTCAGAACTAATTCAGTCCTTCTAATACATTAAACTGTAATTTCCCTAGGAGTAACAGAAGCCATAAAGCTAAGCTGGGAAAAGGAAAGGAAAAATCACAGTCCTGTGTCAGGAAAAAAAAATCTAACCTATACTTGTACAAGCTGTGATACACAAATTCCTCTTTCTAATTTAGAAGTCACGAGCTACAACATAAACATCTGTTGTACCCTGTTTCCCCAAAAATAAGACCTACCCCAAAAATAAGGCCTAGCATGATTTTTCAGGAATTTTGAGGATGCTTGAAATATAAGCCCTACTCCAAAAATCAGCCCTAGTTACAGTTCATTAAAAAAAGAGTGAATTTAAATAGTTCAGGAAGCTATACAGGTAGAAAAGTAAGCATCTTTTGGAGCAAAACCTAATATAAGACCCTGCCTTATTTTCCGGGAAACAGCATAGACCAAATTCTGCCACACTTTTTCTCTTCTAAAGGAAACTTTCTATTGGTTTAATGGGATTTAGGTTCAATAAGAACAGCAGGATTTAAGCAATACAGATGATGAAGTATCTTCATATTCACATATAGGAAAATGTTAGGCCTCAAATTCACATTCAGGTGTGCACACCTGCTTACATATATATATATGATTTTAATGCCATGCCAGTTTTACGGAAGAGTTAACTGTCCTGATTTGAGTGGACTTATCACCAAACTACATCAATAACCACCAGCACACAGTGAGACCTGGTAACTTAGGCGAGACAGGCAGTTCCCCAAGTAGAAGATGTGTCTTTTTCATCTAGCAGACCAAAATATTACATGCTTTTCCAACAGAAGATCTGTTTTAAACCAGACAATGATTCCTTTCATCTCATTGCACTGGTACAACATTTAGAGCTTAGAGTGAGCAAAGAAGGTATCGCTTATCGTTGCTGGTAGAAAAGACTGCTTTCAGGCCCTTCTTCAAAGACCCGCTGGACTTAAGTTTGGCATCACCGGGAAAAGTATAACTTCAGAAGGTGTCCTAATATCCATAGTCTCAAATACTAGGTCCCAAATCTCTGCTTTGACTCCTCTGGCTCCATCTGAGTTTCAGCCAGCACGTGCTGCATTACTTGATGATCTGTGTGCAGTTTTAGTAACACATAACGCACCTGGGAGCAATGAAGACTTGCAGCAGTACTCTCTTCTAACTATGGCTGAATTTATACAGGTGAATACACACACAAACAATGAGACCATCTAACAGCTTCTCAGTCACCTTGCTCTGCCTTACATTTAGTGTTTGCTCACTGGATGTGACACGATACCCACATGTGACATTATGCAACAAAACTGCAAAATAAAAGGATGCAGAGAAGGTAACATGACTTTTTGTAGACAAACCCCCACGCAAGCCCACATCTTGAGTGCATTGTGTGGCTTTGGTGGAGAGCTCATCTCACAATGGGTGGCAAAACGGGGACAATTAGGCAAAGTGATACTCTGCAAATACTGAAACAATGACTACAGAGATTGTAAGTGTGCTATATTTCATTAAATCAGTGTTTCACTGTACGAGGAGATGAAGCCTGTCCTGTTTTATAATTAATTGTAAAACCTGTGGTAGGTCATGAACTTTAGACTGCTTGTTTTCCAATAATCAGGGATTAAGTTCTACCAAAGAAATCTTTCTCAAAACAAACAGAAAGCCACACAAACTTTTGTTTTTCCTACTAGGCGGCCACCAGCATACTGAGGAGGAGACACTGGAGAGCATAGGGGGTACATTACTGGTCACTGCAATGCGGACAGATTGAGTGGAAGTGTTAACAGACTGATCGCCTTCATGCAGAACCTCTCACAGATCTAAATCCAAAATACATTAGGGACATTTTAATCTGTGTTTTATTCTTGTCAGTCACTCACAGTGAAGGACTGCATATTGCTTGGCCTGTCTCCTGCTTTTTGTCCCTGTCTGTATAAATATGAACGCTGCCTTTGTAAAGCTTTTGGAGACCTGCAGGAAGCAGTTCTGTGGAAAACCTTCTCCATTTGCTATCTCCAAGACACATCGCCATCATCTACATCAAGGTTTGGGCCCAAGAGACTGTTCTTTTCCTGTGCCTGAGCCTCGGCAGACACATTCAAGCACCATGCAGAATATTTAAGCACCTGTGCAAATGCCTTGCTCAGTGTGAGCCTGGTGGTGATGGCCAGGGCCAGAGGAAGGGATGCACCCAGATTAAGCAGCCACTTCTGTCACATTTGCTGTGGAGACAAGCAGAAGGGTATTTTTAACAGAAGACCACTTCCTCTGTTGGTCTGGCAAAGCCCAAGGCTGGTGACCTTCCAGGCACAGTGCAAACCCCATCTGTTTCCCCAGGAGATGAAGGGTATTTCAGCAATGCAGGTGATGACACTTTGATTCTTTGGGATGGTTTATTTTGTTGTTACTAAACTTGATATTTGAAAACTTTTTTTCAAGTAAATTGCCCATGACACACTGAAAGATTTGCTATAGCAGAAAAACCATTCATATAAGTGAAATACCTGCAAACTCCATCTGTAATTAAGAAAAGCAACAAAAATTTATTTATTACAAGATTTTCCTCTAGAAAAAAAAAAATGAAACCAAATCACCAAACAATTAGAACCCTTGGGGAAACTTGCCCTTGCTTTCCTCCCTCAAAATGGAGCAATGTAACATAAACAAAGCATACATCTTTTACTAAGTAAGGGGGTAACTGCTTATAATCAAGACCGCGTGTGCTACTTGCACAGACCATGGGAGGTCTGTCACATAGATGATACTGTCAGCAACCCTTCAGAGGTACATTTTAGCAAAGGCAAGTTCCCTATGTTGACCTGAAACAATGCAGACAAGAGTACTGCAAAGCCAGCCACCTTCTAAAACCGAAATGTAAGAATTACATGTGAGAATGAGATAAACCCCATCAGCAAACACCCCCAAGTAGCACGGACTCAGTGTCTGCAAGACTCATCTCTGTCTCAGCCTGCCTAGAAGAGCTGCAAGAGACCCTATACAATGCAATACAGACCCTGAAGTTCCACTGCATTTGAGGTAATTCTGGGAACTTGTTCTTCAGTTAAAATAATCATCAGAAAAGTACTAATTATTTCAAAATAAGCATAAAAATCCAGGATATACAAACATAATACTACAAATTTTTAAAATGCAGACACACTAAGGACCTTAGTGCCTGCACTATTTGGACTAAATGTAATGCAAAGGAGCCAGACATCACATGGACTTCTGCCAGCTTCCTAAGATATTTCAGGTATTTCTGAGGAATATACAGGCATTCAGAAAATAGCATCAAATATCTGTGGCATGTTTCGGTGTTTACATGGAAGGAGGCACCATTTTAATGACAGTAGTAACTCCTACAATGCACACCCCAAAGAGCAAAAGTCCACCGTTTTCAGACATGTCAACTGCATGTTCAGTAGCCACAGGTGGCTGAGAGGTATTTGCTGGCACTTTGAGAGATTCAGGCATCTGGTGCCATCTGAGATGCATTACGGTACCTGAGACATCCCCAGAGGACTGCCAGGTGTCTGGGAGATGTCTGGGAGGCACTTGTCCTCCTGCAGTGACAGCTGAAAACCCACCAGACCTGGGAGACCTCAGAGCCGCTGGATATCTATACCTGAGCAACCAAAGTGAATTATAAACGTAGCCACTGGCTTTCTGGCTACTAGAAGGGAGAAGATACCCACAGATACATAATGTGAACAAGAAGTGGGTTTCACTTGGTTGCTCTTAAGCTTAGCATGCATTTTTTTATTACATTAAACTTGTCAACAGTTTAAATCACACTTCAGAGTATTTTAGAGTTTGGGGGAAAAAAAAATGTTCCGCCTATGCATGGCTTTAATCAAGGACATTTTTTCACAACAGAAGTTTAGCTTTTCTATTAATGCACAATGTATTTGTGTATCTGGTTTACATCAAACCAGTTTCTTACACAGACATCACCACTAAAGCCAAGTGAGAGCTCCTATACTCAGTCACACTCCTGCTTCCAGAAAGTCCAGAACTTATTTCTGAAAGCATGCAAACTTTGCTGTCTTTGAACACCACCCCTTGCTCTGCAAAAAACCTGGGTTTTATGAAGACAGGTACCCAAAAGATAGCACAGGTTTTCATGGACAGTGCCTGTATGTAGTTTTAAGCCTATTTGCAAAAATCCACTCTGGAAACTAAGAGCAGGCTAGCAAAGGAACAACATTCGCATTTGCCAAAGGACTCAGAGTTTGCTGAAGTAGCCCTAAGCACAAGCAGCCTGGTGCAGGGCTGGAGCGCGTCACAGACATGACGTGGGCCGAGGCTGCGGGAGATAAGCACACTCACGAGGGTCTCCTCAAAACATTGCCAACCCCTTGGTGCAAGGACACCAGCCTCTCAACCACAGTGCCCACCATGGACTGGCACAGAGTTTTTGAGCCTATTCAGAGAGCAATGCAACATAATATATTCAATTTTCAGATCTGATCCAGGCACAAAGCTCATGCCCGCTATGAACCCCTCCAGAAATCGATGTTTATAAACACCAGGCATGAATTTGATTCCTAGCTCTACTTACCAAAATCTATGTTTTAGAGCTATCTTGACAAGTCTCTGCAGAACAGGCGGTTTCCAAAGGCAAAGCGCCTTTCCCAGAGTACCCCAGTAATAAGCACAGCATGAAGACTACTCCGCTCTTATTAACAAAGCTGAAAAACTTGATCTTTTCTGACCATAGAATGTAGCCACTCACATCCAAAGACAAACAGGATACCAAGGAGTACAGAAGCATGCCTGAGGCAGCAGGAGCTGACCCTTGAGGATCCTGGAGCCAAGGAACCACAGAGCATGCCACACCTTTGTAATTTTCACAAACATTTGCTTCAGAAGTTAAACTTAGGAGTTCAGCAGTCATAACAAACTTCATGCAAACTGTTCATGGGACTGAATTTATGACAGGGGGGAAAAAATAATGGAAACTGCCCTAGAAGAGTCAATGAAAAGAAGGAATTCCAAGATAGCGAAGCAGTTCAGAAATAAGTCCTTAGCAGGTTAAACTGGTGGATGTGGTCCACATTTCCGCAGCATGAAAATTGTTCTTGCAGAGCACACAATCCTACGTGAATATCAACTGCTCATTTTCTACCTGTTAACTAAAGATGATTTGCAATTGAGCAAGCAGGTGAGAAAAGAAGTTAGTTTGGTTGTTCTTTTTTATAGATCATTAATTTGTTATAATTATATCCAGGCATTTTCTTGCGTGGTATTCTGTCCCCTATAAATGCCTTCAAAACTGGAACTTAAAAGTGCTGACACCTTTTAAACATAATAGCAAGTTTGGCATATTAAGGATACACCTCAGTTAGTCCCCATACCCTGCCAGCCTTGGCTCTGCTTCCTGCATTGACTCTCTTTGTGACATTGGGTTTTTGCTGTGCAAGAGATGTGATTTGTACAAATCTCAATGTGTTCTGTGTCATGTTGATTTGCATTCTTACACACAGCTATGACTTTGGGGGTGATGAGGAGCAACAGCACCTCAAAGTCAGCCCATGGAGACATGAGCACTGACAGAGGATTAGATCTCAAGGAAGGTCATCAGGAGATGTGTGCAGGACCTACCTGTTATTGCAATGTGTATAGCCTACATTGTTAGACAAATGTGAATACAATTGTTAACAAGTTCTGATTATTCAAGTATGAACGCACTGTGTTGGCAGCTGCACTCCTCCCCCACACACCCTGAGAACTGGTGTGGCAGTTGCACATCCCCCTCTCAGAACTGGTGCCTTCAATGGGGCAGCTAATGGCGCTCTTTGTGGAGACCCAGAGTCAGTGGGCAGGGTCGTCAGCAGAGGAGGAGCCAAGAGTGCCCACAGCCCGGAGAAGCCGAGAAGCTTCTCGAATGCCCACAGCCAGATTTGAACAGACTATAAATGGGGTTCCCACCGGAGACCCCCTTTGTGTGGTCTCCTCGGAGCTGCGGGTCTGCCATGCTGCCGGAGTCCCTCCCCTTAGATGGAGGAGCCATCTAAGGTAACTTCCCGGGATGGGGATCACCTCACCTCCATGTGTGGGTGAGTGATAAATTACTGAATATATGCTTTAATAAGTCCTCATCTGGTAGGCGAGTGTTAATTCCTCGTCTGGGACAGACGAGTGTAAATTCCTTGCCTAGCAGGCAAGTGTAAGTCCTGGCTGCAATAGGCTAGTGTTTCTCTCTTATGAGCAAAACGGGGCAGAGAGGGCTCTGGTTTTGTTTTCTTGTGAGTGCATGTATGCATGCCGTGGATCCTCATTATTCTTGTTTCACTGCACCCCAAATAATGTCCTAACCTGATATCCAAACCTGCATCTTATGTTATCAGGGTGCTAACTAATTGTATAAACCCCGTTTCTAATTGGTTTATTTGCAGTACTTTTCTGGCCAGAATAAAGTTTGGTTTGGACCTTGTTGTCTGCATAAACTTATTTTGGGGTGCCTCCGTGACATGCACTTTCACCTAATATTTTTGCTATGTAGCGTCTGATCAAAAAGGGATGCTTGTTTGTTTATATCATTATTTTCATGATTGTGCCTAATAGTTTAAGTGCCTTAATCTTCAGAAAATAGTACAGATTTGCTTAGGTCTTTCTGAGTTGTTTCAATTACAAATGTAGTATCTACAGTTCAGTTTCCAAAAACGTAAAGAAAGGTGCACAACAGACTTGTCTCTCTCATTTCTCCCCACAATATTCACTTATCAGTTCTGCATGAAGCCAGCACAAAAGTCAGTAAGTAGTGATTCAAAAATATCTGGCAATGATCTCCAGAGCAGAGAAACAGCATGAAGGTGCTTCTGCGTGGAGCTTTTCAAAACTCTGCTTGTGGCTTGACTTTCACAGGGTGCTGCAAGCTCCACGGACAGGACCGAGACATGTCCGACATGGGGTGCCTGTGCTTGGAGAGTGACCCTTTCCACCAGTAGCCCTCCACAGATCACCCCTGATACACTTTAATTACAGATATACTTTATTTTTATGTGGCTTTAATTACAAAAAGGCAGTTCTACTCACGGAATGTTCGAATGACATCGCTTGGTGCACTGGCAGGGCTCGATCCATAGGAGTTTGCTGCTCTGACGGCAAACTGATACTTGGTGTTTGGGAGAAGTCCCTTGAGAACCATGGACTCCATCTGGATCTGCTCTCTTATTACTGTCCAATTGCTGTCAAGGTCTGGCCTTCAGGATCAAAAAAAGCCAAGATCATAAATAATTAAAGCTGGCTGTAAAAATTAATTGCCTTTAAACTTTCCTGGGAAATGCACAAAATAAATGAGATATGAGCCTGCTAAATCATCACTGAAATCCTTTACTCTTAAGGGGCCGGTCTGTGCAAACATTACTAAGCTGCGAAGCCTATGATATCAAAACTACACAGTGAGACAAAAACAATATTCTGATTTTCCTTATAAAGCCAAGGAGGATGTTTAGAGGACAATTTGAAAAATCAAGTTCTGTTTATCTGTTTTCATGGATTTGGGGTTCACAGTTTTCAAGTGGAGACACATTTCTGGCAGCTCCTGATGCCCTGTTTGGCTGTATAGTTTGCAACAGAGGGAAAGATCCTGATTTACTACTAAGAGTTTGTGCTGTAATGTCACTAAGTCTCTTCGAACATATACAAGTACTAGGAGGATGAGAATCTAATATTTGATCTCACAGGCAATCAATCCACTCAAGCTGGAAAATCTGGATCCAAATGCTTCACTTCAGAAAACAAACACACACAACAAAACAAATAAACAAGCAAAAAATAACAACAAAAACCAGAACACTAATGCAGAGAACCTGGTCTACGTATGTGGATTTTGTAACAAAATTCCTGTGTCTGCCTTTGGACAATGCCTGGTTAACTCCTGATTCATACTGGAAATGAACTGCCAATAAATGCTTGCTCTAAGTGTGCTATAATCCATCTGAAATCAGTACAACCATTCACATGGCAGTTTGGTCTCAATGTTGAAGTTCATATGCAGAGGGACTTTGGAAAGCGGGGGGCTACTTCAAATATTTTGAGTATTCTGGTGCTTTCACACTATTTCCACTCTCTCTAAAAGTGGTCTCTTCTTATCAAAGAGACAAAGGAGTGAGAAGATAAACAATACAAACAGAATAAAAATGTAAACATTAGGTCTAGGCCACACAAAGTATTCAAATGGAAACCTATGAAAGAAAATAGGGACAAAAATTACTTTCAGAGAAAATAATTCCAGTGTCCTTTTCTAAGATGTCCTTGTGATATTTATTACAGGAAATAACCTTCAAGTGCTCCCTGAATCTACCAATGTTTACAAAGGACTAGCTGCAAATGTCTCCAACAGCCTTCCAGTGAAACTTATAGCACAAGCCAGGGGTTCTGTATGTGTTTATTTGCAGCTGGAAGGAAATGCCGAAGTTAATGTATGTTTTCTTTTACCAGTCAATACAAGATTTATTGATCACCGAGGTTTCGTTGCTTTATGCCAGCAGGGCAAATGCTGCGACAAAGCAGCAGCTCCCAGCTGCCCTGCTCCTGTGCACAAAGGCGCACAGGGTGTGAATATTTTGTTGGCTCACTAAAAATAAAATCAGACAAATGCAGAAGATGTAGTGACAGCAAAACTGACCATTTTAAGTCACCCTCCACCACCATTTCCTGGTAGACAGGAGGGCATTTATTTTGGCTACTTTTTCATTGTTTCCCTTCTCTGAGCTTTTGATGCCTGGGCCAAAATGAAAACATGTAGTGTTTTCCAAATGAAAGCTCTTAACATTGTTTCCTTCCACATGCTCGCTTAGGAGTGTTTTCAGTTTTTCTGTACGCATCTTTTTTGGCTCTAATTCCAGCCCAAGGAATTCCTGTTAGCTCTAGAGCTGCCTCACCAGTCCCTTTGCACCAGACCCTGCCGATTCCTGCACCCAAATGGAAACATGTATCTCTGACGAATCGACTCAAACCAGGTCCTGGCCCCTGCTAAGATTTAGGAGACAGCACAAACTGTAGGCTAGCCTTCAACTCCACCATCTCCTGCAGGATTTCCTCTGCAGAAGTGAATATTAAAGGAAATGCCTGCAAAGCTGTAAGTATCTGCAGCTGAAGGAAAGAGGGAGATTTATCACTTGACCTTTGCTATTTCTCCAGAATGCTCCCTGTGCAAGCAAATCGGTACAAGATGAAAAAATGGCAAACAGATGGGGAGAGGAACACAACAAACTCAGCTGGTGACTGCGTCTAGGGACAGTCAGCTCCCATGTTTTCTAAGCTGGGAACATTTTGTTGAAAACAGTCTCCATGGTCCTTTGTGCATGAAATTTCAGTTTGTGTCAACTCTTACACCAGAGGGGCTCATTCTGATGCCACTTTTCCCATCTTTCTGCAGTGTTACATTTCCTGATCTGGCACAGGTCTCTCTGTCTCTAGCTGAGACCTCTCAGGGCCACTCCAGATGTTTTATCTGTGCATGGGGAAATCAGACAAATTCCATGGGCGCTTTCTGCTCTTGAAGTTATACCTGTGTATATCCAACACAGAAATGCCATGTAGTAAGAATCTGGCCCATGATAAAGTCAGAGCGTTTTTAAGATAATAAACATACGGGCAGTCAATAGTACTGCATGGATATAAATTGAGGGCAGAATTCTGACCCAAATGTACTCAAACATTTGGATTATTGCTTTATGTTGTAACCTGGAGACTGATTCAACTTAAGAAAGGAAATATTTCTGATGCAAAGAACAATTTTATACTCACTTGAACTTCCTCTTAAAATCACCTGGAAATGATTTAACAGAGTGAAGCACCTGCTAGAAATCTAATTTTTATAAGGTTTTTGATCTAATCTCAAGAGGCAAATTCATCCCTACATTATTTTTTAATATTCTTAGAAATAATAAATATGGTGACAAGTACAATGCATTCTTATCTGCTATGGAAAATAGTAATTGCAGAAAATAACACACTATAGGATACTATTTTTAGTAATTATTATTATTTAGTTTCATTGTGACACTTTATACAAAATATATCAACCAACATGCCAGGCTGACTCTGAGGAAAAGAAAAGCAGACAATTTTCTAACCTCATTCTTTTGTTAAATATTATTCTGATGCTGTCTAACATTGTTAAGCACTTCTTCCCTAATTTCCACAACTTCCACTCCTCTTTCTTTGTTAATTTCCTTTTCAAGGATTTAACTTCCACAAACAGTGAGGTAAATGTTGCAGCAGATGTATTTGTTTAATGCATTAATCAGGAAAACTGTATTAGAGTTACTTTTGTTGGGCATTAGGAGGTGTCTCATTGGTCAGATCTATTGTTTCGGGCTCTTTGTGAACAAAAATGACTGCACAGTTCACTACAGCGTCTGACTACAGCATCAGAGACAGATCATTCAACATGGAATGGATTCAGGGATAAGCCTTTTCTGGGAGGGGGAATGGCAGGAAGATGTGCCAGGAGAGGTTTAGGTTGGACATTAGGAAAAGGTTCTTCCCCCAGAGGGTGGTGGAGCATGGGAACAGGCTCCCCAGGGAGGTGTCACGGCCCCAAGCCTGACAGTGTTCAAGAAGAGACTGGACAAGGCCCTCAGACACATGGTGTGAACTGTGGGGTTGTCCTGTGCAGGGACAGGAGTTGGACTCGATGGTCCTTGTGGGTCCCTTCCAGCTCAGGGCATTCTACGATTTTATGATGACTCTATGATACTGTAAGTCCAGGGTCTCACTTTAGAAGCTTTCATAAGAATACCATTTGTAATAAACCATTTCTCAGCATAAACCAACAAACCATTTACACTGAGCCTGCGAGCTTTCACAGACACCATTAGCTATTTTAAGTTTAGCATATTTTTTCACATATTCCCTATGAACTGTGCCATGAGCAGTGGGCCTAGTTTTGCCCTTCTGATTTTCAGCATTTAGCCAAGTTGGGATTATGGTCTTCTTAGCATCCTCTTACAGTTAACAGCAGAGCAGAGCCTGAGTTAGACCAGCTCATCCTACATCTGAAATCATCTGCAGCCCTCCACTGCATACGGCAAACCAAAACATTCCCAAGGAAACCCATGAAAGTGCCTAAATTAAGGCTCAAATTTAGACCCCAAGCAGAAACAGATTGGAGATTAGCTCTGATTCCGATTAGATTCTGGTACATGCAAACAACTAATGATGTAGTGAATTTTCACGAGGTTTTAATCCCCAGTATCAGAGCTGAGTAAATGAAATGAGTATTTTTCCCTCATCTCAGTCTCCCAGCATGGCTCTTCTAGGGTTAAAGCCATAAAGTTAGTTCTAAGAGGACTGAAATGATGTAAACAATGCCATAGTTTAGAGGTTTGTGCTTCACTCGAGAGAAATTACTGATTTGCATAAGAAAGTCATTAATTTTGCAAAAGCACAGGATAATATTCTAATTCTTTGACATAAGAGGATTTAATTCTAAATTTACTTGCACTGTTTTGTTTTGGTTTTATATTGGTTTAATTTAACAGCTTTAACTCATGTTAATACATTTTATAGTAATTAAAACTATATGCAGCAAAAGACAATGGAGCTTAAAGTTAAATCTTTACCTCTAACTGCTGTTAGGGCTGGTGGCTCATTGAACTTTCTCCAAATATATAAACAAGTTTCCAAGTCTAAGAGACCATAATCCCAAAATTAACAAATACACTTCCATCTTAGCTTTAAACCTCAAACTAAACAGTGTAATCAAAACATTGTGCTGTTATCAAAGTCTTTCCCTAAGTCCGAAAACAATGAAACACTGAAATTTCAATTACTCGCATCTTTCGACTTCAGCAGTGAAGGCAGCTTTCCACTCCCTGGCTGAACAAAAGCATTCAAGGGTGCAGTTTCAGTGTGTCAGATGGAGATGATGGTGCCCACTTCTTCCATTAGCAGTTTCCCATTGCTATGAAGAGGTGTACATAAACCTACAGGCTCCAATTTTCAGCAAAAGCACGGGGGCAGCAGAAGTGCGGCCAATCAAAACCCAAGAAAATCCCTTCCCCATCCACCAAGCTAAGAAGAGTGAAGATAGGGGGAGAAGAGATAAGGGTTCAGATAACTATTGTGTTCAAAAAGTAGATATTGGAGAAATTTCATGGTAATGCTACAGCAGAGTTTACATGATGGCCATAATGTATCTTCAGCCATCATGTCCTGTCTCCCAATGCAATGAACATTGTATGGTTTCTCACTAAATACAGAGCATTTTGATTCAAACACAAAACTGCAACATAAGTTCACAAGCAGGCTTTCAGCCTGGGAATTCTTTTCATTATATCAATTTCTTCTGGATTGCAACCAGAATTTGAGCACTGAAAACCAATAGATCTTTCTGTCTAATAATTATTTTTTTTAAAATGAATGTGTTTTTCTGAAGAACAATTTTTTGACATTTACAGCTCAGAGTAATTAAAGAAGCAATTCTTCTGACCCTACATATGCATCTTATAAAAGCAACTTGATTGGCAACTTTTGACAGGTCAGTTCTGTTACTGCAAACTTTAGAGAGTGCAACATAAAAGAAAAACAAACAAACAAACAAAACACCAACATTCCACCTTCCCCCCAAAAATCTAAACAGTAAAGTCAACATTTAATGTGAACTTGATTAGCATTATGATAGCAAAGCAAGTCTTGAGTCCTGCAAGCTCAAGACCCAAAAGACTTTCACCAGATAAAACTGCCCAACATACGAGTTTGCAACCTGTGGATTATTTCTTACAGCAGCCCAGAGTACTCCTTCTCAAGGGAACTGCTCTGCCACAGGCTCTTTTCTGTGTTTGATGACAAGAGAAACTTAAAACTTCATTCACCCATTCCTTTATTAGAGGGAACAGGTCAAATTAGACCTTATTTTCTTCAATCGGAAGGTATGAATTATTGGTGATTTTATAAAAAATTAGATTATTTCTAGATTTGCCTTTAAATTTTCATGGTAATTCAACATACATTGAGACGAAAACTAAGTGTACTATACACAATAAGTAAATAAATCATGAGAAGACTCTATACGCAGTTTAGTAGTGCAGTTTAAGCAAAAAAAAACCCCTATACTGCACAAACACTGAAATTCAGACTTCACTGGCAAACTTGCCTGATAAACTCCACCATGTAGTATTGGATGGGAGAACTTCCTTCACTCACTCCGGGCTTCCAGGACAATGCAACTTCTGAATCAGAAACTACCACGATCTGAGGCTGATAGGGTGGTGCAGGGGGCATGCACTTATCTAAGCCAGAAGAAATGCAAAGGGACAGCATTAGAGCAGCCGATGGACTAATACACAAAATGGCCCAGCACCCACAGAATTGGGAATCAAAGTCATAGGCTCCTCCCCTCATCTCTTTCCCCTCCAATACCCCACACTTGTGGAAAAACAGTAGTAAAATATTATGATACTGCACGTGACAGAGATTTAGTTGTGAGTGACCTGCTGTGTTACAGGTGTGTGTCCTGCCAGTTTCACAGCAGAAAGCCATGTATGCAGCCTTACCTGGGGATAAGGTTGTCACGTCTCTGGGCATGCTGGGTCGTCCTTTCCCTGCCCAGCCGTATGCTCCAACGCTAACGCGGTGAGGAGTGCCTGGCTTTAGGTCACCAATAACAACTTCCTACAAGAGTCAAGAGCGCAGAAGATAAGAACATTGTGAAACCTGTTCAGTGTAGCTGGGGACAGTACTGTGAGCTGGGATTCATGGATCTTAGACAGCATTTTCCATGTAACCTCCTAGGAGGATTGTTCCCAGTCCAGCTCAGAAGCAACAAACACAAACACAATACCACGTGTTTCCTCTCAAGCTGCAGCTTCACCCCGGGGGAAACCACAGAGATGACCTGGACCCATTTCTCAGCATAACTCACAAGGTTGCAGACTGTTTGCATTTGCTGGTGAAGTCAAAGTCACACACTATTCCCTCCCTTGAGCCTATTGCTGACATTTGGTATCAGTCTGGTGCATTTCTATTTTTTTAATTGTTTTTTGTTTGTTTCTTAGTTTCTTTGTTTTTCTTTTAAATCCAGAAACTGTAGAAACTCCTGAGAAAAAGCAAGTTGCTGTGGTGTGAACTGATAATCTTTCATCTCTCATGGAGCAGAAACCAGTCCCATTACCTCCCACAATTTTCCTAATCTAGCTAACTGTCATGACCTGAAGTATTTCGCTTATTTGTCCTTCTGCCATAAACACAGAAAGACCAACCCACAGACAACTACTATAAGGGAGGCGATGCAGACCTCCACTTGAAGAGCTTGTGCTGCTGAATACTGTTCAGAGAAGCCTGCTCAAATCTCCCAAAAATTAGCAAATGTCACCAAAAATTACATTTTATCACTGGTTGGGTGGATGTATCATGGATCAGCTTCAGACATTTAGATCTCATCTTTAATGCAGGATGTGTACATGTATATAGAAATTCAGAATTCTTTACTGCAGCCTGTCTGTAGAGAGACGCAAATCCCAGATTTACAAATTCTGACAGCATATACAAGTAAACAGAAACACTGGGATCCACACCACAGACTGTTTTGGCGTGGAAAAAAACACAAAAAACTCTTTTACTGAGATTTTTCTTCTGTTTTTCATTCTCTGATATTAAAAACATTATTCACAGTGCATATGAAAATGCAGAAATCTCCTTTCTCTTCATGCTGGAACAGACTTTAAATCTGCATTTCCACTTGCAGTAAAAATAGTAAACAATCCCAAAATTTTATTAACTGCTAAATTTCCTTATGACTGTCTTTTGGAAAAACTTTCTCTATTCTTTGGGGAACTTATGTTATTACTACAACATTGTCTGGCAACACCCTGCCATCTGTCTTTTCTTTAACCACAGTTTTGGAGGTCCATCACTGATTTCCTATTAACATGGACCACGTGACCATTATCCTGTTTTTCCATCATTCACCCATGATCTGTTTGAATGATTTGGATTCATCTGAGAGAGATGACAACAATGCTGGAAAAGTAACTGCCCAGAGAGAGACAGCAAGAACACTCACACCAAAAGATTTAATGGCTTTAAACTGGAAGAGGGTTGATTTAGATTAGATATAAGGAAGAAATTCTTCACCATGGCAGGGGGATTTGAACTAGATGATCTGTAAGCGCCATTCCAACCCAAACCATTCTGTGATTTTATAATATGATTTACCTGAGTCTTTCAGTCTCATAGCTGAAAGACTGAGTTCTTTCAAAATGTGATCTGAAAAGCCAGTTGCTGAAAACCCAGCACCTCCTCCCAAAAACAGTACTGATGATCCTGCTCCTGCCATTCCATCCTCTATGCCATAAATACTGTCCGTCTGTATTTAAACTGTGTGCATTTTTTCCTGACAGCATCCCTCTTTATTACATTCATCCTTATGAGAAAAAGTCCTTCATTATATGTCTAATTGCTTTCACACTCTTCAGGAACTTGGCCTCTGCAGAGACTGGGATATTAATGTACTTGCCTCATATTATTATTTCCAGACTCAAGTCCACAATAAACTAAGCAGAATGAATCTCATTGACTACAAGGCCAATTAAGATCAAAGTCCTAATATCTACTTAGCTTTGAAGTTCAACATGTGTACCCTTCAAACCTCAGCAAGGTGCTTTCTTGCCTTACACACATGGCTATCTGCTGCTTTCTTCTGACAATGACATCTCCATGAACACAGCTGTTGGACATACAGTATCTTTGAGATCAAGCATCTTGTAACCTTCTAGGATCAAGATCTAGGTAAAGGTTCAGGACATTATCAAGCTACCCTGACCCATGGCAATCTCAGGGAATACCCACGTCACACTAGAACACTTTCAAATGAGATTCTGGAGAAGAAACACATTTCCTTGTACCCACTGTCCATGAACCTGGGAGTATATACTTCATCTCTCTTTCTGCATGTATTTGGGAGAAGGGTCTTAAACCAAAGCTTCTCCATCCCAGAAGAAAGATAATGACCTCAGAGCTAAGGAATTTAGGTGGTATGTGAAAGAGTTAGCTCCCCATAATTTTTGTAGTCTTTCTCTCCACTCAGATTGCCTCTATATTTTGAAGAATGATACCCCAAACAGGACATTACATTGCCAATGAGGCTTTACTGGCTACCAACCTCACTTTCTTCTCTTACACAACACTCTTGCTAAAACCCTGCAAAATTATATTCATTATTTTCATTACAGTCTCACATTCCTGAATGGGGTGAAGCAACACGATGCCTTTTCTGTGGTACAGGAGTCAGGTGTACATAGAAACCATATACCCCTCCCCGCCCTGCCACACAGCTTGTCCTCCCTCCAAGTGTGCTGAAACTGCTTGTGAGGCTGCACAGTAAACTGCCTCACAGAAACATGGATTATAAATTATTTTCCAAAGAAAATCTCTTCTCTGTTTTGTTTCAGTTTAATCCAAAAAAAAAAAAAAAAAAAAAAAAAAAAAAGAAAGGAAAAAAAAGAAAAGAAAAGAAACTGGATTATAGCACAGCTGCAGAAACTGAGCTGGGTTTACTGACACTTGATCCCCTGACAACTCCTTCCCTGCACTACTGGTCTCAGCTAGTCACTCGCCAGTTCGTACTGGTGATTTGATAGGGAGCACTACTGCTCTCTAGGGCTCTATGCCTGACCTAAAAGCTGCAAACTTTAAAGCCTGCTAATTTTTCTTGCTTTTTTTTTTTAATATTTATGCTCAACTTCATGAATATTATGCCCAGTAGAACAAATGCCATATTAAATTGTACTGCATCTGCACTTCTCCTGGCTGCTCTCACTTAACGTGTTCTCTATTATAAGATGACATAATACAACTATAATAGATTATCCACTTTTGTAACGCACAGACACATGCACACAGACATATACACAGAAACAGGGGCCCTAGTTCAGTTCTTGCTCCGTCAGTCTCACGTGGTCCAAAGAAGCCTCTGAGAAAGCAGCAGGGTCATACTCAGCACCAGCAGAGGAGGCTTAGGGATGGAAACACAAACTGTGCACACTTAACCACAAAACTCTTGCAGATTTCTGTTGAGTTTGGTATGAATATGACAGAAAACATTTCAGTGAGAACAAGACTTCCTGAGGATTAATGACAGCTGGGAGCTGATTAATCCCAGTCCATCATACTTCTCCACAAGTACTCCTCAGAAGTGTTATTTTTATCAGCAGAAAGAAAGGGCTCAGCATGGAATTTCAACTCTAAAATGCCATAATCCAGACTCAGCTCAGCTGCAATCAAACCTGATAGTCCTGGTTCAAGTGCATCCTGAGGTCTCATCTGGACATCAAACTCTGACAGTCCAGCCAAAGTTCCCTTAACTCAGACCATGAAAGCTATGTGAGATCCACCAACTTTGTGGGATTCCTTCATTCCTAAAACAGATCTCAGAGGAAAAAAGTTTGCAGGAGGTTGCTGATGTTAGAGACTTCAGTTAAACACTGAAATCACTGCCTTCATCCTACCCAAACCCAAGTACCTCCTGCTTGTTTCCCCCCTCACAAAACGCCTGATCTGTTTACTGCTCATAGGAAGCAGACTGGACTGAGTGCATGACTGGAAATAATTATTCTGAATAATTCACCAGCTGCAAAGCCATTAAGAGTGTTGGTATTTCTTTCAAATCTGTTTTATACGGTTGTTTGCCTCCCCCTCCTTCCTCCTGAGCATTTCGTGGCTGGTCTCTTCCTGTGCTCCTCCTCCTAGGCTTTTGCAAGACTGGCTCGGGTTTTTTCCTCTCTGTCCTCCCTCCCACCGCCAGACTGTTTTGTTCTTCCCTGTCACTCTGTGTCTGCCCTGTCCCCTGTAAGTCCTCGCTGCCTGGATATAGCTCATTTTTTACACAAACTTCCTCCAGCAAAACAAGCCATCCATAAATATTTTTGATGAACAATAGAAAAATTTATCCGTTGCTAAAAAGAGAGAAGGTATATCTACACGTGTCTGCCTTTTTCACCTCTGGATTTTGAGATTGAGCTACTATTTGTAACATTTTTACTACAAAAGATCCTGCATAAGTGCTAAGTAGGATCAACATTTGAGATCAACTTTTGCATGTGAAGCTGTGGAAAGACCAGGTCAGAAACATTCAATTTCATTGTAAAACACAGCTGCGACCAAGTTTCATGTGAAGCAATACTTACAAAAATTGCTTGTCCTTCAAGTCGACCCTGGGAAAAAGCGAAATAGGACTTGTTAATGAAGTAACATACTAAAAAGTGATGGCAAAACCACATAAATAACAGGTCAGAGAATTAAATCACGGCCAATGTTTCAGCATATAGTAGGCTATGTGGCTATTATCCATCTGTGTGAGTACAGGGAGACAGACTCTATTCTCCCAGTGACTAAGAATTACTGCTGTCATGATTAAGATTAAAAAAAATGTGCTGTTTGATCTTTGTTGACACTACCAGGAAGAATGGTTTTTCAGGGGAAAAAAAAAAAAGCAAGTGAGGAATACAGAGATAAAGATCAGAAGGGAGAAAATAATGCATAAGTAAAGAAATAATATAACCTCAGCAACAGGCTTATTTCTTTTGCGATGATCCCAGAAACCTGCAGGAGTCAGAACTGGCAACCAGAGTGACGGAAAACTGCAGGGAACCTGAGCATCCCTCTCACTTACACTTCTCCCAGAGAAGGTTTCTGAGCACTGCCCAGCAGAGATGAGGAAACATCAGTGAATGCAAGCCATTGAACATCAGGTGGGGAGGCTGAAAGAAGGTTGAGGAAATGAAGGAAAATGAAGACAAGTATAAGGAGGAAAAAAAGTTAATTCTGAAGACAGATCACCAAATGAAGATTATAAAGCCTGCAACGCTCCTCTGTGCACATACGTAAGCCTTTTATTCCTGTGCTGGTAACGTTGCTGTCTCATGGACAGACTGCCCTTTGCAGAGCATGGTATGAAAGTGCTTCCCTTATAGCACCCAACCTGCAACACTCCTTCACTTTCTGCCCAAGCAGAGGAGAGAAAATCTCTATTTCTGTCTTGCCAAACTCAAAAAGTAATTCCTCCACACTGAGGAAGCACCAGCACATTTTGAGCATACCCTTTAAAAGCTGACAGTATTAAAACCATCCAGAAGCACAGAGGAATTGCTTTAATCTCAGGACTAATTGCTCAGCTGTGCAGTTGAAGAGAATGACCGATGTTGATTTGCAAATGGAAAAGGAAGGGGAAATGAGACAGAAAAAGGGAAAGAGAAGAGGAGACTGAAATAAAGCAAAGTAAGAAAGCAAATCAGTGATAAAAGCAAAAACAGAACTAAAGGAAAGGGAGAAAATGGGAAGCAAGGAGGAAAAGTGGTGCTTTCAAGAACAAAAAAAAAAAAAACAGAAGTTGAGGGAATTTTCTAGGAGATGGACTCACAAAACTGCAACTAAGGCAGCGCTATTAAACTTTAAATTCCATATTTCAGGAGGCCACAGACTCACACGGAGACAAAAATACACTGAAAACTGTGTCTCTTTTAACTCACACACTTACCTGTCTCAGACACTGCAATACACATACACTAACATTGTGACTCTGTGCACAGAGTCTTGCAATTCCCTTTCAATGTGTTGAAGTCCACAGAAAGTGCATATTCAAAATAAAAAAGTTCTATTTTAGTAGATGCCAAAGGTCAGCAGTAGGAAGATGCAAGTAAGTCCCGACAGCTTTACGTTATAAAACTAGTCAGACAACAAGGAAAAAAAGTTTATCACATGGACAGGATTACACAAAAACATTGTGATTTCCTTTTGCTCAATACCCAGAGAACATTTTGGGCTTGGATCCTTGGCATAATTCACAAACCAGCAGCAAGTAGACAGTTGCAAGTTCCCACTTGCAAGCTCTGCTCCAGTGCTCTGACTGTTGATGAAAAGAAATACTCACCATACTAAGCATATCCAAACTTAGGGGAACATCGTGCGAGAGCTGTTTAACTGCTTTGTCATCTTCAACCTCTGAGTAAAAGACCTTGGGAAGAAGATATAGTCAAATGGGTTAAAGCAATAATTCAGTGCTTCAGAATTACTCAAAAACAAGTGCATTATCGCATTGTGGACAGCATTTGAGCCTATGATCCCCTACCTTTTCCAAAACCCTTGAACATTTCCTTCATCTTTGCTAAAAATTGTCAGTATGACCAAAGGACAACAGTGTATACACTGAACTGAGGTGAAACACAGCCTAGCTTTCAGGGCAGACTTGAACTGACAACTTTAATTGTGCACCATTCAGGTACAGTCAGCTTGGGCAGCTGAAGATTCATGGGACTGGCCTGCACAAGTTAGGCATTTTACTTCATATAAGGAAGATATCAACACCACGTGATTATGTCATTATAAAAATTGCTATATCACAAATGTCTCTCCATGCCTTTTTCCATGTACTGGAGACTAATGAGCCAGGGAGAGTTTGATTTCCTGTGCACAGAGACCCTGAGATGCCAGAGGGTCAAAAGCTAACATGAAGTGAAGACGGTTTGGGTACAGCACTATCAATGCTGTTTGTCAAAGGTTTTACCATCATGACACACACCATCTCAGGGCTTAAAAGTACACCGGGGCTTGGTTGCTTGATGCACTGCATGAGCAGTGAAAACTATTTATGACTTCTGACTATAAAGTATTGCAACTGTTTGAAAAATATCATGACCGATAGAAAGGCCACTTACTCCCTGCACCTTTGTCTTCACACAAGAATGAACCCAACTAAAGACAGAGCCCAGCTGAGGCAAGTTCTGGACACAGCAAGTACTTCTCGATGTCTAAGACTAGAAGCACTTCCACAACAATAAAAACAACCCTGCAGCTGGGCTGCATTAGTGTCATTTACAAGTCCATGGCATGAAGGGGTATGCATACCAGAAATACCTGTTGCATGAATTTTCTCCTATAGCGCACACTAATAATGAAGGTAGTCAGGAGCTTTCTGCTCCCACCTTTTTGTGTAAAACCAAATTTTGGATTTTTTTTTCCTGGAAAAATCAAATCCTTCCACAGAAAATGGTAACAAAAACTGCTATTTGTCTTTTGCTGAAGGGCAAAACAGTGAATTCTTAGTCAATTTCCCACATCTGTGTTGCTAATTCCTCACTGACTAACTTCCGCTTTGGGACTGAGTGTCATTGCCAGGGAATACCTGTTAAAGCAATACCTAACAGAAATGAATGAATGGCAAATTAGTGCTCTCTGGTTTTCTGCTTGCACACAATACCTAGTTTAGGCTAGCCACTGTTTTGCCAAACAGGCAGAAGGTAACATGGCAGAGGATTGGAGGGGGTCGGACTCTCCCCTATGAAATTTCTGGGTAAAACAGGAAAATTACACAACTTCTTTAAGGTAAATTCACCACTGAGGTAGGGGAAAATAAAATAAAGTCTGTTTTGTTATTTAAGGCTGTGGCTGGGCTCCCAGGTATGCTATGCAGTACAGTAGCTATCAGGGGAAGAGACACCACGAAACTCTCCTTCCTCTGTAACTGCTGCCAGTCTGGGAAGGTGTAGCTGGGAAAAGCTATTCCTGCTAAAGCAATCCTCAGGCTGGAAGTACAAGTCAAAGGATCTGAACAGCCCTGCAATCACCATGCATCTCCTCTCCCTTGCAGAGCGTAATATTGATCTGCACTGCTCAATTGTTTTATCAGCTGTAGGGAGAGTCAAGATCCTTGCATGAAAACCACAATAGAAAAGCAATCTGTATTCACTGCAAGCCCTTCGTATCTAACCCAAATTCCCGTCATAGTTTGCTTCTAACAAATTAACTGCTTACTTCTTAAAGTTACAGCTCAATCTGTTCAAGCCCATTGTCCCTTGACCACTTTCTGGGCAATGGTACCATTTGTTCCAAGAGTGATCTCTCCTGTTTACTTCACCACACTGTGTGCACGGTCTGAGGCCATGTAGGGTATTGCAATCCCCTGCTTGCAGCGTAGAGGATCACTTACTGTATATCCCGTGATGGTGCTCGCATGCTGCTTTGGCATCCTCCATTGCACGCTGAGTGCTGTACAGTTCAGTGAATCCAGCAGTATATCAAGAGGAGGCCCCAGTCTATCTGCTCAAAACAAAATGGCATTGTATAAGAAGCCATAGGCTGTAAAACCTCTCCTTTAGCCACCTGGCAGGTATGGATTTGAAGAAGAATAAACATGCGCTGCCCTCATTACAAACTGTCAAACATAGCCCACTGCTCAGATTTACTTGGATGTACCTTTTCCCTCTCCACCTTTGTCCTCCAAGGCAGTAGCGGGATGTCAGGAGAGAGGGAGTGAGGGAGGACATTCCTTCTCTCAGTGCCAAGGAGCTGTTGATCAGCTCAGCTGAGGACACCTCATGGACACCTTCAGCCTCTCCCTTGCCCCCTGCCCTACCTATGCTTCACATCCAACATGAACAACCCAGTGTGAAGAAAACCAGACCAAACCCAAAACATGCCTTGTCCTCCTCAGCTCTTTGCAGCTTTGGCGCAAGCCAAGAAAATGCCTTGACGGGCCACCGAGAGGTCTTCCAATCACCACTAATCTCTGCAACCTCAGTTCCTTCATGACAGCTATGGATGGGAAGGACAATGACTGAAGTAAGACAAAAAATTTAGCCTGATGAGAAAAGCGTGAAGAACCTCTCATTTCCTGCCCAGCCCTCTCTGGACTCAGGTTATGGTAATCAGATCTCGTCCCGCCATCCTGCTCCCAAACAGACTCTCAGTGCCACCACGATCAGTCCTGTGTCTCACCATCTGCAATGGGGGGAGGGCACTTCCACTCAGCTCTACTGGTCTCGGTGACCTACTTGTCTTCTTCTCTTCCCATGGCACAGGTTGGTGTTTCAGTACAATGGCTAATTCAACTACTGCAAATAAAAAAGTTTGGAGAAGGAAATCCTGAGCTCCATGTCTCCAGTAACCTTAGCAATTTCATTTACTGTCTGAGAAAGGAGCAGGCAGAGGAGTGTATCTTCTCTGTAATCCAAGCAAGACTTTTAACACAAATTCACCATACCACCAATGTTTGTCCTCTTGAAACCAAACCCACCTAATGAACAACTGCAACAGAGAACTGATTCAAGCACTTTAAAAACAACTTCTTTTTTTTCAGTTTTACTATATTTAGGTTTTCACATGCCCTTAGCTATGAAAGTTTTAAGTAATGGTTAAGAAAACCCGCTTTCCCCCCTTTTTTTCCACTAGCTCTGACAAAATAGCAAGTGAAAACAAGCTACTGTAAAGGTCATTTTTAGCTATGAAGCAAGCCTACATCAGATTTATACTTGTCACTTCCACCAATATATTTGATTTGAAGCTAAATACAAAACTTAATAGCTCACAAATTCTGCACAGTATCTATCAGCATCAATACCTGAGTATTTAAAATAAGAGCAGAAGTGATATTGTGGTTCATTTCAAATTGACCCTGCATTTTTCCACTGCTGGAAACTTTTTGGTTTATGTTTCTTAATTTGAGCAAGCAAGTGTGGCCTGTTGGGGTCCACACTTCTTGGTTAACACTGATGATTCCTTGTTTTGCACTTCTTTTTATTTATTTATTTCTCTTCAAGACCAAAAGAAATCCTGGGCAGTGCTATGTGGAATCATTAAAGGAAAAATACAAACAAAGTTTAAGAGATGCTAACTTCTCTCACCATTCGGTCTTTACACCTGAAGCTTTAGCCACTATCATCTAAAAAAATTCTCAGCATGGAGGGGCTAAACATATCCTAAGTGGATCCTCCCGTAAATGGATAACCACTTACTACTTTGAGCAATGCCATTGAGCAATGTATAGGCTTTTAAACATGTTCCTGGGATGTTGGAAACTACCCCGGACCCAAAGACAAGGACATTCACACATCTATCCTGCCTGTACAGTCTGTGGCACAGGTTCAGCCTCCCAGGAAGGTCTCCCAGGCATGGTTTGGAACATAGCACAGTTCACAAACCATGCCCATAAGTTAGTATAGACATCTTTTGGGAAGGAAAGGAGTTCAGCCATATGGATAAGAGCCAATCCATGCCATGCTACTTGCTTTCTGAGCCCTCACATGTTTTTTTTATTATTATAGCACAGACTTAGTCTCATGGATCCCTGCTTGGTTCAGGGGTGCTGAGCACAGCAGAGTACCACCTTGTGCTCGCTCAGCTCCTGCCCTATGTTCAGCAGTAGCTGGACCATACACCACCACATACTACCTGCTACTGAAAGGAGAAGTAGGGAAGGGCAGCCAGGGCTGGGATATCACTGTCTACTTAGGCAGCATTTCACATGCAAAAAACACCTTTCCGATCTTCACAATACCCAGTGAGGCAGATTGGTGTTAGAGCTGCAACAATAGTAAAGGAAAAAAAATACCCCGTAAACATTCATTCTTAACATATTTATGCCATCCTTGTATTACTTCCTGGGGTGACTCTATAAGACAAGTTTTCCTGGGAAGTGCAGTTGCTGAAATAAAAATTTTAACCAGCAATGACAAATATAAGGCATGTTTCAAATTCATATTCCGAATGCACTATAGGCCAATAAAATTATTTACATAAAGCATTTGGTGAATAATTTGGAAGAAACAAATTTGAAAAAAATGCATTCCATTTGCAGACTATCTGTAAACAGAGAGGCAATATCTGTTTAACATGGAGCTACGCCACAAATTATTTACCCAGTCCTACTAAACACTACTATCTCCAGTTCGCAGATGATGAAAGAGATACAGAAAGCCAAACACTGACCTCAGATACATTGGCTTATAGATTATCACTGGAGGAGTAAATACTAACTTAAGCCATGGAAAATGAGAGTATGGAGCCAGAGATGTTGATATCTCCACCACCCTTGTTTAATTCTCCCTAAAAGTAAGGGAATTTTCCTAACACTACAAAAACAGTGGCAAGAGGCATGCTTGGGAGCCAAGTATAAGCTCCAGCAGCACCTGGCACTGTCTTAGTGAGCAGACTCAGATGGTGCTCCGTGGTCAAACGATGGTTTGGGGACTGCACAGGATCTGCTCGCTGTACCACTGCATCCTTTCCCATGACAAAACTGCGTGACGAGCAAGCACGTGGTGCTCACTCTGCCAGGATCCACAATGCTGTCTGCTCAAACCAGGAGTGAAGAGAAAAAGGAAAACCGGGGCCAGCCCTGCTCCACATGCAGAGTTATTTCCTGGGGAGTATAGAGGGCAAGGCAGAGAGGAGCATCTCAAGCGGTATAACAGTCCTCACAGTTCAGTGTCACCGCTCTTGACCTTGCAGCTTATTGATGCGCATCTGGCGATTCAGAATAATTTCTGGTCGCCAGAATCCAAATTTCACACAACCCTGCAGAAAGCAAAAAATGTCCATTTTTGGACCGAACATTCCCTTGGCAACTATTAGAAAGTGACTGCGTGATCTGACACAAGCAATGTTTATACCACTGAGGGGCAGAAGATAACATGGCTTTGAAATGGTTTGCCAGCTGATCACAACTTTTGCAATACATATTGCAGTTCTACTAACAATTTTTTTTGAGATAAACTTGCACCTGAGGTATTTTGCAAGATTTTGCAGATCATGTATTAGGCACACTAAAAATGAATACTAAAACTGGTTGAAACATTTATGTCAAAGGTTATGTTTAGACTATAAGAAATAAAAATAGGTTTCAAGGGTAAAACTCTTCGGGTATTTGTAGTTCCTCCTACAATTCAGGTCAGAAATACCTCTTTTCTCAAAATTCAGCAAGAAATCTCTGTTAATTTGGTAGCACCATGCACATTGCAACCCCACAACGGAGCCTGCTACCCTCTGCAACCTGCTGGATAAGAACCTGCAAACAAGGCAGGTACAATATATCTACCACTTGTACATACTCTGGAGATCTGCCTCAGTGATGATCCCACCTGCAGATGTCCTGTGCAGCTGTATCTGCAAATGCCCAAGAAGATATGGACATTAGCTCTAATTATAAAAACAAGGAGTCAATTTATAATAAAAATCCCACATTTTGTACAAACACAGTCATTCTTCTTTCTGACCTGTTAGGCAAAAATTTTGATATTGTCTAAAATTCTTTGATGAAACTAGTAATGGAGGCAATGACTTTGGTCCCATGCAAAGAAAGCCATTAAGCAAGGGGGAGCACTCTTACACACATCATGACTGTATATTGTAAAAGTATATCAAATACAAGAAGTTATTGAGGATTCGGCTGTAGATAAACAATGCTGAGCCGGCAACACTTTAATCACTTTTCTGCTTACAGCTACTTTCGTTCTTTTTTATAGATCTCTTTGGTTCTGTACTTCTAAGCATATGCAAAAACTGCTAAACCAGTAAAGAAGTCACAAAACAAGCTCTCCAAGTGAGCTGAAGAATAGATGAGCCCTCTCCATAAGCTGGGGTTAATTTTACCATTTAAAAATAATTACCATTATTTAAATTTTTGCTTTGCAAAAAGCAACTCAAATTGAAAACGGTGAAAAAGCTTATTCCATCGAAACAAGCATATTTCTGTTGTGGCTCCCACTGTGCATACAACAGTCTCTGCCTACATATGAAACGCCCACAGGCTACCATCAGGGTGTCCACAGGCAAAGTGCCTCCTGGGAATAATCCCCAGCTTGTGACAGTCAATGACGTAGTAGTGCCTCAGGATAATCCTTGCCACCACTGAATCTACAAGCAGACATGTCACTTCCATGTCTACCTTTGTGGTTTTAAGCAGAGCTTGCGTGGGTACCTAACAGGAGCACTTCAAACTAACCCATCCATTGCTCCCAGAATAACCATGCTGGCCTCATGCAGAGCTCAGGAGGAACCACTTAAGCTTGATTCTCTCCTTCAACTCCTACAAGAAAACTGCCACTGCAGAGACAGGCAAGTTCCTTCCTCCTTCCAGTCATGAAATGGCCCCAAAATCTTACTACAGTGATGCATAGTTATGGAAAAAAACTCAACTTCAAAACAAATACATTTTTTTATGTTCACAAGCTTCAAATCTGAAGCACTTTGGATGAGTTGGGTAAAGATCATCACGGTACTTCTATTTTGGAGGAAATTTCAAAACTGATTTAGATTTTAAATTACACAAAAATAACTTTGACTGAAAACAGGATTTCTTAAAAATATTCATGGGTAGAATATCTGAAAGGATTTGGGTTGGAATATTTTATTTTAGACTTTTAGTTATATTTTGCATTTCATCTTATTTTTCCTTTTTAGATGCTTATAATATTTCAAAGCATACAGTAGTCACAGGTACTTACAGGTCCTGAAATAATATACAAATAATACAACTGGTACAATCCACGTGCAATAATATTGTAATTCATTTAAGGGAAACCAGATTATTCATTTCATCTCCACTAATTTATGGTTTGGAAAACTAAAATATTTATGCTACTTATTCTGTACTACTAGTAACAATAAATAGGGCATAGGTCAACAAAATGAGATAACTATTTCATTATTTTACTTCTAAATCTCTGTGGGTAACAGCTAGGAGGTACTAACTGAAGGGCTGCTTATTTTCCCTGTTGATATGTCTCCTATTTGTGTCCCATAGAACAAGAGAAATTTATTGATGAAATGCCAGCTGTCACTACTGACATGTCACAATATAAGGAAATAGGAATAAAACCTCCATGAAAGACAACTCAAACTGATTCTAAATTGAAGTTTTCAGAAAAAAAATCTTCCAGAAAGAGAAATTCCTTTGAATTTCTTTTGTTTCAAATGTTATTTGATTCAATTCACTAATCCATTAAAAAAAAAATAATAGAAATAGCATTATATCATTGAAAAAGTTGTGTTCAAGAAAAAAAGTCTGTCCACTCCTAGAAGTGAAACGAAGTTGATTATGGTCCATTGATCCTCTCACTGAAATATTAGTGAAATTTGCAGTTGTAAAACAATGAACAGTGACAGGGTCTTTTCTTGTTTCCCTTCTGTTTACAGACTGATTGATGTTATGCAAACACCACAGTGGATTGAGGACAACATGACAAACTGAAAAAGGTCAGGAAATCCTAAATAAAAAATTGTGCCACCTTTTCATCTCTTTGAAGCATTTTCCAGCTCTACCTGCCCAGCATGGGTACGTAAGAGAGCAAGAATCTCCCAGCCACAGCAAATACAAAGGACAATGACTTGAAAGTGGAAAATCTCAGCTTCTGTCTCCTGGTCCTGCACTCTGAGTGGCAACATCAACATGGAAAACACCAAAAAATTGAGAAATCTTGATAGTCATTGCCATGAATGAATCACCTACCACTGCTAGGGCACTAGATCCTGACAAGAGGAAATCCACTGGATCACCTGCATGTTGCCGCAGGGACCACCGGTGCAGAGACTGCAGGTAGTATGGCCTCATAGAGGCATCACAGTTTGTGACCTAGATCGCAGTGCACAAACCTTTGGAAAGGCTAACGAAACGTCCACTCATCCTTTAAAAATACTGTAATAAACACAATTAAAAACAAACAAACAAACCCTCAATATTATAATAATAGTAGGCTTGGACCCATGTGATGTTTTTCTGATGCAGTATATAGCATGTGTTATATGCCCCAGGTACATCTGAGGTGACAGTCACTGGAGTATTTATAGCCCAAGGAAGAGGAATAAATGAGCCAAAGCTCAGAACTTAAGCTACAGTGCAGCACAGTGAATCCCATTAAAAACAGGCACAGACTTTATCACGGCTTTTCCTGCTTTGCCTTGGCCCTGCAGATTGCAGAAGAGAAGGGCAGAGGTGGGAAGCCCCGTTCCCCCACACACACTCCTCCCCACAGCAAGGCTCTGCACCCGGGGAAGGCTCTGACTCTACAGAGCAGGGAGAAAGAAGGCGAGCTCTGCACAGTGACTTCCAGCTGTGAGAAAGCAGAAACTGATTTTTTTTTTTTTTTTTTTTTTAAGATCTAGAAACAGAAAAGAACTTAAAGCTGTGGATTGTTACACACTGGAACCACTTTTGGGGAATTCCTCATGCTGAAGGTTATTTAAAGCAGGGGATGTCATTGTCTCTGAGCAAAGGTCTAGTTTATACCTGTCCTGCCTTTGTCAAGAAGAACAGATAAGGAAAATCTGGATAAGTCTTACAGGCTTGTGTTTTCAGTAATTACTGATCAGAAGCCAGTCTGACTAACACAAGTGCTGTACACTGTACCTGAGATAACTTGGTAAAATATTTCTCCTAATGGAAGCTCTTTCCACTTCCAGTACTTCCACTTCGCATCCCTAAATCCAGGCTTGCGCTTCACCTGTTGAGGCCCCAGTGCTAGGGCATGGCTGCCCTAATTCCTGACATCTCCTCAGCATTTTGGCCTGGCAGAGGAAAACAGTAGCCAGGCCATTATTCCCAGAGAAGAGGAAGCACTAGGGCTCCCTGTTCCAGCCTACAGCCTGCTTTGGTGCAACATTTTCCTGTTTTGGGATTTCCTGGCTGGGCTCAGACCTGCCGTGTCCCTGCAGATGTGTCCAGTGGCTGGCGGGCTGCAGCTGGCCCTGCCTGCTGCCACAGCCCTGCCTGCCTTCTCATCAGCTACTTCACCAGTTTTCAAATAATATTAAAAAAATAAAAATATCTCTGGGATGCTTAAAGTATGTATTAGAATGTAGCTGAAAACAAGAGACAGCATGTTAGCATGTCTGTGCAACAGGCTTCTGTCCTCAGTAGGATGGTGTGGATATGAACCCAGCATGCCAAGCGCATCTCCTGGCATACCCTCCAACCCCGTCTCCCTCCATGGTTTTCTATAGTGGGAATACACTTAGAACAACAATCGGTTAAAAAGCCACTCAGCTGACATCCAGTAGCAGCTTTCCAGCCGGCATCCCAGTGGGTTTGCACATGCTGCCCAGGTGAGACAGAGCCGGTGAGCCATGGAGGAAACTTTGCACCCAAGGAAAACAGTGCCATCCAGAGGTGCAATTTCATCCTACCACTGAGCAAAAGCAGAAGCTCATTGCGAACAGCAAAGGCAAGGTCTCATGCCTTCTCCTGCCCTGCCACCTCGTAACTCTTCCATCCCTCTCCCTCCAGGCATTTACCTCCACCTTCCTACCCCAGGGCTTCTCCCTCCCCTTTTGCACAGATTTGGGTGTCATTGTAAGAGAATTTAGCCCACTTCCACTAGGATAAAAAAAAAAGGCCATTCTCTTTCCTCTCATACGTTACGCATCTGAGGTGTTAGGAAGCACAAACACTGGAGGAGCTCGAGAAAACATGATACTCCAAACACTACTGGAAGCAGAAACAGAAAAACATTAGCCAAGTTGATCACACAGTGCTTAAAGTTCCTAACTGAGTCTTAGGCATTGTTGGTGAAAATAAACTCTACTAAGCAAGCTATTATGGTTCTGAAATAAAATTATAAAAAAGAGGATAAAAGCCAGCGTGGTGTATTTTCTGAGCATTTATAGCATGGGTAAAATACATAAAAGAACAACATATCAAAGACTTTATATTTATTATCAAAAAATACAGATCAGTACATATATATAAAATATAATTTAAAAGGGCAGTTAAGATTTAAAAATACCAAATAAATCAATTCAACCAATATAACTTAAGCATATATCTTCCAGGTGTTTGCTTTCCAAAGCTTATTATATTCAATGGGAATCATGGCAAAATTTTTCATGCTACTTGAAAAATGTTGTCCTTGAAGTCTCTGAATCTCTCTGCTTTATCTAGTACAAATTTATTTCTTACTGATACACAGTACAAAACTGAGTTCTTGAAGAAACAGCTTACTTGGTATAAGAAAAAAAGAGGAGCTTCTGAAAAAGTAGTAATATAGAAAAACCTGACAATCACACATATTTACAGTCACACACACAAAAATTAAAGCATAAGGAGGACAAAGCTGGCCATGTGACAAACAACAGATGTGCAGAGTGAGGACAGGACATGCAGCATCTTAGGTTCCCACAATCCCTACAAGTCCTGAGTAATTGTTTTGAAGCTCATTAGTGTTGGACACAAATGATCCAGTCATGCCCCAGAGAGTACCACGCAAATAAATGTGTGGGTTGGTTATCCCGAAGGTTTTGACACAGGCGTCATATGGCTACACCATGTGAAACGGTAGCAACCTCCCACCAAATACTCAGTTTCAAAAGATACATGTGGCACTTTGCAAAATCACAGAGAGGATGAGGTTTGAAGGCACCTCTGGAGATAACAAAGTCCAAATCCCTGCTCAGAGCAGGCTCAACTATGGCAGATTGCTCAAGACTTTGCCCAGTTGGGTTTTGAATGTGTCTAAGGATGGGGACTCCACAACTTCTCCAGGCAAGTGCTCAGTCATCCTCACTGTAAAAAAGATTTTTCTTATGTTTAAATGGAATTTCCTGTCTTTCGGTTTGCACCCATTTTCTCCAGCCCGTTCACAGGGCAGCACTGAGAAAAGCCTGGCTGCATCTTCATTATTCTGCCATCAGATATTTATACACATTGATAAGATCATCTCAAGTCTTTTACTCTCCAGGCTGAACTGTCCCTTTCTGCCCATCCTTCTCCCTGAGATGCTCTAGTGTTTAATTATCTTTGTGGCCCTTTGCTGTACCTGCTGCAGTATGTCCATGTCTTTCTCATACTGGGAAGCCCAGAACTGGAACAGATCCTCCTCCAGGTGTGTCTCATCAGTGCTCAGTAGAGAGGTAGGATCACCTACCTCAACCTGCTGGCAACACTCCTCCTAATGCAGCCCAGGATGCTGCTGGCCTTTTTGCTGCAAAGGCACATTCACCAGGGCTGCCCCCACACGGCATTCCTGACTTGACTGGAGAAACCAGCCCAGTTGCAACTGTGATTTTATTGAAGGCTGCTGAAGGCCAGGTCAGGGAGGAAATCTGGCATCTTCTCAAGTAGCAGGAAATTCTTCTCTGACTCAGTTCCTCCATAAGAAATGGGATAACTTCACTACCTTCTTCAGTCAGCAAGTCTCTCCATTCACCAGCAGTATCAGTAAAAACCACAGAGGAAATTCTTTTTCTCTATTAAGTGACAGAAATAGATGTGTTTTTTAAACTTGAATCCCCACACTAATGTAGTGTGGGACATGGGCTTGTGTCTCCAAAGAGCCAGGAGCAAGCAGTGGGATGTGAATGCTGGGAGAATGACTGGGAGGGAAGAAACCTTCTTTGCTGCAAGAAGCAATGAGACATGGAAATACATCTCAGCATAAATAAAGACCCAATATGTAAGGGAACAAACAGCAAATGACCGAGGTGGAGTTATGATGTCCACGAAGCTAGCATGTAATACTCCCAAATCTACCAAAGCACTCCCTGATCCATTTCAGTTTGCAGAGTCCAACCCTTTGGCCCAAACCCTTACCAGGGCTGCCTCACCATGCAAGCCATGCCCTCCTCTTGGCATCAGCCAGTAAAACATCTCTTTCCTTTCCCCTTTCAGCACATTTTAGGTGCTGTCTGGTCCTTTGTCCGGCAGTGGCTTTCTTCCCCTTACATTCTGCAGGTTTCTTCCATCCTCCCTATGATCACAAATGATCCCTTATGACTCCACAGAGGTAAATGGCTTGAATGCTCTCATCTCAGCCTACTGAGTCCCTTAGCTTATGTAGGGAGAGAAATGCAGCTCTTGACTGTACAGTTCACCATACAATAGTGCTGTTCAATTAAGATGAGAACAGTAGCAACCCACACGCAATGGGTTCACGCAGGAATGGGACTGTCATGAAATGGGAACAGGAATTAAAAATGTCAGCAGGACAGTGGTCTCTGTATTCATGGCTGCAGTACAAGCTGCAATGTCACCATGTCTGTAAATAGTCATCTTCATTAAAAGCCTGTCTATTTTTAGAAACATGTTTTATTTTCCTGTGATTATCCAGAAAGTAGAATATGAAACAGAGCTGAAACATTTCTGTTCCAAGTAACAAATGCTGGCTTCTGCTATCTCTAATTAAAACACAGAAGTTCTGTCCTAGGTGCTTACTTTCCATTGTTTGCAGTTTGACAGGTTTTGTTCCGTTTTTGTCCTAAATGATCTTCTACTTGAAGTTTCTCATGCTTGAAATAATTTAATTTGAGTGAAATTCTCTATAATCTTTACCCTTAGGATTTTTTTCAGAAGATTATTGAGCTCAGCAACACAGTATTGGTTTAAACTTTGTATGTGCAATAATACCTCTGATACATCAGAAGAATCAGAATTATTTCTCTATTTTAAAGAAGCATGCTCAGCATTCACAAGATGCTCATTTCCCCTCATTTTAGAAAGATGATTCAAACTGCAAATTTCAAATGTACACAGGTGTTGATATTTGATTGTGCCATCATTTTCACAGGTGCCAGCAATTTTAAGTGAGAGGTGCAAAGAACAATTTGGCTTGGCATTCTTCCAGCTTTGGAGATCTCTCTGTGTGAGTTACACCACTGACTATCCTCTGAGGACACAAGGAAACTCCGAACCTCTCAGTGTCTTTTTGTCAGAACAGGTGCTCCTGACATGGCTGCTATCTGCACTGTTATTCAAAAACTGTTTATTAACTACAAGGTTAATATATATAAATGGAAAAACACCCCATTTCCACTTGGTGATACACTGAGAAAGCCAGGTGCAGGATGTGTTAGAACCTGCATATAGTCTATCTCTTCTAGGTCTAAAAATTATCCAGCATAACTTTTGGAAATGCTTGAATGAAAGATCTTTTTAAGAAAACAAAGCCAGTGTATTTTGACCATCCAATTACATGGCCAGCTAGTCACTAACAGAACAAAGAGTTTCTCACATGACGTCATAGTTGCTCTCTTCTTTTTGAATAAAAGGCTTCCTGGGTCAATATTCTGTGAATTTCTCTTTCATCGGAGGCTGACATCGTGAACTTGCCTCATGAGTAGCCCTTACTCCTGGGCGTAGTTACACTGCGCTCAGTAGAACTGGTGTGAACTTGGTGCGTTTCACACCATACACCTCTCACCTGGAGAGTTTTATGGATCACCACACAGCGTATCGTCACCTAGGATTGAGTTAGCCGCCCTTGTTGTGATAGAGCTTTTCTCCTAAGCCTCCAATTTTCAGTCGTTTGTGCCCTCCTAAAGCAGTTACTTTCAAAGATGAATTCAGCAGTGCTTGTTTTCAGCTCAGCAACTCTGCAAAGTCTGAAAAAATAACGTTCATATTTTGCTGTGGTTTGGATGTTCACATTGTATGAAATAACTAATTTGATTTTCATGTCTAAGCATCTTCACTAAAAGTACAAAATAAAAGGAAATAAAATCTTGCCTATTCTTATCCAAAAGTATTTCCTTTCAGTTGGAATTAATTATGAAGAACAGGTTTTGGGTTTTGTTTGTTTTGTGGGATTTTTTTAGGCAGATCTTTCATTCGCACAGAAAACCACTAGGAAATTTCATTCAAGATCACACAGCTAACAGTCTCCTATGTGCCTATGGTTTAGAAAGTCTTTTATTACATGATCACAGACCACTGTTGCACATTCACTGATAAATATAGCACCAAAATGTACACTTTTTAATATAAGAAATAATAAAGGCGGCAAAGATCTCTTCATGGTAAATTACTTAGATGGCGGGCACCTTTTATATATTTTAATAACTTTTTAATATGAGAAAAACTTTCTATAACCATTTATTTTAGTATTTCACTTCATTGTGGCACAAAGGCTTTGTAAATGTCCTAAAGGTTCTGAGTCTCCATCATGAAGCAACAATGTTAGACACCTATATTATTTTTTTGTTGTTTGGTTTTGGTTTTGTTTGTTTGGTGGGTTTTTTTGTTTGTTTTGGGTTTTATTTTGAGGTTGGTTGTTTTCAGTAAGACCACATTAAAAGGATAGAAGCAGAATCAGGCATAAGGAAACTCAATACAAGCATGATTTGAGGAACAGGAAAGTCCTAAGTGTACTCTCAGCTAACTGGTGAGTTTCTGGGGCACTGAAGAGAACCCATCCACTGAAATTTTCTGGTACTTTCCTGCTCCTCACGGTGTCTTTTGGGTGACTGATGCTCAGAATCCCTGCCATTCACAGAAGCCTTGACTAAAATTGAGGTAGAGCTGTCCTGAGTACCCTACAGAAGTCCTAGTACTGTCTAGTATGGCATGGTTGGAGAAGGATAAAAGCACAAAACCACTCTAACCCCACTGTGAAAACTGAAAATCTGGTCAGGGAAGGACTGGCAAAACCTCAAAGCAAGTCTCTGACAGCCTCAGGACACAAAATTTTCCCAAGGTTCACTCTAGTGCTTTAACTGCAAAACAATCCCTCTTCTCCAAAGCATCACTGGCAACCCCAATATCTGCTATCAGTATAATTCCACCAATTTTTTGAAATTTCTTGGCTAATTGTACCTTTCTGAACACTGGTGGAAGTCTGTATAGTAGTTTTAGAAATGGCATTGGAAAAATGGTGCCCAAGAAAAACATTTAGGGCAAGTTTCTTTTTACAGAGGAAGATAACCATGCTGAAATGCATGGAAAGGACACAACTTGTTTTGCTGAGAGTAAGACTAACTAAAATCTAAAACATACTTGCGAATGAGTGACTAACAGTGACATACTAGGTAACATGCTCAAGTGAAACAATTTAGTGCATTCCCATTGCTGCTCCAGAAGGCATTATGGGAATGCTCATATCTGCACGAGGTAGTGACGGCACTGAGTGGCGCTCTCAGGATTTACCAGAGTACGGACTTTTGAGGTACAAGAGTGAGTCCAATCTAAATGAAAATGTCATATAACATTGTGACACAACTTACACCTAAATTTGATGAAGAACAAATAAAAATGGAATCAGTGCTTAGTTGATTTTATTGGCGTTGAAGGCATCGAACATCCGATAGCCCATGTTTGGCCTGTGTCTGAAACAATAAAAAAATATATATTAATCTTCCCCCAAATAAATTATTCACATCTCTTTGTTAGTTTTAGCTCACTGATACACACCATTTCTGCCAGCCCAGCAGCCCTTGCATCAGAAATCATTCAGCTTCAGACTCATTCCATTTCTCACACGCTTCGTATTCAGCAGCAGATCAACCTCACCGTTGCACAATTTACATATGGGATCTATTATGGCAGTGAATTACAACTTATTCTATTGTTCCAAAAAACCACTAATAAGCACCTTCTTTCCCAAAGACTGCTACATTTTCCATATTCGTAGTCCTGATTTTCAAGGTACTTTGACCTATTTTGACACCTAGAGGGGTCTAGATTTTCAAAAGTGTTCCATATCCAGCAGCTCTTATTACAGTCAGATTTTCTAAAGAATTCAAGTATTGCAGTGCCAAATTCTTTGGGAAAAAAGGTAAATTACTGTAGTGCTGACCAGGGAGCTGAGCTGTTTCGAAAATCTAGCCCTGATATTGAGTGCTACACTCTTGTAAACTCTTCATACTTTAATAGGTCTGATTTTTCCTGCATTTATACACAAAGCCAGTGACGTCTACTGTTATGGACATCTGGGAAATAGATGGAATACAAGCCAAATTCTTTGTTTATATTAGTTGACAAGCATAACATATACATATATATATAAAGAGGATTCCTAAGCATGAGATATGAACATTTTATTTTCTCTGTGCAGACCAGCTAAACAGTTTTAATATTTTACAGGGCACTGAAACTTTACACTCTGATACTAAAACTGGAACAATGCAATATAGTGCAACAAGTTCACACCGTGAACATCCATGGGAAAATGGCTAAGTGGTCGTCTCTTTCTCCTATAGTTCACTAAAATCACAGAACACTTAAAATGCAATATTACTGTGTTTACATTAGTATTAGTATTTCACACTGGAACCTAGTTTTAGGCTTTCCAGCCTTCAATGAGTTGACTGAAATAGAAGTGGCAAAAATCTGTGTCTTTGCAGAAGGCAAAACCAAGAAAACATTATGGAAGCAGCAGCATGAGTGCCAGCTTCTGGGAGTACAAGATTTAGAGAATCCCGGCCTAATCTGTTCCCAACTACGCAATTTACCACACAGTGTCTAAGGATTTGTTTTAAGCCCTTCCTAAAGTGTCTGTCATCCTGTTTCCTTGTCTCTAGCAAATGTAACTGTAAATAAATGTTCAAATGAGCTTAGTAGTCATCAGGATGTTTTGAATTTCAGCATGATGGCTTTTTTTCCCTGATGTTTAATTTAAGCAGTTGCATTTGTGGGCATCTTACTATTTATTTTTAACTTCGTAGACAGATTTGTCATTCTACTGCTTACTTGGGATTACAAAAATGATACTTGTAAGGTGAGCCTTGAATGAAAAGCTGGGAAAATGGAGATACATTTGACAGTCTTTTTTTCTTTAGACCCAGAAGACCTCCCAGTCAGCTCCCTTTATTGAAAATGAACTGGTTTTATCACTTCTGTCTCAATACAGCCTTTTGATTTCACCTCAGTAAAAAATTCTGTACAAGTCTGACTTCTATTGCTATTAAAAGGGCAAAGTGAAAGAAAAAAAAATCTTAATGAACTTTTTAGTATCTTATGTCTTCTTCACCCATTAATTTTGGATGTGTGAGTAAATGACAGCTCCCTTTAACTCTTGACCACCTGGCAAGTGATACACTGCAGAACAAGGCAGAGCTGTGAGGTACCTGGAACTATACCTGTTCTCAGTGTTCTGACAGCAACATTTCACAGTAGGGAACCAGACATGGGATTCTCAGAAGCTCTGCAATTCCAATAGCCGTTGGCAGAATGTAGATAGGATTTAAATCATATAATGCTGCACATGAACTCTCTGGGGGATTCCCCTCTTCAAATCTCGCTACGAGTGGATTTTCAAATGTTTTCACAGATTCTGGAAAAATTGTTCCCATATAAAACTGGCTACTTCTTCCACAGCCAAAGAAGTACAAAAGAAATTATTGAATCCATTAGTGAAACTGAAATAACACAAGTTTTATATATATATATATGTAAAAAAAAAAAGAACGTAAAATATGCAGCTAACAAAAGTAAGGTAAATGTGATGTTAGCATATTAATTCATCTCCTCCACAATACTACAAACAATTTGTTTCCAAGCTTTAAACTCTTTTAATTTAATTCACAGAAATACATTTTCCCTAGGTCTGTCATTCTGCCATGATTAGGGGAAACGAGCATGCCAGTATGGTAGAGGAATCTTTAAAAAATATTTGCAGATTTCCATGTCCAACTTCACATATCTAGTATTTTAATGCAAGTTACTGGTCACCTCATTCACAACTACATGTCTGCCCAGTTTCCTCCAGTACTTAATGGTAGCTATTAAGATAACCAAGGATCATGGGACTAGATCCCTAAGAGACAAGGTCAAACCTGTAAAATTAGCCATCTGTCCAGTAAGGGCTTTAAGCTCAGGCTGTATTTAAGTATTAAGTTTCCAACTGTACAGGCATTTGTGTTTTTTACTCACAAAAGCAAGAGAATGAACGATGCTGATTGAAAACAAATAAGTAAACAAACCAACCAATAACAACAACAACAACAAAAATCCACGCAGAAATACAAATCAATTAACACTTTGGAATACATAGAAAAAGGATCTGAAGCTGCAAACACTTTGTAAGCTGACATAATTTACTAAACTTGTTATATTTTTCTGTTGATCTGATCCTAGTGAACTCGGGGATCAGTGTTGGCCTCAAAGACTCCAGGACACTCCCAGCGTTTGTGACAGTTTTGGGCATGTATTTTCTCTTAGCACAATTTTTTAAGTATGCAGGATGTCAAACTTCACCATGCACTGCATCCCATCTCACTGTTTACATTTTACTGTTTCACACACTGCAGACTGCAGTGCCTGTAAAAGCTGCTTAGAGTCACAGTTTTTAACTTTCAACCACTAAGGACCACCTTGATCAACATGCAAAATCCCGCGACAGCAGTAGGAACTCTCCTGCAGATCATAGGTAATTCTCAGCCAGAAGCAGGACCTTGAAGCACCCCACGTCATGCTTGGTACAGAATAACTATATTTTTGGATGAAAGTTTTGCTTCCCTAGCCATTTTTTCTTTCACATTTTCTACTATATGTCATATGCTATTCACTACCATGCACACAAATGTCACAGCCAAAGCATAGCCTTGCTGATCGGAAACCTCTTGACTGGCACAGAGGTTCACCTGGCTTCTAACTCTGCTCACGCAGCACCACAGGTTATGGGCTCCAAGGGAAAAAGGATAAAATGTTTGCCAATTCCTTCCACAGCAGCAGTCGAGTCCTGGTCTGTAATGTGAGTGAACCCAAAGGCATCGGGTGGAAAACGCCAGAAAAAATGGATCGCACATCAATTTTGCAACTTGACGGCTTCCAATGGCACGTTCCCTGCCACTGCCTGGGCATCCTCTCCCACCCGCGGGTGGGAGGACGAAGCACGGGCTTGCAGGGAAGGGCAGGGGGCAGCGACCACCTCGGCGGGCACCTCTGCGCCCCGGGAGCTCACGGACGAGTTCACTTCCCACAGCAGAACGCCACCTCACACCAAGCGCCCGCAGCCGCCCGAGGAGCAGCCGGCGTCGGGCACTGCCCCGCCACCACTGCCCGGTCAGCCGAGCTCCCCCTGCCCCGCTGGAGCCTCCACCCACCCCGCGGCAACGCCAGTTTTACAGGGACGAGAAACTTTGCGGGGCGCAAGCGTGGCGCTGAAAGGGCGTCTCCCCACCCTGGCACAGCCGCCCGCCCTACCTTGCCGGCGGGGGATGCTCCTCCGCGGCGCCGCGGCGCACCCGATGCACGAAGCCAGGAGCAGCAGCCAGGCGAGGCAGCGGCGGTGACAGCCGCCCAGCACCTCCATGTGCGCCGCGTTCCCCCGCCGCCTCCCGAGCGGGGGAGGTGGGGGCCGGTGGCCGCGGGCGAGGGCGAGGGGCGCCGCCGCGCGTCCCGTCTGGGCGGCAGGCGGGCGGGGAGTGGGGCTGGGGCCGGCGCGGAGCGGAGCGGCTGGGCTTGTACCCGCGCCGGGCAGGGCCGGGGAGGGAAGGAAGAGAAGGGAGGAGGAGGCTGGGTCCGGCCCTTTGATGGGATTACCACCGCCCGTGGGGCGGCCGCGGCGGCGCGGGGCACTGCTCGGCACCTCCCCCGCGGGGCGCTGCCCCCGGCCCCGGCCCGGCCCTGATGGACGCTTCAGGGCGTCCCCTGCCGGGTGACACTCGTGCCGGCCGTGCCCCCTCGGCAGACCCGCCCCGCCCGAGGGCTGGACACTCGGGACCCCCCCGGCTGCCCTGGGGCGGTGTGTCACCCCTTCCTCAGCGGGGATCCCCTGCCATCCCTGCCCACTCGCTGCACAAGGGGCTGTCCTGGGGTCCCTCCCGTGCTGCGGGAGCCGAACTCTACCTCTCTACCCAGGGGGCATTGGGTTTGACACTTGGGTTCAACACTTGGGTTCATGGTTTCTTCCTTTTTTCCCCTGGTTTCCCTGGGAGGGACGGAGATGAAATGGTAGACAAGAGCAGGGGTGAAGGCGAAGCTAGGGAGAGAATTCAGTGAGGAAGTTGTTGCTGAGTTAAGAGGATAAATTAAGTCTAATCCCCCCAGATGGAGGCTGAGACCAATCCAGCCACTCAGACTAATATAGAAACTCCTGGGGCGATTAGAGGGGATAGGGAGGGCTGGGGGAGGAAGGCAAGGAGAAGCCATGGAATTTGAGGATCCCATGGAAAAACAGGAAAGGATGAGGAAGAAGGAACCCAAAGCATCCCTTCAGAACAATATAGCATTGATGGGAAAAAAGGCCAGGTCTGTTTTGTTCAGTATCCTGTCTTTGAAATTCAACAGACAGAAGAAGGTGTGAGAAACTTCTTATGAGGCAGATGTGGGATTATCTACCCTCTACTTTAGGTCTCATCCTAATCTTGGTTGGTTAGAGATCAGTTTAAACCCTGAAACATCAGAGTTGTTATGTCTCAAGGGTTTGTGTGGGCTTTGTTTTGCAAATGAGGTTCATTTGTTTGTTTTGCTGTTCGCTTTGGTAACTTTGAGTGGGTTTGATGTCCATATAAATTATGTATGTTTATACAGTCCCTTTTTGAATTTTATTAAATGCGTAACACTAATACTCTGCTCAGTGAGTTTCAGGCTGTAATTTTATGACATGTGGGGAAAAAACAGAAGGAGATCAGAGGAAAAGCTGTCTCTGTGGGAACGATGCTGAAACAGTAAAATAAGGAAAGCTATACCCTTTCGCAGTAAGAGACAAGACAAGGAAATGGTGCTGAAGTCCTTTTGGACAGAAGATCAGAGGAACGGAGTTGGAGCCCATATGCTGTAAAAGCACTGCAAGTTCCTCAGAAGGAAGTTGAAGGGGGAAATCAAAGTCCTCACAGGAGATGGTGGACAGGACAGTCCTTACATTCCTCAGGGCTAAGGCAAGGAAACAGGAATCTGGTTCCCTCAGAAAGGGCAGCGTGTGAATTTCAGGGTGATCCCTGCCAGGAGAGCACACTCAAGGCTCTAGGAATTAGAGATAAAGAGTAGTACTGTTAGCGTATTTGAGAGGCCAGTGGTGTCTCTCTCACACCCTTATCAGCCTGATTTGCAGAGCAGTGGGAATTGCAGTACATGTGGGAGACGTGCAGAGCCCATGGAAGGAATTCCTGGCAGGGTCAGGGGCTGCAGTGCATTGGGTAACTGCAGTTAAGGCAGAGAATGAACTCTGGATTCCACATGTGCCCACAAGTCACATGGGGCTGCTCTCTCTTCAGTAAAAGATGGTCAAAAGATTATGGCAAGGTGAGAAAAGTTAAGTCCATCCTTTATATATGGTCCAAGCAATTGTTATTTGTACAACATGCTGTCATGGCATACATTGCTACTTCTGCTTTTCTTCTTCCTTGATCTTCTTTCTTCCTTTTTTCATTCCTTTGTCTAGTGTGTTCTTTCCTCTGACTTTCTTTTCTGGCAACACTCACATTGGCCACTGTTGCAGTTCATCTTTTCCCTCACATACACCTATCAATCAAGAGTAATCTCTGATGAAGTAGTAGTTGGACATGTTAAGGCCAAATTGATTGGATCACAAAAGTTCATACTGCTGCGTTTCAGGTAGTTGTAAGATTCAGAGAGATTTTTAAATTTTAATTACAGTTTTTGAGGATTATCTGTGCAGCCATGCAAGCTGAAAGCTTGCCTTCTGCTAGGATGGAGTGAGATTTTCAGTTCTGGGTGTATGGACAGGTGCTCTTCTTGAAAATTCTACCAGCAAAGTTAATCCACCAGAAGCCCATTGAACTCTCTCTGAATGAGAGATGAATCACAGTGGCTTTCTCACTGTTAAGGTTTTTACTGTCTTATTGTCATAGTCCCCCATTATCTTCCAGTAGCATACTGTTTAACATGAATAACACTTGGCAAACATTTGTTATTGCAACCTCTCTCCAGAGGGAAAAGCATTTTAGTGGAGTTTCTAGAATTAAAACTTAGAATAACATTTAAAAGATAAATGTATGCCTTGCTGTTCATTGATCTAGGAGAAGGCAAGAGAAGTGAAGTGTACCACATATTTCTGACAGTCCGGAGTTTTGGGAGGGATTGATTTGCCAGTCTCAGACCAGCCTGAGATACATCATCCTCTCACAGATGAAAAAATTACCTTTATCATGGAGGACCCTGTGTGCCAGAGTAGCACGGTTGTTACTAATGACACTCCATGGCTACATAGTTATCCAGTTGCTTCTCCTTGTCCTCGTCTGAAACTTTCTTTGTCTGGATTCGGCTTTAATCAGTGGTCTGTGATTGAATCCAGCCTCAGAGCTGTCTCTGTGCCAGTGATGAGAATTCTTTGCCATCAAGAGTATGTATAATAGATCTGTAAACTATCCATCATGTTTCTGGTTCACCAGTGGTGGTATATAATTATTGATAAGGACCGAGACACAATCTTTTGGAAGTCCATAAGCCCAGGTGTTTAGTGATGGTGGGACCAGTTTTCCATCATTATCTGTTGAACGTTCTCCACTGGGGAAGACACTAAGCCAGCACATGAATTTGCATGTACTAGACCTGTGTTCAGGTCAAATATTCCAACCTTTCATCCCATACTGTAGCTATGGGTTGGAATTGGGCTCCAGTCCACATAGTTTCTTACTCTGGGAAGCACATACAACACAGAGCGGAGACTTTTTCCCTCATATCTCTTCTCTAAGAGGCAGCACATGGCTCTTCTCTGCATGCAGGAACAGGAATGCAAGGAATGATGTCCCGGGAAGGCAAGAGAAACAGTCTTTCATACTTCGGTGTACCCAGACCCTTCTAAAAGCTCTACATGCAGAAGGGTTTTCTCAAGTCAGCTTGCAACTGCATTGCACTGGTATGTCACACGTGATTTGCAAGTGCTGAAATCAAGAGCCACCCCTTTTCTTTGCAGAAGCAACAGATAAAAATAGGATGAATGTAAGGCACCAAATGTTCAAACATGGCCCCTTTCAGGTTTTGGAGGCCCAGCATAACATGAATTCATTTTGGGGGTAAACTTCACAGCTGGTACATCAAGTCTTATGATGAAACAATGTGTTTTTAGCAGATTTTTTAGACCGTTATTCAGTCATAGTAAAAATTCAATCCCTACAATTATTTTCAACACTTCATTTTACAATAAACCACTGAGGAAGCAGTTTGCTCTTAAAGGAGCTGAAGCACGATATTTACCCCAAAACCATTTGGTAAAAATGAGGAAGCTTTTTCTGTGGTCAGTTAAGTGAGCAGATGGAGGGCCTGGAGAGTGTAGGAGCCTGGCCAGTGGGCTTAGCAGGCTTTTCCACTGTGATTCACGGCAGGGGAGGAGAAAGCCACATCTTTGCCTTGGGGCTTGCCTTCACTTAAAAGATATCTGGGATAAAAGAAGAGTTTGAATTTATAATGTTTTTCAGAGTACCTCCATATGTGGACATATTTAGCCCAAAATAAGTTTAAAAGAAAACCGGTGAAGAAGTCTTGAGGCAGAAGTATAAAAATGGAGGCATATATGATGGAATGCGTATTTTACATCTTTATAGTTCTTTTTATGATGACACTGTAGGGCTCCATTCAGGAAATAAGGAATCAGTACATTTTCAAAATTATAAAGAATGGATTTTTATCTCTTACACAGAGCCTCAAAATTTTTGTTTTTCTCCCTCTTTTTCCCCTTAATTATCCACAACTTTTCAAAAGACAAATTCTGAATACATGGCATTGTGCCAATTTGTCCATAATCCACTATAGACTTTTTTCAGGAATTTTCCTGTTGAAAGAAGTACATAAACTCTTGACCTTTTAAGGTCCTCTTAGTATACCAAGGTCATTCTACTTATTTTACCATCCTGATATTCATTCCAACATAAAATACTGACTACAAGTTATACCAATCTACATATGTGATATATAGAATTATATAGAAGTGAAGACTTTTTCTTGAGTCTAGTAACTTCATAAATTTGTTGAAAATGGAAGGACCATTAACTTACTAGTTTTCAAGTACAAACCTCATAAATGTAAATGTAACTAAAAAGCACTAAACTTTATTTTGGCAGGGCACATTTAGCTTTATAGCAATAACAAACAAATCACAGTAATTTGTATCTTATTATAATTTAATTAAAAACCAGTAATGTTTCATGAATGTATGTTTTTGTCACTTCTACTACTCATTATAATAAATCATTGTCTAACTGGTAACAAAAACCAGATAATTATTACATTGCAGTATAATAGCTGTTTACATTCTTTATATCATTTATCACTTACAAAATGTCATAGATGTGCATAGAGTGCATATTACAACATGCCATCTGAAGGCATTACTCTTCTGCATACGCTGTTTCTTTCTGGCTTAACTAAGTAGAGTGTCTTGGATAAGACTGCTTTTGATTTGAACAGAGGATGGTAATTGAGAATTTTGTTGCCTAGGACACCCAAGAAGTCTACAACACATACTTAGAGCACCCTCATAATTAGGCTTTATCCACATGAAAAAGTGGCCTTACAGCCAGCATACATCTGAACAGGTCAGGAAGGGAGTTCAGGCTGCCCAATGAACTCAAGGAGCAAGGTTCATGGAAACTCCAGTTTCCCTGCAGAGTTGGTAGGGTTTGTTCTTTAGGATATTATTAGGAAACGCATAAAGGTTAATGTAAATGTAAACTACTTTGAAACAGTGAAGGGATGACTGTAAACTATAAGGTTCTTAACTTTTGACACTACTTACTTATTTTGGGTCTGGGTCTGAGCTGAGCCTTCAAGGCTCTTGTCCTCTCCTTTTTTTCCATCAGACAATCTATGAGGCCAAGATTTGATTCACTCGTATTTTAATATAGAAACAACAACTACAGATCAGAGGCATACAACATGTTTACCCGTATTAAATGCTGAAAATGCAAACCCAAACAAAGTAACATTGGTTTTCTGTCTTGTCACACCAATAAATATTTGCCATATATTTTTTCACCAAACATATGAGCAGCTCATACATTTGCAAGCAACAGCTGTGCTAGAAAAGGGCCTCTGATGACCACATCTGCATCAGATGAGAGTCTTTATGGTCTTCTTTCTTCATGCTGTCTGCTCTAATCCCTAATCTCCCAGCTTCCTATTGCATTCCACGTTATTTTTATTAATTACATTTCACTGGTTACTAGTACTGTATCAGGACTTACAAACCCCAGTCATGACTAGTAGTTCTACACACAGAGACAAACAGATTACATAGAAGTCCTTGTTGTGCCAAAAGCCTTTGAGCATGCAACAAGTAAACATTGAGAACAAAACAGAGGAATGGGAGGATAACGAGCAGCCACATAAATAATAGTCGTAGCCCTACAGTCACCTGGCCAGTATAAACCATTATATTCCTCATTGTTGTCTCACTTTTTTGCCCTCAATCATTTTCACTTTTTTGACGTCACATTAGTATTTATGATGTTATAAAGTGCTCTTTTCTAACACTCTATATATTTTTGTTACTCACAGGGTAACACTTTGCCAAGCATCAGCAGTGTATTTATAATTAAGAATTAGGATGGATTACACTGTTAGAACAATAGGATTATGCTGGATAAACATTTAAAGTTGCTTTCTTCCACTTGTGGGCCAACTTTATTATTTTGTTTAAAATTTAAAATAAATGTGATTAGCAATAAGTACAATCATTCCTTTGTGCCAGTACTCCAAAATGGATGGGTTTGTTTATGTGTTCAAATCCTAAAGTTTAGTACTTTTTTTCACTTGTATAGCAAATAATTTTACAGCATTTTGGCCATGTTTTATGCCACTATGATACAAATGCCCAAGATAAACTCCAAAGATCACTTAATCTGAGTAAATGTGACCTTAAGATGGACAGATTCATAAGCACAAGGAGTCACTTGGAAATATGGCTAGCAATGTGAGTGATAGGTTGTAAAAGCCAAACCATACACTTGTGGTTTATGAAAAAGTTTTTGAGCTATTCTTGCTATCAGATTTGTTTGTGGATTTGAAGGTTCCAGTTTAAATAACTTCGTTTTCCTTCTCCTCTTATTTTTCTATGGCTAGGATTTGGTAAGGTGGAGAAGGTATTGTTTTGAGCTCAGAGAGTTCTTTCTATTGAAGAACAGAGAATTAAAGACCCAAATTCCAAAAAATTGTCACCTAAGAATCTGAGTACATTGTTATGCGTCTCTCTTATCTCTTACCTCTCACCTTCCTATCTCAGATATATCAACATTTGCCAGTTTTATTCCTGGTGATTTAATGGAGCATATTCTTCTCTTCTTGTTAACAAGTCAGTTCTCGCCAGACTCAGAACCTATGGTAAATGTAAGGCAAAGCAGTGGAAGGAAGTGAGCTCTTTTACAAACCTGAGTGTTGCTTTAGACACTCATAAAGTTTGTTTGCACCAAATATTACATCTTCAGTATTTGCAAGTGTGAGTGGCATTGGGAAAATTATGTATTATGCGATTAAGACCTATTTTTTTCTTTTCAGTTTGTTATGACAGTATAAAGAAAAATGAATGATCCACAGTGCTCTGGGTTGTTCAGGACACTGTCTTCATGTTCGTTTTCCCATTTTTGTCTTTCCACTGCTCTCAAAAAATATGACTTCAAAGATTAACTTTCTTTGGTTTTCCATTTAATGTAATATGTATGCTCTTCCCATCCCCTTATCTGTTAATCCCACAGACTGGTACATTGCTAATGTTTATTGTATAATCTGCTGGGGTATTTTCTCCACTTTCTTTATCAGGATTTCAGAATGAGGAAAAAAGAGATGGATCACAAAGAACCATCCAGATTTTAGAGTGAACTCCATGCATCTTCCGACTTGTATAGTTTATTTACAGTGAATAAGAGGGAAAGGGGATGAATTCTGCAGAAATAACACATAAAAACTACCACAATTCACATTTTTTTAAAATCTGATGGTAATTCTCACTCTGTTGGAAGAAGTACCCATACACTAGAGACAGGTGTGCAATTGTCTGCTTCTGCTCTATGTGCAGAAGGAATGCGATTCTCATTAATCTCTGCTAGGGAAAAGTGAGGTCTGAAAGTGAGAATACTGCTCTCATTTTTTCACTTCCCCCTTATGCTGATGCCAGTCCTGTGAGACAAGTGACAGGGAGAGGACGAATGTATGCAGCTTCATTTCCTTTAGTCATTTGTGGGACATACTCACTTATATCTGTTCATTGTTTCCCAGTGAATTACTTGATTCTCCATTACATGATCCTCCACTCTCCTTACTTGCAAGAAAGAGCAGTAAAGGATGGATTTGCAGAAAGAATGACACTTCTGGAAGGCCATTGAAAGAGAAGTGGAAGACAACAAGATCTGCCAGTTAATTCAGTAAGCTTCTTCTGCTCCTTCCACAGGGAAATGCAAGCACTGAAGGAAATAGCAAAAGCTTTAAGAAGTTGAATTTTTCTTTCCAAGTCAGAGGATTAAGGAGAAAACTGCAGAGTGAACACTATATACCTTGGAGGAGCCCAGTCATGTTCTTGAAGTCTCAGTTTTTCAACAGATCAACCTGGAGGCAACATACTCCATCACATACTACTTCACCTCCAAACTTGACATTAAAAAAAAAACACTTGTAGGCATCACATAGTGCCCCAGCTTGGATGAATGTAAAAGATATGAGGTGTCCAACTAAATTTGTTCACTGATTCATCCCAGATGCCCCTCCTCTGTCTCTTTTCAAAGATCATGGAAAACACCACTTGCCACAGACTAATTCACTGCCTCAGAAACACAGAGAGAATACTGCAGAGTTAATTCAAGCTGTCCTTTAGTTGATAAGCCTCTAAGAAGATTTTGAAACATCATAAAACTTTTAAAAGATCTTTAAAAGCAGTTTTTCATGTTTGCCCTAACAGAGAAATAATACTTCTTTAAAAATACCAGTAGCAAGATCCAATCAACAGACCCTTAAGATACTGACAGCACCAAGATAGGATTACATGGTGAAGAAATTGTGAAACCTTTAGCTTTTTTGGTTTTGTCCAAGAAAACACAAGGAAATTGCATTATTTGTTTCATAAGCCTAAACTGAAATAATCTTGCCTCTTTCTTGCCATCAGAAAAAACCCCTGCTTGCAAAAATATGAAACTAGTGTGTTAGTGAGCCACTCATTTTATCATAGAACCATGATTCTTATACTTTGGGTTGAAAGACGTTTTACACAATATAGGAACTTGGCTTTGCTTCACCTGCATAGGGTAACACCAAGGTTCCACCAGATTCTTGAGAGGCAAGTTCATCTGTGGTTATTAAGAACAATAGTTTAGAGGCAATTGCTGGCACATGAACTGCCCAGACTGTTAACATATGGGAGCTGGGAGGCTCTTTGTTTCCCAAAGAGCACAAGACCAAATGAACTTTTGAGTAGCCACAGAGCAGCATATTTTACGGACTATTCATGCATCTCAATTTCCTTTGTCTTTGACATACAAGACCAGATGTTTTCTAGCACAGTTGTCTAACATCAAGGATCAGTTTTGACACATGCATTTCCACTCAGTGTTGCCATCATGGTGTGGAGAGGGTAGGGTGTAGGACAATATGCCACTAACCCCCTGTCCATCTGGAGCTCATTTTCCCAGAATTAACACCCCAGTTGCAATGTTGATGATCTTATCCTTGGCTTCTCTGCTGCCCGCTGCTGAGAAACATGACATCCCAAGCAAACTGGTAAAGTTGTTGTGAGAGAGTGGTTTTGGACTCAAAGTTATGTATGAAACTCCTGGAGAAGACCATGCTGTGTCCTCCCAGTATCAACTTGCTGCCCACCTCCATGCTGCACAGCAGAGCATGATGCCACCAAGTGCAGATGAAAACCTACTCACCTAGTGAGGATAAGAGAGGCACAAAGAGCCAGTTGTCCCCTTGCCATGCCCTACTAATTTCATTTTTGTCAGACAAAGTGAAAAGAAAGGTATATTCGGCTTGCAATTTGAATGTGAATTCTTCCCTTATCTGAGTTAGCATCTGTTATTATTTATCTGATATTAGTAGACAAATTGTAACTTGGAGCACATAATTCTGCAAACTTAATAAATGCAATTGCCTTACTGGGCTAGATCGAAAGCTGGTAAAGTCTACTGAAAGACTTTTAGTGACCTTAGTGGACTTTCCTTTTTTCAGGTGCATGATGAGGTGTTTAGGCATAATTTATAGAATCTCTCTGCCTGGAGCTTCAGGAAGCTGAAACCACGCTGCTCCTATTGCAGTTGAACTCAAGGCAGAAAGTGCAGCTGCTACCGCCAGGAAACTTCCTTTCCTATATTTTGATCTATGCACATATGTAGGACTTTCTGTTCAGCTAACAAACAGTATGAAGGCCTCTAAGCTACACTGCTCTCAACACAGCACGTAGCAAAATTCTGTGTGGTCTCAGTGAGTCCAGAAGTCTCATGTGGACACAGAAAGAACAACCCATCAATTTTACATTTTAATTAAAAGTTAGGAACCAACAAATTATGCTTTGGCTTATCAAGACAATAGAGAGGCAGCTATTCACCCCAGAGACAGCTTCCTTTAGTTCTTCAGGTGCACATGCTACAGATTAATACGGTTTCCTATGTAGTCTTGATATCTGCACAGATACAATACAACAAGGATGGTAACGTTAAGGATGACCTAAATCAGCTGTAATATTGACAATAAAGAGCTAAAGGGAAAAATAAAAGTAAGTTTCTCTTTTTTAAGAGACTGTGTTGTAAGAGTTGAGAACTTCACATTTTTTAGGGACTTTACAATATGCCACATATTTTTAAAACTGTTTTGGCTTACAATATTCTGTGATATTATAATTTCATTAGTACTGCTGTGGGTTTGTCCAGGTTTTCCTTTCAGAAACACATCTGCACATGCATCGTGTAGTGCTGCTCTGCTTGTATAAAGAGCATGTGTGCTAGATGGAATGTGATTACTTAATCAGCATTGTCAGACCTGCTGCTGCGTTTGTGATGGTACCCAGCAATCCTAGAAAATGTGCAAAAGATCTTAAATTCTGTCCAGACAAAATTTTCAGACAGAACAATAAAATGCAGACAAACAGTTGCTCTAACTACATCGAATAGCAGCCTACTTTACATTTATGTTCTAGTAAGTGATCAGTTCTATCAAAAATTAGATAAATTACCTTCTTTGGAGAAGGAAGTAAATATTGACCTTTACACAGCTTGAAAAATGAAAATACAACAGCTTATCCTCAGAGTAACCTATCCATCTCTACCCATGCCAGTGGAGATATTCTGGGTTTATACCACTATTTTTCAGATCAGAATCAGGCTCTAGACAGAGCAGTGATAAGGGGCATATAAATAACTATAGATAAAGTAGAATGAACTGAGCTGTTTTCAATATTCTAATTACTAAGTGACAGTATTATATTTTTTTTATTTGTATTTTTTCACAAAAGGACCCTCCACATAAAACAGTCAAATCTCATAACCACTGGCTGCAAGAAATCCAAGGATGTTATTAAGAGGTGATACTGAGTCATTTTTTGCTATTTCACTCTAAACTCATGGCTTCATCTGGACCTGCCATAGCAACAAATGCCACCAGTGCCTTTCTTTTGCAGACACCTTTCCTGATTTCAACATTGCCTCTGCCAAAGAGGCAGATGGCCAATAAGGATATAAATATATGTCCTCTTTACCTCAACCATATTATCTCTTGTAATATATTAGGTGAGATCCTCTGTAGGTTTAAGTCAGGACAGCTCCCTGGAGATGGCATCATCTCCAGAAATACAAAGCCTCCTACAGTGACCAAGGGTCTGGCTCCAGCACATTACCCTACAGCAGAATGGGAAGTGGAGACAAACAGCCTACTCATCAAATAAGATTCCAGTGATAATTTTGCTTGAGTTTTCCAAACTCTTCCTCAAAATCTTCAAGGCTATTTTTTTCTCACCTCATCCAGGTCAAAGACAATGATGACCAAGTCTTCCTACTAATTAAAAGTAACCTAACATGATATTTAACATTGCAAACTATTTTCACTTTTTATTTTACACAGAGAAGATATGTGTGTGTTTATTCTACCTTTTGCTACATTCGGAAAAAAAAATCAAAATAAAGAAGCACAGAACAAACTTAAGCCCATAAAAACTTGTCAGATCTTTACAGGCTTCCAGATGCACTATGTTAACAGAAATAATAGAAGCTTGTATCCATTGTATTGTATCTGTGAGACACTGTGATGCTTCTTGGATTAAGCCAATTCAAAATGTAGTGAACCCTGTTTTGCTGGTGTCATACTTAGGTCTATTTCCCCAAGATTACAGTTCTGTAGCTTTCTGAGAAACATTTTTACTTAATTTATTTCTATTCCTGCACCAATCCCAGATGTAAGCCATGCTATTTTCTGTTAAGACAGTCACTTGAATCCATCTAATGCTGGCTTCTTTACATGCAATAAGATTTCACTTTCTCCGGGCTCACACTTTCAACTTCCTTGCCCAATAAACTGTGTGTTTTATTCTTCATAACCTGTCAGTTTGTCAAGATTTTGATTAACTAAATCTATTCTGTGATGTCCATGTGGCACATAATTAGGAACTTTAAATGGTTTCATCTTCATTTTGAGAAGTATCACATCAATATTTACTGCTGAAAACCAATACTGCAACCTTCCCATTCCGTATTAGACTGATGCTGATTTGATGCAGACTTTAATTTTTAAATAACTGCTATTTTCTCTGTCCAGCACAGCCAAAAAGCCACAGCAGGAGGAGTGTGTCTGCAGTGCCTTCCCTCCTCTGATCTCCCTAGGATGCTCTGGCTTTCAGGCTGCAGCTCACAGCCACACTGCAGCTCTGCTTGCTGCTACAGACCAGAACCCACACCAGGAAATCCACAGCTTGCACGCAAGCACACCCACACGATAGTAAACTGTTCTGCAATCAGGACCCTGATTTTGAAGCAGTTGTGATTAGCACAGACACCTGAACCATTGGCAGATCTCTCTCTCACCTTTGAGTGCAAAAGACTTGGTGTCACTATGGCTGTGTCAATCCTTCCAGACACGCTCAGCTGCTGGTTGTAATCACATGCTGTAACCACTTCTCCTGCTATTTCCAAACCCATTGTTCATGAACTCTAGAAAAACAAAAAGCAAAATTGTTTCAGGGCGTAAAAAATTTGCCAAATTGTCTTCTTATGAACAAGAAGGATTTCAAACAAAATATGGGACTCAGAAATGCAACCATGCACTGGGGGCTTGGGCTCACAAACTCTGTTTCTTTCTAAACACTTACGAGTACCTGGCCATGTTAAAAGCATTTAAATTCCCTGCCTGTGTTTTATGTGCACAAGATAGTTTGCATGTCACGCAGAGCACTTAGAAACAAGATGTAAACAGACGTTTTCAATTAGCTGCAGTGGAAGCATCAGAAATCAAATGCTAAAGTGCAGGACTATGAAAGCTGTAGGGGATCATTGGGGTTTATTTATTTATTTATTTGCTAGTGTGACATGTTGTTTGAGAACTAAATTGACACTGCTCCAACTTAGCTAGCAAAGGGAATAAAAAGACTTTCATTCTCTGCTTTACTTACATAAGCAAATGGGCAGTGGTAGAGTGGAGAAACACAAGTTCCTCCTGTTCCTGAGGAATCCAGCCACTGTTGGGGGCTGATGGCAAGCAGGGAAGCGGGGAGGTATCATGTAGGCTAGAGATATGAGCTTTTCCAGAACAAGGGAGGGAGCTGGAAGTAGGGTTAAAGTCTATACTTTGGTCTCCACCCAAGCAGATGCTGCTCCTCTTGTCTAACACAACTTAGATTGGAGATTCACAATCCAGCCCAAGGGACTGCTCTCTTTTCTTAAATGTGATGGGTCAGTTAGTGTCTACCTTGGAAGATGTTGGAGAGCATCAAAAGGCTGGAAAACTCTCAGGAAAAAATCCCCAGAAAATGACTAGCACAGAAAGGGAAAATGCAAATGGATAATCAGCAAAATTGAAGGACAGCTGCAAACAACGGGGACATTTGCCTTTTCAAGAGCAGTTCTCATAAACAGAGGGACTGAAACCTTCTACTCACTCCTATCTATGTAAATAAAACAAAGAGGTGGTTATAGATCTCCCTCTCCCTCATGGTCTGGCACTATCTGGTACGCATAGCTGATGCTGTCCTTCCTGACCTTCACCCTGGAGATCTGCAGCCCAGTCTGAGATATAAAACTATTACCCATGATGTTTGCTTCTCTTCCCATGCAACTGGGCAGAGAAAGGATGGGTAGAGACAGGGTACCACAGCTAAACTTTTTCACTTTGAAATGAAGGAAGGGCTGAGGAGAGAAGCCATATTGTTCCTCCCTTCCCAGAAAAAGATAGAACAATGACTTAGGCTAGACAGATTATTGCAATTTTTGTCATGTTTGCATGGTATTACATCTGTGAGATGTCCTTGACCTCAGCCAGATGACCTAGCTCTCTATTTCTTCCCTTGTAAGCCTGTGTAGCTCAGTAACTATTGTTTTGGTAAAAACTGACATATATTCAGATGGTAGAGATGTGAAATGAGTAACTTTTAGTGACTGAACGACACGATCTTCAGTGTAACTAGTTAAACTATTAAATATTGAGAGCCATCATTTCAAAGCAAGATTAATATTGTACAGTTGCCAAAATGGTATATGCAAATACACTTAATTAACCATGTGCATAGTTAATGCACAATCAAGGTAATTGCATACCCAACATGAATCACTAAGATGAAAGGACAAAAAAAATACTAGTGAGGGTTGCATTCAAGGAAGTGGTTCTAGCATTCAAAACATAATAATATGGCTTTATCACCCAAAGAGTCAGAAAATACTTGGTCAGATGGAAGGGCAAGATAGTTTAGCATAGCCTTGCCTGTAAAGGGGGAAACTGTACAAATACAGAGGTTAAAAGAAAAGAGGAAAAAAACTAACAGAGAAGACAAAAAACACTCTGACTGCAAGGCACAGATGAAAGTACATGGATACAGTCCTGAAATGTGTTCAGCATAACTGCAAACAGGAAGATTTGAGAAGGACATTCAATAAGAGGATGCATCTTGATAGACAGAGGAAGCAAATGCCAGATGGAGCAGGACCAGCAAAGAGCAAAATCCAGGGGGAAAAACTAGAGCCAAGTCTGTAAGCATGCAGGGTGTACAAGGTCAGAGGACATGGAACAAGACTAAGGAGAGTGCTAAATATAGGAAGTCAAAGACAAAGGTAAAGAAACCAGCAAAGAACTACAGTTCTCTTGAGAAGCTACAGGAGCTCTGGATCCCTCAATTTTTAAAGGAAATATTTGGGGTGACCGTAAAACCTGGGTATCAAAGTGATTTAAGGTGTGGACTTAATACATTTTTCAGCAAAGAAAAGGAATACCTGCAGTGCAGTGAACTAATCTTTCTGTGAAATATTTCATTTGAAGTGATTTTTTTCTGCTTGCTAAGGAAAGCAGAATCCAGCAGTTGACCTGAGATCGATATGGATGGGAAGAGAGAGCGGCATGTTCAGGACAGGAGGGTGGGAATTAACCACCCAAAAGACAGCTGTTTTGATACAGTGAAAGGTTCAATGCTAGTCTACACTCTAATACTCAGGTTGAGAGGCAACAAACCCTTTCTGGGAGATTTTTCTGACATTCTTCATGCTTTGACCTAATAACAACATTCTTAATACACCATTTTTTGGGGTACATTTTACTATCCCTCTTTCCTGGCCACGAAGGATGAGACCAGCTTGTTATCCAGGGCTGAGTCCCAACTCTGCTGCTGCCTGTCCTGAAGAGGAGGGAAGAGATTTTCCTTTTTTTCAATGAAGTACACCTTATATATTTGTCAGGTTACCCAGCTTGTTCATGTGCATCATAAAGCTTCAGCTTTTAATTACATGACCATGTGAAGAAAGAAGGGTTTCATTTTAAAACACATTTGCCATAGTTTAAATTGGAGGAAAAAAAAGTGTTCTGCACAAATCCTGAGAAATTCAGCAGGAAATGCCAATCAGTGGGAAGCAAATTGATTCTTCTGGGTATTTTTAAAATAACTTTCAAGCCAATAATATTATTTCTGAACATTCACAGTGCCCCTGCCTCCCGAGCCCCACTTTAAGGACAGCCATTCAGGAGAGTCAGGAGAAACCTTTCCAGTCCTGTTTATACCCCCTCACAGCCCAGCAATGGATGCAGCAGTCTTGCCTGATGTTATAAAGATAAGTGTTATTGTGTTTTACATTGGAAGCAGAAATTACCCATTTGAAAGCCTGGTAAGAATCACAGAATCATAGAATCCTTTTGATGGGAGGGCACCTTGAAAGCTCATCTAGTCCAACCCCTCTGCAATGAGCAGGGACATCTTCAACTAGATCAGGTTGCTCAGAGCCCCATCCAGCCTGGCCTGGAATGTCTCCAGGGGTGGGGCATCTACCACCCCTCTGGGTAATGGTTCCAGTGTTTCATCACCCTCAAATTAAAAATAGTCTTTCTTATATCTAGTCTAAATCTACCCTCTTTTAGTTTAAAACAATTACCCCTTGTCCTATGTTGACAGGCCCTACTTAAAAAAAATCCCTCTGAACATAACATCAATGTAAGAATTTATATTCCTGAGGTTTTGCCACTTTTCCAGTGTGAGCAGAGGTGTACCATAATGGAAATCACACACAGACTCCTTTGAGGCCTGGTGGGGGGAAGTGAGAGGTTGTACAAGTTTCGGGTTCTCCCTTATCCAGTACAGCTTCGTGCTCCCCAGAAAGTCAGAAGTCCTTATGGCTTCATCAGCAGGTGTTTGTGTTATCACAACATCACTGAAAGAGAATGAGCAAAGAAGAAAGGGAATGTCTAAGTGCCGTATTGAGCTCATGCAAGGGTGCCTTGCGATCTGAAGTTGTCTGGCACCTGCACAGCTAGACGTGGCTGCGCTCAATCTGCATTTGCTCACAGGGCAAGATGACAGCAACGTGCTTAAAAATGAACCTTCTCCCATTCCCTGAGGAAATGAGAGGCTAACTTGGGGTGTCTGCAGCAACAGTTAATTCAATTTACTTCTCACTGTATTCCAGGACAACAGTCTGATTTTCCACCTGGTTACCAGCATCAACCAGCTACTAATAAAAAAATCAAAATAAGGTCCGAACTTGTGATTTCACGCTGTGAAAGTGCAAAGTTTGCAAGCCAGCACCTGAAGGGAAGAGGCACACAATCCCAGAGGAAATTTAGATTTTTCTCTGCACCAGAGAGTCCATACTGGTTTCTCGGCTGTAGCACACAGCAAAGCACAGCAGAGTGTAACATACGGAGACATCCTATGCTTTCCTACTAGCATGTTCAGGTTTAGGGGTGAGGGAGCTAAAAAGCAGAGGCACAAGCAAGAGCACATGTTGCTTGCGTTGTGGGCTAGGCCTGGTGCAGATCCCCACACAGCATGTGGGAAGGACATTTGAACAGGCTGGAAAGCCAGGTTTAATGGCGTCCTGCATCTCTTTGCTAAATCAAGACTAGGAAGAGGTGAGACACAGAGCAGTGTAGTTTGGGAAGGGGTGAGTTAGCCTGTCATTTATTTATTTATTTTATAATAGCAGCCCTTGTGCAGTCATAGAATCATTTTGACTGGAAAAGAGCTTTAAGATCATCCAGTCCAATCATTAACCTAACACTGTCAAGTCCTTACTACAAGGGCAGTCCCAGTGTGTTACCATCACCACTGAGGCTAGGAGGCACAGCTCTGTCTGCCAGTCGTTAACAATCTTGTCTTGCAGCTCTTGCACATCTCAGGTGTGTCCTTAGCATGTCCAGCTGTCAAAAACAACATTTTGAAACTAACCAAAGTGCTTAATGTCAAAATGCTCAGGTTTGAATTGCTGGTTTAGCTCCGACTATCATTTAAATATCACTGTGCAAGAAAATACCAATTTAAATTCGAATGTTTCCATCCAAAGTAGCATTTGTGGAGGAAAGTTGATAGCAACTGGAAGGAAATGCATACCCTTCAAAGGACAGGTTTACCAGCAACAGTCTAAAATTTGATGGTATTGTTGCAAACCTTGGAAAACTTTCAAGACTCAAAATCATGTTACTCATTTGTCTTAACTTTCTTTAATGCAACAGGGGAATTACTAGAAAGAAAATGTCTTTTCTTGATCTTTGGTTTTATGGAAATCTGCCAAAGAGTGAACTGCAAGGATATATTACAGTTCAAGAACATATTCTTTCTGTAACATACAACGATTAGATTTCAGATTAAAATTTGTGTCCTTGTTGTTTCTTTTTTCCCTTCTAACATTTCTATGAGACACCATTCAGTTAATAATCTTTCCTCCAACCTATCAGACAAACACAGATTTAGATTAAAGAGAATGGGAACTTTGCTGTCATCGTTGATAAGTACAAGGCACAGCCTCAGGTTCATTGCCTTTATATTTTTACCTTACCAGTGTGGTTCAGCCAAGTGTTTGAACACCACCAGCCTCACAAGCTGATGATGCAGGATATGTAGATTCCATCATTCTCCTAAATTCAGTCCATCAAACTGTGAATTCATCAGTGAAAAGCAGGTGAAGTTGTGACTGGATTTAAATTACTGTAAAAACCTGTGTGTTTTTGTACTAGGAATTAATCAGAAGAGTGAGCCTAGGAATACATTCTCTTTCCACATTTTATTAGAACATTTATATTATTGTTTTCTGCTTTTCTGTTTTATCTCCCCCTTTCCAGAAAGGAACTATTTTCTGAGGTATTCATGCCATATAAATCTCATCTTTCTCATACCATTGATTGTCAATTCTTTTATTATTGCACTGTATTTTAGATACTAGATTCTCCAATGCCCATGTACAGTAGGTGAGACAGAGACAAAAA